>NC_056660.1:86133251-86442232 GCF_018350195.1 Panthera tigris | reverse complement strand
GTAGCATATATATGATATATGATCAAGATATGGAAGCAACCTAACTGTCCACGCATAGATACTGGAGAGTAGATAATGGATAGAAAAGTCATGTTAAATATAAACAATGGGAGATTACTCAGCCATAATAATGAATGAGATCTTGCCATTTTCAACAACAGAAAAGAGGATATAATGCTAAGTGAAATAAGTTAGAGAGGGAAAGACAAGTACCATGTAGTCTCACTCATTCAGAATTTAAGAATTAAATCAAATGAGCAAACCAAGAAAAAAGAAGCAAAGGAAAATGGACTCTTAAATGCAGAGAACAAACTGGTGGTTACTAGAGAAGAGGTGGGTGGGGTGGATGGGTGAAAAAGATAAAGGGAGTTATGAGTACACTTACCTTGATGAATACTGAGAAATATATAGAATTGTTGAATCATTGTACTGTGCACCTGAAACTAATAAAACACTGTATATTAATTTACTTCAGTAATAAAAATAAAATTCATGCAAATTGGTAAATAATCCCTCTATTTTTACCTTTATTACTATGGCTACTTTTGTATGTAAGTAATGAATCATGGGAATTTACTCCCAATGCCAAGATTACACTGTATACACTGAATGTTAGGTAATGTGACAATAAATTATTAAAAATAAATAAATAAATAAATAAATATAAACAAATAAAATGTCAACTTTTTAAAACTGACAAAACATTTAGGATTCGTTTTTCTATACAATTATGACATATTGACCTTTTGGTCATTGACAAACATCAGTTGATAGACATCACTTTTGGTCATTGACAAACATCAATTGATAGACATAACTAACTTAGATGTTTTATACAAATTTTTACTCTTTGAGACTGTATCCAAATAAATATGTTATGTACAGAAAAGGAAGCCATCAATAAAACAAAAAGGTGTGGTATTACAGAAGGGTCAGGTAATCGATTAATGAATAGTCTTGTTTAGTAGAAAGAACATTAAAATTGAAATGCTTAAATATGACCTGTTCTTTAACCATAAGTCATGGATAAACCAATTGATCTTTCTGAGATTCAGTTTCTCATCAAAGCAGAATTAAAAAAAAAATTCCTATTTTATGCAGCTGCAAAAGCAAAGAACTATTGTTGTAAAAGTGTTTCTTAATCCATAAGCTGTTTTCTCATCGTTAATTTTTTATACATCTAAATATTTGGAACTTTATAATTTATATTTTAAGTAAAATTTCCTGAACTATAATTGTATACAACAAAATGTAACCACCTTAAGGACAGAGTTATAAGAATTTTTCCAAAGGTATTCACCCAGTAATCACTTTCCTATCAGGAGATAGAGCATTTGTACTCTATCGTGCTCTTTTTTCAGTCAATATTTCCAGTCCTGGCAACCTATGATCTGCATAGAATAACTATACATTATGTTTGTTTGTGCTGGAGATTCATAGAAATTGTCCCTTTCAGTATTTTTTTAATGCGTAAGGCATCTTGCATTCATCATGCTTTTGAGATTCATCCATTTTTTTAATCTTACATTAGTAGTCAATATATTTTTTCAGTAGTATATTACTCGATGATTATACCATGATTTATTAATATAATCATTTGCTGATGGATATTTGACAGTATGAATAAAGCTATTATAAATATACTTGGATAATCAGGTGTATTTGTTTGCTAGTTCCACAGACTAGATGACCTAAACAACAGAAATTAATTTTCTCACAATTCTAAAGACTGGAAAGTCTGAGATTAAAGTGTGAGATCAAAGTGTCAGAGGGTTGGATTTTTCTTGGGCTGATAAGGGGAAGTCTGTTTCATGCCTCTCCTCTGGGTTCTGATGATTTTACAGACTTATTGTTATTTTTAGACTTATTGTTAAGTCATTTATGTGCTGAGCAGTAGGGTGAGAATAAATCCAACTAAAATTCAGAGATCATTTAGCCCAGTGAAATTTCTAGGGGTCCAGTAGTGTGGGGCATGTTGAGATATCCCTTGTAAGGTAAAGGATAAATAACTGCATGTGACCCTCTTTTAAGCAAAAAAATGATTCACAACACTTGGGGGCCTTTTGGGATTTTTCAGACAACATATTATTTATTTGCGTGTGATGCTCTGACCCATATAAAGAGTAACCTGACAACTGATGAATGGATAAAGAAGAGTGGCTACACACACACACACACACACACACACACACACACACACACACACACAGTGGAATATTACTCTGCTATCAAAAAGAATGAAACCTTACCATTTGCACCAATGTGGATGGAAATGAGTGTATAAGTGAAATAAGTCATTCAGAGAAAGACACGTATATGATTTCACTCATACGTGGAATTTAAGAAACAGAAAAAATGAGCAAAAGGAAAAAAAAGAGAGAGAGGGAAACCAAGAAACAGACTCTTAACTATAGAGGACAAACTGATGGTTCCCAGAGGGGAGGTGGGTGGGGGAATGGGCTAAATGGATGATGGGGATTAAGGAGTGCACTTGTGATATGCACAGGGTGATGTATGTAAGTGTTGAATCACTATATTGTACACCTGAAACTAATATTACATTGTATGCTACCTAACTGGAATTTAAATAAAAACTTAAAAAAGTAAAGAGTAACCTAAAAACCTGCTGATTTTGAGTGGGACCCAGAATAAAAGAAATATGTGAAATAGGTCCAGGCTACTGCACAAGCTTCTTTGCCACTTGGACAATATGATTCAGCAGACCCAGTGGTGAATCATAGTGCAAACCTGTAGAATTTTGGAACAAATCCCATTCTTTGTGGAGAGCTATTCTTTTTTTCAGAAACAGCCCTCTTTGACTGTTATGAGCCTTGGTAGAGAGTGAAGACTTAACCATGGGTCACCAAGTTCCCTTGCAAACTGAGCTGTGCACTATGAACTGGGTGTAATCTGACCCACGAAGCCATTAATTTGCTCATACATAACAGCACTCAATCATCAAATGGAAGTGGTATATATGAGTTTGAGCCAAGCATGCCCTGAAGGCCAAAGTAGATTACATGAAGTAGCTCACATGCCCATGGTCCCCACTCGTGCCATAGGCTCTTCTCTCTCTCAACTGTACCTATTGCAGCATGGGGACTTCATTATAACCAGGTGACAGAGAAGGAAAGAACTTAGACTAGTTTACAGATAGTTATGCATAATATGTGGGTATTACCCCAAAGTGGACAGCTCCAGGACTATAGCCCCTGTCTGGAATATCCCTGAAGGGCAACGGTGAAGAGAAATCCTTCCTGTGGGCAGAACTTTGAGTAGTGCACTTTGCTTGGAAAGACAAATGTTCAGATGTGCTATTGTATTACAATTTATGGACTGTGGCCAATGGTTTGCCTGCATTGTTAGGGACTTTGAAAGGACATGATTGGAAAATTGGTGACAAAGAGGTCAGGGAAAAGGTATATGGATAGACCTATGTGAAAAGCCTAAAAATGTGAAGATATTTATGTTCCAAATGAGTGCTCAGCAAAGTGTGACCTCAGCAGAGGAGGATTTTAATTACCAAGTGGATAGGATAACCTGTTCTGTGGACACCATTCAGCCTATTTTCCCAACCACCCTGCCATTGTCCTAGGGTCTCATGCAAAGTGGCCGTGATGGAAAGGATGGAGGTTATGCATGTACTCAGCAACACAGACTTCCAGTTATGAAGGTCTACCGCTTTATGGTCACTGCTGAGTGCAGTCTGCCAGCAACAGACCAACGGTGAGAGTCTAATATGGTATAATTTCAAAGGTAATCATCCAGCTATCTGGTGGCAGGTTGATTACATTGGACCATTTCCATCATGGAAGGGAAAGTGTTTTGTCATTACTGGAATTCACACTTTGGATATCAATTTTTCTTGCATGCGATTCTTCTGCCCAATATACATCTGTGGACTTATAGTATGCCTTATCCACCATCATGATATTCTACACAGCATTGCCTCTAATCAAGAAACTTACTGCATAGAGAAAGAAGTGTAGCGGTGGGCCCATGATAATGGAATTCACTAGCCATGTTCCCTACTTTCCTGAAGTAGTTGGATTGATAAAAAATTGAGAATGTCTTTTGAAGATTCGATTACAGTGCCAGTTAGGTGGCAGTACCTTTCAGTTTTGAGGAAAGGTTCTCCAGGAGATTGTACATGCTTTAAATCAGTGTCTAGTATATGGTATTGTTTCTTGCATAACCAGGATTCACAGTCCCAGATCCCACAGTTCCATACACAAAAGTGTAAATGGAGGTGACACCACTCACTATTACCTCCAGTGACCCACTGGCAACATTTTTGCTTCCTATCTTCAAAAACTTATGCTCTTCTGGGTTAGTGATTCCAAAATAAGGAATGCTTTGACCAGGAGAAACAACAATATTTTCAATGAACTGGTAGGTAAGATTACCATTTAACCACTTTAGTCTCATATGTCTGGATCAACAGGCAGAGAAGGGAATTACTGGTGCTGGCTGGGGTAGTTATCCTGACTACCAATGGGAAATTGGTCTGCTACTCCAGAGTGGAGGTAAGGAAAAATATGTCTAGAATCCAGGAGATTCCTTAGGTGTCTCCTTAATACTAACATGCCATATGATTAAAGTCAATGGAAAACTACAACAACCCAATTTAGGTAGAACTACAAATGGCCCACAAATTTCAGGAATGAAAGTAAAGAACCTCAACCAGCTGAGGTACTTGCTGAAGGCAAAGGGAATATGTAATGTGTAGTAAAATAAGGTAATTCTAAATATCAGCTGCAGCCATGTGAACTGAGAGTGAATTTCAGGAAAAAAAATAAGCAAAAGTATAATTTTGTTTAATTGTTCTTTTACTAATTTCCTAATATTCATTATTCATAAATTATTTTTTTCTTCTTTTCTAATTCTAATATTTAAAGTTAAAAATTTTAAAGGGAGGTTTAACTGTTTTCCATGCATTTTAAGATACAGAATGTCTATTATTGTTCAGTTTTCAATATTTTCTATTTTTCATTACAATCTCTTTTTGACTGAGTTCTCTAATAGCACATTTTCAATTTCTAACAAAAACTTTTCTTTTATCTTTTTTACTATTTTAATTTTTTATTATTAATTTCTAATTAATCATTGTTGGATAAAGATGTCTAGTTCTTTGAAATTTGTTGGGATTTGTTTTATGGTGTAATAGTGGACAATTTTAAAAATTATTCCATATTGAACTAAAAAATAAAGTGCTTTAGTTTTGTTCTCTATACTTCCATTAAGTAAATATGGTTAGCTATGTTGTTCAAATCTTCTATACATTTATTGTTTTTTCTTTATATTTGCCAATTACTGAGAAAAGTGTTCATAATCTCTCATTATGACGATAAGCTTGTCAATTTCCACTTGTACTATACCAAATTTAGTTATATATTTTGAAAGATGTTATTTAGCTGGATGAAAATTTTAGAGTTATTGTATGTCATTGTAACCCTCTTTAATTGAGGAATCCCTTAAAGTCTATTTTTATACCATTAATAAAGTCACATCAGTTTGATTTTGGTTAATATTTGCCATATTTGTCTTTTTCTTTAAAAAAATTTAATGTTTATTTTTGAGAGAGACAGAGAAAGAGAGAGAGAGACAGAGAGAGAGTGCAAGCAGGGGAGGGTCAGAGAGAGAAGGAGATAGAACCCGAAGCAGGCCCCAGGCTCTGAGCTGTCAGCACAGAGCCGGATGTGGGGCTCGAACCCACAAACTGTGGGATCAGGACCTGAGCCAATGTCTGACGTTTAACCAACTGAGCCACGCAGGTGCCCCTATCTCTTTCTAATATTTTCCTCTCAATTAAAAAAAAATGTTTATTTTTCAAAGAGAAAGTGAGAGACAGAGAGAGACAGAGAGCAGGGGAGGGGCAGAGAGAGAGAGGGAGACACAGAATCTGAAGCAGTCTCCAGGCTGAACTGTCAGCACATATCCCAACATGGGGCTCGAACTCACGGACCATGATATCATGACCTGAGCTGAAGTCAGATGTTTACCTGACTGAGCCACCTGGGTGCCCCTTCCTCTCAATTTTTATGTGTCCTTATGTTTTAGACATCTCTTTCAAAAAGCATATAGTTAGATTATTGTTTTCATTTTTCATTTTTCTTAATTTTTAAAAAATATTTAGTTTTGAGAGGGGGAGAGAGAGACAGAATGAGAATAGGGGAGGGGAAGAGAGAGAGACACACACACACACAGAATCCAAAGCAGGCTCCAGGATCTGAGCTGTCAGCACACAGCCTAACCCGGGGCACGAACTCATGGACTGTGAGATCATGACTAGAGTTGAAGTCAGATGCTTAACCCACTGAGCCACCCAGGCACCCCTAGATTCTTTTTTTTTCTAATCCAGTCTGATAATCTCTGAGAGTTTTTTACTCTTTAGTTTTTAAGTTTTTTTTTTTTAATTTGAGATATAGTTTACATATTGCATTGTATTAGCTTTAGATGTACAACATAATTTGATATATGTATATACTGAAAAACAATTATCACAGTAAATATAGTTAACATCCATCATAGATAGTTAAATTCCCAAGGATAGTTAATTTTTTTTTTTTGTCTTGTGATGAAAACTTTTAAGATTTACTTTGTTAAAGGCACCTGGATGAGTGAGTCGGTTAAACATGCAACTTTTGATTTTGGCTCGGGTCAAGATCTCATTGTTCATGAGTTCAGGCCCCACATCAGGCCCTGCACTGACAGAGTGGAGGAGCCTTATTGGGATTCTCTGTCTCCCTCTCTCTCTGATCCCAGCCCTCCACACTCTATTTTTTAAACAAACATTAAAAACAAAGATTTACTCTCTTAGTAACTTTCAAATATGCAATAAAGTCTCACTAACCAAAGTCATGCTTAATATTACATCCCTAAGATATTTTTTAAGTCTCATAACTGGATTTTTTTTCTTTTCAAGTTTTTATTTAAATTCCAGTTAGTGAATACGCAGCATAACATCAATTTCAGGTGTACAATTTACTGAGTCAACACTTGCATACAACACTGTGAGGTTGTCACAAAGATTTCCCTCCTTAATCCCCATCATCAAATTAACTCATTCTCCCATTCACCTCTCTTCTGGTAACCATCAGTTTGTTTTCTATAGTTGAGTCTGTTTCTTGGTTTTCCTCTCTTCCCCTTCCCCTCCCGTGTTCATTTTTTGTTGTTGTTGTTGTTTGTTTGTTTCTTAAATTCCACACATGAGTGAAATCATCTGGTATTTGTCTTTCTCTGACTTATTTCGCTTAACATAATACTCTCTAGCTCCATCCATGTCATTGCAAATGGCACTTATGACTGAGTAATATTCCATTGTAGGTACATAACCACATCTTCTTTATCCATGCATCAGTGGATGGACATGTGGACTCTTTCCATAATTTGGCTATTTTTGATAATGCTGCTATAAACATTGGAGTGTATGTATCTCTTTGAATTATATTTTTGCATCATTTGGGTAAATTCCTACTATACAAGTGGAAATTTTTAGCTTTTGACCACCCTCACCCATTTTGCCTATTAGTTTCTTTATTTAGATATTTAGTATTGGTTAGAGAGATGTGTATGAATTCCACATAGACAGGAGGTGGGTTGTGATGGTTGATTTTATGTGTTTATTTCTCTAGGCTATGGTGCCTAGATGTTTGGCAAAACAGCAGTATGGATCTTGCTACTAAATAATTTTATATCTGATTAACATTTAAATAAGTAGACTTTGAGTAAAGCAGATAATGGTTTATAATGAAGGTGGGGCTCACCCATTCAGTTAAAAGTCTTAATAGAATAAAAAGTGATATCACCCAAGAAAGAAGGAATTTTCTCTAAAACTGCAACATGGAAACCCCACCAAACCCCCAGACTGCTATCTTGTAGAATTTAGGGTCAAGACTTCACCTTTAGCTTTTACCTGAATCTCCAGCCTGCAGACCTATCTTAGGGATTTCAGACACACCAGTTCCTACAATTGTGTGAGCCAATTCCTTTATCTCTCTCTGTAGATAGATAAATGGAGAATAGATTATCGATGATAGATAAATATGATAGATGATAGATAAAGATCTGTTGATCTTATTGGTTCTGGTTCTTTGGAGACTGAAAAGTTATTCATCAATTAACTTTAGTTTTTTGAAGCATTTAAAATTAAGTCACAGACATTAGGATATTCCAATATTAATTACTTCTCCATGCATACCATGACTATAGTTAAATATTTTCTTATAATTTTTCTTTTGATGTGAAATGGATTTCAATGAAATTGTCAAAAGTTCAGGAATAGCTGAGGTAAAACCAATGAATAAAAAAATTGTAATTAGTAAAATTTTATTGTGAACACATCAAAAATTTCACATGCCGGTGTGGGAAACAGAACATCACAATGACCATAGGCGCATATTCATTCAGCCTCTGAGATCTCTGAGAAAACTCGAGATCATAAGGTTAAAAATAACCTGAAAGGACTTGAGTGAATTGCCCTTGGAAAATGCAGTTTGTTCTTTAGTAGACAGATAGGGATGTTCTGCTCAAAGGAAGCCAACTGTATATAGTACAGAACATTCACTCCCTTCTTTGTCTTTGCTTCTATCATAAAGATTCTTATCAGATCATATGTATCTGCAAGACTGCTCTGGTACTCAAGATAAGTAGGATAGCTGAATCAGATGTACATTGTTGACATGCTTTCCTAAGCTTCTGCTGTTAATCATTGCTGATCTGTTTTTCCTGAAAACGTATGTAAGAAGATGTACAATAAACTTCGGTACCTCGGGCTGTTAGCTCGGGGTCCCCTGTGCCTCGCTATACTGTCCTCTCTTTTTCTCAGTTCCTTCGCCGCCCCAGGTCCATGGCCCTTTGAGGTCGGCAAGCCAGGATCACTCAAATTAAAACACAGAATGAAGGTCAGTAATATATTGTTACAAAGCAGCTTATATAATGGGATTGTAACAGAAAAAAAAAAAAAACAAAAAACAGCATGTCTGACACCATGTTGCTTCTATTTCCCTTACAGCTGTGAGCTATAGCTTAGAAACTTCTGCTTAGCCCTGCATGTTGGCATGTTAATAATTAAAGAAATTTTGCTTACAGCTAAGATTTGCAAAAACTGCTTTTACCTGAAAACTACTTCTTCACCTGAGGAAAAAAGAAAGTATGTACAGAAATGAGTATATTATGTTTAAGATTTGCAGAAATGACATGACAAGATTTCTGTATGCAAAGATCAACTGACCATGGACTGAGAAGTTACATATCTTTCCTTGGATGTTTGCAAATGTCAGTCATCTTTTGATTCGAGAAGTTACATATCTTTCCTTGGATGTTTGCAAATGTCAGTCATCTTTTGATTCGAGCCCCCTCCTGCATACCCCTTTTGCTAACACAAAAGCTCAAATTTCATGCCACAGGAAAATGGTTCTTTAGGAAAATAGTATGCCATCTTCCTAGTTTGCTGGACTTCCTAATAAAGTCATTTTCTCACCCCAACATTGTGCCTCTTGACTTATTGGCCTGTCCTATGGTGTACAGAATAAGCTTGACTTCAGTTGCAGGAAGACAGTGACTGTTGATTCTTCATGATTTGTAAAACATTAGAATTTTCCATATGATTTCAAACATATTTGGAACTTAAACAAACAAATGAACAGATAAAAATGAAACAAACAAACAAATAAACCAGACTCTTACATATAGAGAACAAACTGGCAGTTGCCAGTGGGGAAGAGGGGGCGGGAAATGTGTGAAATAGGTGACGGGGATTGAGAGTGCACTTACCTTGAGGATCCCTCAGTAATGTGTAGAATTGTCGAATCATTGTATTGTACTCCTGGAACTAATATAACCTTGGGCTTTGTGTATTATTCTTTTTCTAGTTCCTTTAGGTGTGAAGTTAAATGCTTGAGAGTGTTTTGTTTGTTAAGGTGTGCCTGTGTAGCTATGTATTTTTATCTTAGAATTGCTTTTATTGCCTCTCCAAAATTTTGGATTTTGTGTTTTCATTTTCATTTGTCTTTATGTATATTTTAAAGTTTATTTATTTATTTTAAGATAGAACACAAGCACATGTACACACAAGCCGGGGAGGGACAGAGAGAGAGGGAGAGAGAGAATCCCAAGCAGGCTCCACACTGTCAGCACAGAGCCAGCCAGCTGGATGGGCTCCATCCCACAAATCATGAGATCGTGATCTGAGCTGCAATCAAGATTCAGACGGATGCTCAACCCACTGAGGTACCCACCCAGGCACCCCTCCATGTATTTTTTTGTACCCTTTGTGATTTGTCTATTGATCCATTGGTTGTATTCTTTCACAGTATCATTTTTAATAATTGCATAGTAGTCCATTATATGGATGTTATTAGTGTGTTTAAACAATTGAATATTTTTCTTAATTTTGCTATGATAACCAATGCTTCTGTGTAATCCTTTAATTTACTACTCCTCTTCTTGATTGTCAGAAACTTAAGGATTAACACACAAAAAAGGAATAGCTAGATCAAAGTGGAGGCACTTTCAAGAAAGCCTTTTGATTCCTTGTTCCAAAAGGCTCCCAGGGAGAGCATCTCATTTTTAAGTTCCCGTCCCGTAGTTTATGACAGGTGTTACCTATTTTTATAGGGTTTCCCAGTGTGGTAGGAGAAACCATGTTCCATTGCTCTAATTTGTTCCCCGGCTACTCCTATGCTTCGCTGTTTCTGTGATTAACCCCTTAACAGCGTGCACCAACTTGTGAGGTTTTCTCAACATGTTGGAAGCCCGCACAGTGCCCTCTAGGGGGCGCGGCTGCCCTGTCAATGTCCTGTGGTTATGCGCTCTCCAGCCGCCTTTCTGAGAAGGATGGCCGAGTCCAGGCAGAGATCGCAGTAAGCAAACAGTGTGAATATCCAGACGCGGAGCCTCTGGTCTCTTAAGTCGTTTCTCTCGCCTCCAACTCGTTCTAGACACTGGTCAGTAACAGCTCAGGCGGGGGCCCCGAGCTGCAGAGGGGACACGTCTGCTCCTCCTGCTCACCGTCCCTAGGGTGCCTAGGGCAAGTCTCAGGGGAGAACCCCAGTACCACACCGCCAGATCCGGGGGCGCCCCCAGGGATCCTGTGCAGGGCCGCGCTCCAGGAGCTGCTGTCTCCAGGGCCTCAGTGAAGGGTGCAGATGAGGCTGTGCTATCAGGAGGCTCCCAGGGGCAGCCACGGAGCTGGGGTCTGCACGCGGACTTGGGTTAACATGGATGGGGGCAGGGCAGCCCGGCCGGGTTTTTATAAATAAAAATGTAGAATTTAACAACATATTTATAAACATGAAAAGGGGAGTAAAAAAGAAGTTATTTTAGAATGTGTTCAAATTTAAATGACCATGAATAATGTAAACTGTTATATACTTAGGATCCTGCATATGGAATTCATAGTAACCACAGACTCAAACCCTATAATAGATATACAAAAAATAAGAAGAAATAAACCCAAGCACAACAGCTGAAAAACTCACTAATCACCAAAAAAAAGAGAGCAAGGGAAGAAAGGAGCAGGAAAGAACTACAAAGACAATCAGAAAACAATTAATAAAATGGCAATACATACAGAACTATTAAATGTAAATGATCTAAATTCTCCAATCAAAATATATAGTGAGGTGTCTGGGTGGCTCAGTTGGTTAGGCGTCAGACTTCAGCTCAGGTCATGATCTCAGGGCTTGTGAGTTCGAGCCTGGCGTTGAGCCCTGTGCTGACAGCTCAGAGCCTGGAGCCTCTTCAGATTCTGTGTCTTTCTCTCTCTCTCTGACCCTTCCCCACTCACACTCTGTCTCTGTATCTCAAACATAAATAAACATTAAAAAAAAAGTTAAAAGAAAAGATATAAGGTGGTGGAACTCAACTATATGCCACCTATAATAAACAAACCAGACTAAGATAGCCTGAAAGTGAAAGGAGAAAAAATACATATGCCTCATAAATAGAAGTGATTAAAAAAAAAAAAAGAAAAAGAAAAAGAAAAAAAGAAAAAAAGAAAAAAAAAAACCTGGGGTGGGAATACTTAGACAAAATAGACCTGAAAACAAAGACTGTGACAAGACACAAAGAAGGACATTATATAATGATAAAGGGATCAATCCAAAAAGAGGGTATAAAAATTGTAAATATCTATGCACCCAACATTGAGGTACCTAAATATATAAAGCAAGTATTAATGTAAATAGAGAAATTAATGGTAAACAATACTAGTAGGGATATTAACACACCCCTTACATCAATGGACAGATCTTCTAAGCAGAAAATCATGCTCAGGTCATGATCTCATGGTTTGTGAGATTGAGTCTTGCATTGGGCTCTGCTCTGATGGCACAGAGCCTTCTCACAGTTCTTTCTTTCCCTCTTTCTCTGCCCCTCCCCAGCTCACGATCTTTCTCTCTCTCTCTCAAGATAAATAAATATCAGAATAATAATCTACAGGGTAAAGTATTCTTAGTTGTAGGTTTTTCCTTACAGAATTTTGAATATATTATGGCCATTCCCTCCCTTCTGGTCTATAAACTTTCTGATGAAAATGAACTGATAGTCTTATGGTGTTTCCTTGATACCAGTTGCTTCTCTCATCCTGCTTTTAAAATTCTCTCTTCACCTTTAATTTTTGACTATTATTATGTGCTATGGTGAGAACCTTCTGGGTTCATCTTAGTTTGAATTCTGTGATTCCTGGACCTGGATTTCTGTTCCCTTGCCCCATTTAGTTGTTTTCAGCTATTATTTCTTTAAATAAATTTTCCACCTCTTTCTCTCTCTCTTATTTTTGTGGAGCACTTACAATGTGACTGCTTCTTTGCTTGATGTTGTCCAAAAGATTCCTTAACCTATTCTCATTTTTAAAAATTCTTTGTTCTGCTTTTCATTCTGCTTAGGTGTTTTCCATTATCCTATCTTCCAGATCACTGATCTGTTTTTATGTATTCACTAATCTACTGTTGACTCCTTCTAGTATATTTTTTTTAATTTCAGTTATTATATTCTTCAACTTTGATTTAAATTTTTTTTTCTATCTTTTTGAAGTTCTCACTGAGTTGTCCCACTTTTCTCTCTAGTCCAGTGAGCATTTTTAGGATCATTACTTTAAACTCTATCAGGCATATTGCTTTTCTCTGTTTCATTCAGTTATTTTTCTGGGTTTTGTCTTATTCTTTTGTTTGGAGCTTATACTCCCATATCCTTATTTTGCTTAACTTTTGGGTTTGTTTCTATGAATTATATGAAACAGCTATTTCTCCTACAGTGGAAAAAAATAGTCTTTTGTAGGATTTTATCTGTATATACAGTGCGAGTCTAGTGACTAGCTGATTATCTGGATCTGTGTCTGGCATGGGCAGGGATCCTGGGGCACTCTGTGCTGGGGTGGCCATGGTGGAATAGCCAAACCTGAAGTGAGCATGGGCTGGGGTAGATACTGGGGCTCTCCTTGCAGATTACACCCTTGCAGGACAGCTGAAACTGGTGTGGGGATAAGCCAGGGCATCTTGAGGCTTTCTGTGCACAGTATGCACTGGTAGGATGTAGTCTGAGTGGGTGCAGGCTGGGGAAGCCCCTGTATTCTCTGCACAGAAGTCACCTGGCAAGACTGCTGAAGCCAATGTAGGGGTAAACTAGGGTGACCTGGGGCTCTCTGTGCAGATGGCCCCCTGGTTGTGGGGCTGTAGCTGAGATAGAGCTCAGGCCAGTGATTCCACCCTATCACTCTGCATAGGGTGCACACTGGCAGGACAGCTATAGCTGAAGTGAGCATGGGTTGGGGTGGTCCCAGCCCTCTCTGTGCAGAGGGTGCTATAGGAGTACAGCTATAGCTGAAGTGGTTGCAAGCTGGGGTGTCCTGAGGTGCTCAGTGCAGGGTGTGTCCTGGTGGGATTATTGGGGCTGAAGATGGATGGGCTCCTCAGTGTCCTAGAGCACTCCATATAAAGGGTGTCCTCCTGGGGTGGCTGGGGCTGAAGCAGGGTGTGGGCAGATGGTCTAGGGTGCTTAGAGCAGGGGGTGGCCTGGTGGGGAGGCTGGAACTAAGGCAAGTATGAACTGAGGGCTCATAGATCACTCCATCTATGGGTTGCCTTGTTGGGCCAGTGAGATCTGAAGCACTCTGCTTCAGGAAATGCCCTAGCAAACTGTCTGGAACCAAAATGGTGTGGGCCTGGAGTGTTTCAGGGTGCTTTGCCCCAGGGCCACGTCATCGCCTTGGCTGAAGCTGTAGTGAGTGCTGACCAGAGGCAACCCAGTGTGCGCAGTGCTAGGGACACCTTGGTAGGATGGGTAGTGTTGGTGTGGGCTACAGGTAGGAGCTTACTGGGCAGCGGGCCAGCTGTGGCATCCAAACTTGCTTTATCCATGCTCTGAGGTTGGAGAGGGAAGGTAAACCATATTACTCACCAAACCTTCAACACAGAGGGTGTTCCAGTAGTTCCTCCACTGTTTGGAGGAATTCTAGGGCTGGCTCTTTTATAGTCTAGTTGTTCTTGTACAACTGTTCTTTTACAGTTTTTTCTGTGTGCCCCATGGTGTCTGGGGTTCATCTTGGGTGAGGTGCCCAGGGCTTGTTGAGGCAGCCGGCTGGATATGGTGCCTGGAACCCAGTATCCATCTGCACTATGAAGGTAGATGAGGAATGGAAACCGTGGTGCTTTCAGGTCCTCTGACCAACAGAAGAGTTCCAGCAGCAACTTCACCACTTAGTAAAGTTCTAGGGCTGATTTATTTTTATTCTAGTTGCATTTTAAAGTACAGCTTTTTTTTTTTAATGTGCCTCAGGGCATCTGGGACTAGTATGGGGCAAGGGCATGGACCTTGCTGAGGTGACAGATGAGTCATAACACCTAGAACCCTGTCTTTTCTCCAGTATCAAGGTGAATGAGGAAAACAAACCATGATGCTCATTAGCCCTTCAATATGGAGAGTTCCAGCAGCTCCTTTGCTATTTGGTGGAGTTCTAAGGCTAGATCTTTTATATACTAGTTGCTGTTTTAAACTGTGGCACTTTTTTATGTACCCCAGAGAAGATGAATTGGCTCATAGTCCCTCAGTACCATCCTTCCCTATAAAATTTGCAGCATCAGGAGCACCTGGGTGGCTCAGACAGTTAAACGTATGACCTCAGGTCATGACCTCGTGGTTTGTGAGTTCGAGCCAAATTGGGCTCTGTGCTGACAGCCCGGAGCCTGTAACCTGCTTCAGATCCTGTGTCTCCCTCTCTCTGCCCCTCCCTTGTTCACACTCTCTCACTCTCTCTCAAAAATAAAGAAACATTAAAAAAAAAGATTTAAGGTTTGCAGCATCAGGAGTGAGGGTTCCTTGTATTATTGTCTCGATCTTTCTTGTTATTCTCTGTGTGGTCTCTCTTTCTTTTGTTGTACAGAAGCTGTTCAGTTAGTCCTCAGTTTTTCTTCAAGAGGAATTGCTTTCCATATAGGTGTAGGTTTGGTGTGTGTGGAGGAATTCAATTCAGTGTCTTCCAACATAACCTTCTTGGACGGGACACAATTATCTGGTTTTTAGGTTTAAATAAACTGGCATTAGCCTTATATATAATAATGTTGATAAAAATAAATACTAAAATAATAATGATGATAATAATTGATAATAAAACTTTTATAAAATGATTATTTTGAGAGAGAGAAAGAGCACAAGCAGGGGAGGAGCAGAGAAAGTTTTTTTCACTAAATATATTATTAAAATTGGTTTTGGTATATAATTCTTAATAGATACAAGGATATCCATTTCATTTCTGATTTTCTGAGATTTAAAAAAAATCACAAATTCCTGGTGAATTGTACCAAATGTTTTTTTCTGCATTTACTTTAAAAATTATATGAAAAATTTTAATTAAGGTTATTATTCTAATGAATAGTATTATTATATTTACAGAAATTGACTTATCTTTGCAAAACTGGTATAAAGTCTTAATAATTTTAAAATGTTTACTTGGATTTCATAATTGTTTCATTTATGTATTTTCAGTCAATGTTAATAAGTGCTTATAATTCTTTTGAACTAGTGCTTTTCTAAAATTACAATTCTTTTTTTTCCCCGTGGATAGAGCTAGAATGTGTTATGCTAAGCGAAATAAGTCAGTCAGAAAAAGACAATTACCATATAATTTCACTCATATGTGGAATTTAAGAAACAAAACAGATGAATATATGGGTGGGGGGTATAGGAGAGAGGGAAACAAACAAGGGACTCTTAATGATAGAGAACAAACTGAGGGTTTATGGAGGGAAGAGGTGAGGGATGAGCTAGATGGTGATGGGTACTAAGGAGGGCACTTGTAATGAACCCTGAGTGTTGTATGTAAGTGATAAATCACTGAATTCTACTCCTGAAATCATATTGCACTGTCTGTTAACAATTAAAGTTTAAATAAAAAAAATAAGATTAAAGTTCATGTTTATCAAACAAAGCAAAATAGAAATACAATTCTGATGATCAATGAAGAATACCATAGAACAGTACTTCTGAACTGAACAGAACTTCTGAAGATAATTAAAAAGTAGAAAATAGCAAGAGAGAGAGAGATAGTGAATGCAATGGGGGTTTACAGGCAATGCAAAAATGACAGTACTGAGAGGGACTTATTCCCAGAGGAAGTTGCATTTAATATGAAATCTATAGGGACACCTTGCTGGCTCAGTCGGTTAAGCATCTGACTTCAGCTCAGGTCATGATCACGCAGTCCATGAGTTCGAGCCCTGCATCAGGCTCTGTGCTGACAGCTCAGATCCTGAAGCCTGCTTCAGATTATGTGTATCCCTCTTTCTATCTGCCCCTCCCCCACTCATGCTCTGTCTCTCTCACTCTCCAAAATGAATAAATGTTAAAAAATTAAAAATATATAAAGCCTATATAAGAGAGTGGAATGAGTTTTGGTGCAAGGAACAGGAAACCTGTGCAATAATTGTTTAAATATAGTTAGGCTATGTTTTTTAGGCAAAAAGTAGTCTGGCAGCTTGGTGGTTCAATGATACCATTAGAAACCATTTAAGTATGGAGTGAGGAGGGACTTTACATGTAACAGAAATCATCCTAGGTGGTTTAGATAAAGTGAGTCTAATGAAGACGCTTAACCGACTGAGCCAGCCAGGTGCCCCTATAGATTTCATATACCTACCATTTTGAATGGGAATCTAGAAATACAGAAGGGATAGTGAAGCATCCAGAAGTTAGCCTCATGGGGGAGCATGTTCCTCACTGCCTCAAAGACAAATGGAAGGAGAAAGTGTCATCCATGTAGAGGAAGACTGACAGTTGTAGATGGAGATGCTTTTCACATGCTGTAAGGAAGTAGCTACTCTCAGAGATGTAATTAAACAGGGACAAAGTAGGGAGAAATTATCCTGATGACTTTCATTCCAATTTTTTTCCATGTCTTTCTGGTGTCTTGAATTGCCTAGACTCAGGAACTCCAATTAGAATTCAGCAAGCAAATAATCTGAGCTACAGTCCATAAGGATCAGCTTTCCCTGGCAGAGAGCAGAGATCAGAGAAGGGTAGGTAATTGATATGAGGCCAAATGGAAAAAATTTTCCACAGTTGGCTGCACGATTTGACATTCCCACCAACAATGCATGAAGATTCCTTTTTCTCCACATTCTCATAAATACTTGTTGTTTCCTGTCTTTTTTATTCTAGCAATTCTGACAGTTGTAAAGTGATATCTAATGGTGGTTTCATTTGCATTTCCCAGATAGGAAGTGATGGTGAACATCGTTTCATGTGTCTGTATGTCTTTGGAGAAATGTTTGTTCATATTTCTGTTCATTTTTAAATTTGATTATTTGCTTTTTTGGGTGTTGAGTTGTATAAGCTCTTTATATGTTTTGGATACTCACCCTTTCCTATATGTCGTATGCAGATGCAGATATCTTCTCCCAATCCATATCTTGCTTTTTAATTTTGTTATTTTCTTCACTCTGCAGAAGCTTATTATTTTGATGAAGTACTAATAGTTCATTTTTGCTTTTGTTTCCCTTGCCTCAGGAGACATATCTAGAGAGAAGTCGCTATCAACAGTATCAAAGAAGTTACTTCCTCTATTCTCTTCAAGGTTTTCATGGTTTCAGGTCTCACATTTAGGTCTTTCACACACTTTGAATTTAAAAATTTTTAATGTTTATTTATTTATTTTTGAGAGAGAAGGAGAGCACAAGTGGGGGAGGGGCAGAGAGAGAGAGGGTAATACAGAATGTGAAACAGGCTTTAGAGCCTGATGCGGGGCTTGAACCCACGAGCTGTGCGATCATGACCTGAGCTGAAGTCAGCTGCTCAACTGACTGAGCCATCTAGGTGCCCCTCATCCATTTTGAATTCATTTTTGTGTATGGTGAAAGAAAGTGGTCCAGTTGCCTTCTTTTGCATGTTGCTGTCTAGTTTTCCCAGCACCATTTGTTGAAGAGAGTGTCTTTTTCCCATTGGATATTAAATTGCCCATATAAGTGTGGGTCTATTTCTGGGTTTTCTATTCTGTTCTATTGATCTATGTGTCTATTTTTGTGCCAGTACCATACCGTTTGGATTACACAGCTATAGAATATACCTTCAAGTCTGGAGTTGTCATGTCACCAGCTTTTCTATTGGTTATTGAGGGTCTTTTGTGGCTCCATGCAAATTTGAGAATTGTTTATTCTAGTTCTGTGAAAAATTCTGGTGGTATTTTGATAGGGATTGCATTAAATGTGTAGACTGTTTTGGGTATTATAGACATTTTATGAATATTTGTTCTTCCAATCTGTAAGCATAGAAATCTTTCCATT
The DNA here is from genome assembly GCF_018350195.1 of Panthera tigris. NCBI lineage: Eukaryota > Metazoa > Chordata > Mammalia > Carnivora > Felidae > Panthera > Panthera tigris. The sequence goes on along the minus strand of NC_056660.1, from coordinate 86,423,459 downwards.
TCTTTATGTCATCTTAAGTTTCTTTCTTCAGCATTTCATACTTTTCCGAGTATAGGTGTTTCACCTCTTTGGTTATGTTTATTCTTAGGTATCTTGTTATTTTGCATGTCATTCTAAATGGGACTGTTTTCTTAATTTCTCTTTCTGCTGCTTCATTATTGATGTATAGAAATGCAATAGATTTCTGTACATTGATTTTGAATCCTGCAACTGTACTGAATTTGTTTATCTGTTCTAGTAGTTTTATTTTTGGTGGAGTCTTTCAGGTTTTCTATATAGAGTATGTCATATGAAAATAGTGAAAGTTCTTCTTTACCAGTTTAGATGGCATTTATTTATTTATTTATTTATTTATTTGATTACTGCAGTTAAGACTTCCACTACTATGTTAAATAAAAGTAGTGTGAGTGTACATCCTTTTCTTGTTCTTTTTGTTGTTGTTGTTGTTGTTGTTGTTTTCTGTATCATTTATTTCTGCTCTAGTCTTTATTATTTCCCTTTTTATGCTGGTTTGAGGTTTTGTTTGTTCTTTTTCTAGCTGCTATAGGTGCAAGGGTAGATTATTATTTTTTTAAGTTTATTTATTTATCCTAAGAGAGAGAGGGAGAGAGGGAGGAGTAACAGAGAGAGAGAGAGATAGGGAGAGAGAGAGAGAGAGAGAGGGAGAGAGAGAGAACACCAAATAGGCTCCACACTGTCAGCATGGAGTCTGATGCAGGGATCAAACTCACAAACTCATGAGATCATGACCTGAGCTGAAACCAAGAGTCAGATGCTTAACGAATTGAGCCACCCAGGCATTCCAAGGGTAGGTTATTTATTTGTGATTTTTCTTTCTTCTTGAGGTAGACCTGTAGTGCTATATGCTTCCCTCTTAGAACAGCTTTTGCTGCATTCCAAAGGTTTGGTACCATTTTATTTTCATTTCTTTCCATGTACTTTTAATTTTTTTTTCTTTATATCCTGATCAACTCATTAATTGTTCAGTAGCATGCTATTTAACCTTCATTTATTTGTTGTTCTTCCAGATTTTTTCTTGTGGTTATTTTCTAGCTTGATAGCATTGTGATCATAAAAGATGCATGGTATGACTTCAATCTTCTGGTATTTGTTGAGGGGGGGATTTTGGGGTAATATGTGATCTATTCTGGAGAATGTTCTGTGTACACTTGAAAAAAATGTGTATTCTGCTGCTTTAGGATGGAATTTTCTGAATATATCTGTTAAGTCCTCTAGTCCAGTTTGTCATTCAAACCCATTGTTTCCTTGTTAACTTTATGTATAGATGATCTATCCATTGATGTAAGTGGGGTGTTAAAGTCCCTTACTGTTATTGCTTTATTACTGATTCATTCTTTTAAGTTTGTTATTAACTGTCTTATGTATTTGGGTGTTTCTATGTTGTTCTATGTTGTAGTATATACAATAATCTTCTTGTTGGATTACCTTTTTTTTTTTTATTTTATACTCCCCTTCTTTGTATCTTGTTACAGTCTTTGTTTTAAAGTCTAATTTTGTCCAATATAAGTATTGCTACTCTGACTTACTTTTTACATGTATTTTTATGATAAGTGTTTCCCCATTCCCTCATTTCCAATCTTCATGTGTGTTTAGGTCTAAAATGAGTCTCTTGTGGGCAGCATGCAGATGGGTCTTGCTTTCTTTTTAAAATTCATTTTATCACCTTATGTCTTTTGTTTGGAGTGTTTAGTCCTTTTACATTCAAAGTAATTATTGATAGATATGTAATTATTGTCATTTTATTATTTGTTTTGTGTTTTTTTTCTGAAGATTTTCCCAGATCCTTTCTTGTTTTTCTCTCTTTCATATTTTGCCGATTGTCTTTGGTGATATATTTTGACTTGTTTCTCTTTATTCTTTGCCTATTCTTTGGTGTTTTTCAATATATGGTTATCATTAGGTTTGCATATAAACTCTTCTGCCTATATCAGTCTACGTTAAATTGATGGTAATTTAAGTGGAACCCATTCTTTACTCTTCCTGTTCCCACGTTTTATGTATTACTATATTTTATATCCTTGTATTTTTATTTTTATTTATTTTATATCATTTTATTTTGTCAGTTTTTCACTTATTTTTTACAGAAGTATTTAAAATTTTTTTCAACATTTGTTTATTATTGAGAGACAGAGAGAGACAGAGCATGAGCAGAGGGGGGGCTGAGAGATGGGAAGACACAGAATCCAAAGCAGGCTCCAGGCTCTGAGCTGTCAGCACAGAGCCCGATGTGGGGCTCAAACTCACAAAACCTGAGATCATGACCTGAGCCAAAGTCAGATGCTTAACCGACAGAACCACCCAGGTACCCCACAGAAGTATTTATTTTGACTGTTTTTTTGTTTCCTAACTTTATACTGTCACTTTTGTCCTCTCTTTTCCACTCAGAAGAGAGTGGAAATATTTCCTTTAATATTTCTTGCAAGGCTGGTTTAGTGGTCATGAACTTCTTTAGTTTTTCTTTGTCTGAGAAACTCTTTATCTCTCCTATTCTGAATAATAGGCTTGCTGGACAGAGTTTTCTTGGCTGCAAATTTTTTCCCATTCAGCACTTTGAATACATCATGTCATTCCCTTCTGACTTACAAATCTTGTGTTGAGAAATCTCCAGCTAGCCTTAATGGTTTTCTCTTATAAGCTCCTATTTTCTTTTGTCTTGCTTCTTTTAAATTTTGATTTATCTCTATATTTTGGCAATTTAATACATCTTGGTATAGGTATGCTTTTGTTGATTTTGATGGGAGTTCTCTGTGCCCCTTGGATCTGGATATATGTTTCGTTCCTCAGATTATGGAAGTTTTCACATATTATTTACTCAAATAAATTTTCTGCCTCCTTTTCTCGCTCATCTTCTGGGACTCCTATAATATGAATGTTATTACATTTGGTGGAGTCACTGAATTCCCTAAGTTTTGAATAGTTCTTTTCTCTCTCTTTTTTTCAGCTTGATTACTATCTAGTACTCTATCTTCTAGGCCACTAAATTATTTCAACCTAGTGTTCATTCCATCAAGCATGTCTTTCATTTTGTTTTGTGAGCCCTCTATCTCTGTGTTAAGTATCTCACTCATGTCTTCTACTCTTCTCAAGTCCATTGAGTATCCTGATGATCATTGTTTTAAATTCTCTGTCAAGCTTGTTACTTATATCTGTTTTGCTTAGATCTCTGACCAGGGCCTTGTCCTGTTCTTTAATTTAGGATAATTTTCTCTCTCTACTCATTTTGTCTATCTCTCTGTATCTGTTTGTGTTAATAAAGTCAGCTATGTCTTCTGCTCTTGAAAATAGTGATTTTATGAAGAAGGGGTCCTGGAATGCCTTCCATTACCATGTGTCCTGTCACCAGAAACTGAAACTTCAGGAGGTATCCTACGTGTGTTCCTTATGCCCTACAGTTGTGTCTGAGTCACTTTTCCTTTCAGCGCAGTCATCTGCACTTACTTTTCGCCTGTTTCAGGTTCTGTTTTCTCTTTGTGATATTAGTGGGACCCAGGCATGCCAACTCTTAGGGTGTGCCTAAAGGTGTGCCTGCTGGGGAACTTTGGAGCAAGTCATCAGTGTTAGCAAAGCTTGCATTGGGCCACTAGTCCTCTACTGGATCTCCTGCTGTGCTGCAGTGGCTGGAGGCTGAACACTAGGTTACCTGGTGCATGAGTCTGGGAGTGGCATGTGTTGATGTCTGTGAACCTGGAAGCTGGGTTATGTGCATGGATTTAACAAAATTTGTCCTCAGCCCAGTGCCCAAAGTATCTGGCTTGGAGTGGTTGAGTCCCTAGGATAAGTTGTGGGTGTGACACAGTGCTAGAAAAATAGGTAGCAAATGCTTAAGATATTCTCTCTCTCCCTGTCCCTCTGCCCCTCACCTGCTTGCTGTCTCTCAAAAACAGAACACTAAATCCAAGAAGAGGATATAATAATTGTAAATATCTATGTACCCAACAATGGCACACTAAATACATTTAAAAAATACTCACAGGCATAAAAGGAAAATTTGACAGTAATATAGTAAAGTAAGGGGCTTCAGTACCCCACTTATAGTAATGGATATATCACCTTGGCAGAATATCAATAAACTGCCTTTGAATGACACATTAGACCAGATGGACATGACAGATATATACAGAATATTCCATCCAAAAACGATAAAATACACATTCTTTTTTAGAGCATATTGAATATTCTCATAGATCACATGTTAGGCCACAAAACAAGTCTCAGTAAACTCAAGAAGACTGAAATCATTTCGTGTATCTTTTCCAATCACAACACTATAAAACTAATCAATCAAAAGAAAAAAAATGGAAAAGAAACTCCAAATATGTGAAGAGGAAACATCATGCAAATAAACAACAAATGAGTGAATAAAGAAACCAAAGAGAAAATTTAAAAAAATACATGCAAAAAATGACCATGAGAAGACAAGGGTCCTAAATTTTTGGGACTCAACAAAAGCAGTCCTATGAGGGAAATTTATAAAAACGCAGGCTTACCTCAATAAACAAGAAAAATATTATACCTTACACCTAAAAGACTAAAAAAAGAACAAACAAAGCCAAGGTTTGTAGAAGGATGTAATAAAGATGAAAGAAGAAATAAATGAAATAGAGACTAAAAAAACAATAGAAGGGGCACCTGGGTGGCTCAGTAGGCTAAGTGTTCCACTTTGGCTCAGATCATGATCTCACAGTTCATGGGTTTGAGTCCTGTGCCAGGCTCTGTGCTGACAGCTCAGAGCCTGGATCCTGCTTTGAATTCTGTGTCTTCCTCTCTCTGTGTCCCTACCCCACTCATGCGCTGTCTCTCTGTCTCTCTTTCTAAAAAAATAATAATTTTTTTAATGGAAAAGATCACTTAAATCAAGAGCTTTTTCTTTGAAAAGATAAACAAAGTTGATAAACCTTTAGCCAGAGTAATGAAGGAAAAACAAAACAAAACAAAACAAAACATAGAGGACTCAATAAGTAAAATCAGAAACAAAAGAAAAGAAGTAACAATTGACACCAATGAAATACAGATTACAAGACTAGTATGGAAAATTATATGCAAAAAAATTATAAGGAGAATAAGTTTCCAGAAATGTATAATTTTCCAAAACTTAATCAAAGAGAATTAGAAATTCTGAACAGACCAATTATAGTAATGAATTGAATCAGTAATAGTAATAATAATAATAATACCCAACAAAAAAGTCTAGGACCAGATGCTTTCACTGGTTAATTTTGTCAAACATTTAGAGAACAGTTAATATGTATTCTCTTTAAACTATAAAAAAATCTAGAAGAGTTATAAAAACTTCCAAGTATATTTTACAAGTCCAGTAATTAACCTCATATCAAAACAACAGAGACACTAGAGAAAAAGAAAGCTATAGGCCAATATCCCTGTATATACAGGCCATATTGGTCCCAGTATGGGCATAGATGCAAAAATACTGAGCAAAATATTAGTAAATAGAATTCAACCATACATTAAAATGATTATTCACCATGATCAAGTAACTAGGTTCCAAGGGTGGCTCAATATTTGCAGACAAATCAACATGATACACTACATTGAAAAAATAAGGGAAAAAGTAATACAATCACTTCAATTGATGAAGGGAAAGCATGTGGAAAAATTCAACATACTTTTATAATAAAAACTCTCAAGAAAGTGGGTTTAGAGAGAACATCCCTCAACATAATAAAGGCCATATATGAAAAATCCACAGCTAACATCATTCTCAAAGGTAAAAACTGAGTTTTTCTTTAAGATCAGGAACAAGACAAGGATATCCACTCTCACCAACTTATTCAACAAAGTACTAGAAGTCCTTTCTGCAGGAATCAGACAAGAAAAAAAAATAAATAAAAGGCATCCAAACCATAAGAAGAATTTAAACTTTCAGTATTGGTAGATGACATGATACTATACATATCAAATTCTAAAGAATCCCACCAAAAATGATTAGAATAAACAAATGAATTCAGTAAAGTCTCAGGATACAAAAGCAATACACAGAAATTGACTGTGTTTCTATGCACTAATAATGAAGTAGCAAAAAAGAGAAATTGAGAGAACAATTCCATCCACTATTGCACCAAAAGTAACAAAATATCTAGGAATAAACTTAACAAGGAGATGAAAGATTTGTACTATGAAAACCTTAAGACATTGATAAAAGAAATTGAAGATAACAGAAGTGAATGAAAAGACATAACATACTCATGGATTGGATGAATTAATATTGTCAAAATGTCCACACTACCAAATTGCCAGATTCAATGCAACACTTCTCAAAATGCCAATAGCATTTTTTACAGAACTAAAAAAAAATACTAAAATTTGTAAATAACTAAAAAGTTCCCAAATAACCAGAACAATCTTAATAAAGAACATAGCTGGAGGTATCACAATCATGGGTTTTCAGATATACTACGAAACTGTGGTAATCAAAATAGTATCATAGTGCAAAGAAATATACGCATGGATCAAAGGAACAGAATAGAGATTCCAGAAATAAACCCACACTTATATATTCAATTAATATATGACAAATGAAAAAAGGATATACAATGGATTAGGACTTTCTCTTCAATAAATGGTGCTAGAAAAACTGGGTAGTTACACATAAAAGAATGAAACTGGATCAATTTTTACACCACACACAAAAATAAGTGCAAAATGGATTAAAGACAAATGGGAGCCCTGACACTATAAAAAAATCCAATAGGAAAGCATAGTAATATCCTTGACATCAGCCATGGAAACATTTTTTGAGTTGTGTCTCTTCAGGTAAGAGGAATAAAATCAAAAATTAACAATTGGAACAACGCCAAAATAAACAATTTTTTGTACAGTAAAGAAAGTAATCAACATAATGACAAGGCAGCTTACTAAATAGGAAAAGATATTTGTAAATGATATATCTGATAAGGGGTTAATATCCAAAATATATAAAGAGCTTATACAACTCAACACACACACATAAATGAATTATCCAATTAAAAACTGGACAGAGTACCTAAATAGCCATTTTTCTAATACAGATATGCAGATGGTCAAGAGACACATGAAATGATGCTCAACATTACTAATCATTATGGAAATACGAATCAAACCACAATGAGATATCCCCTTACACTAGTCAGACTGGCTAGAGCAAGAAGACGATAAGAAGTGTTGATAAGGATATGGAGAAAAAAGTAGCCCCTATGCATTGTTGATTGGAATGTTAATTGGTATAGTCATTGTGGAAAACAATATGGAGGTTTCTCAAAGAATTAAAAGATCATTGTTGTGTATGTTGTAAGAAAGTGACCTGATTTCTTTCTTTTGCATGTAGTTGACCGCTGGGTAATGTATGAAATTGTTGTTTGTTGTTTTGCTTTGTTTGGAATTGTTGAATGACTATATTGTGTACCTGAAACTAATAAAACATTGTATGCAAACTAAAAAAAAAAAGCAAACACCAAGAAAAAAATTAGTGACCAGTTTTCTTCTTTTTGTTAAGGTCATTTATTTATTTTTAGAGAGAGATTCAGAGAGAAAGAGATGAGAGAGAGAGAGAGAGTGTGTCCCAAGCAGACTCCACACTGTCATCACAGAGCTGATACAGGCTCAAACTCACAAACCATGAGACCATGACCTGAGCTGAAATCAAGAGTCAGATGCTTACCTGACTGAGGCACTCAGGTGCCCCTACTTTTAACTTTTTGAAGAATGTTCATACTGTTTTCCAGAGTGCCTGCACAAATTTGCATTCCCACCAACAGTTCAAGAGGATTCCCCTTTTCCACAACATCATCAAAACTTGTTGTTTCTTGTGTTGTTGATTTTAGCCAATCTGACAGGTGTTAGATAATATCTCATTGTAGTTTGATTTGTATTTCCCTGATTATGAGTGATATTGACCATCTTTTCATGTGTCTTGTTTGATGTTTTCTTTGGAAAAATGTCCATTCAGCTCTTCTGCCCATTTTATTAATTGCATTATAAATTTGGGGGATTTTGAGTTCTATAAATTCTTTTTTTTATTTTGGATACTAACCTTTTATGAAATATGTCATTTGCAAATATTTTCTCCCATTCTATAGGTTGCCTTTTCATTTTCTTGATTATTTCCTTCATTGTGCAGAAGATTTTTATTTATTTTTTATTTTTTTAAGTTTATTTATTTATTTTGAGAAAGAGAGAACACAAGTGGGGCAGAGACAGAGAGACAAAGAATCCCAGGCAGGCTCTTGGTGTCAGCTCAGAGCATATATAACATTTGTTATATATATATATATATATATATATATATATATATAACTATATATATATATATATAGTATATATATATATATATATAGTATATATGTATATAGTATATATATATCTGCTATAATCTTTATGATTTTCTGCCTTCTGCTGGCTTTAAGCATTGTTTTCTGTTATTTCTAGCTCTTTTAGGTGTAATGTTAGATTATTTCTTTGAGGTTTTTCTTGCTTCTTAAGGTAGGCTTGTATTACAATGTACTTCCTCTTAGGACGCTATTACTATGTCCCCAAAGTATTGGACTATTTTGTTTTCATTTTCATTTATTTCCATGTATTTTTTAATTTATTCATTGATTTCCTAAAAAAGAATGTGTATTCTGCTGCTTTAGGATGAAATGTTCTGACTATATCTGTGAAGTCCATCTGGTCCAGTGAGTAATTCAAAGTCACTGTTTCCTTGTTGGTTTTCTGTTAAGATGATCTGTTCACTGATGTAAGTGAGGTGGTAAAGTCCCCTACTATTATTGTGTTATTATCAATGAGTTTATTTATGTTTGTCTTTAATTGATTTAATATTTAGGTTTATCAAATCTGGAGCATAAATATTTACAATTGTTAGATCTTTTTGGGCAGACCCCTTAATTATGATATAGTGCCCTTCATCATCTCTTGTTACACTTTGTTTTAAAATCTAGTTTGTCTCATATAAGTATGGCTACTCCAGCTTTCTTTTGACGTACATTAGCAAAGTAGATTGTTCTGCATCCCTTCGCTTTCAATCTTCAGGTATCTTAAGGTGTAAAGTGAGTCTCTTGTAGGCAGTATATAGATGCATCTTTTTTTTTTTTTATCCATGCTGATACCCTATGTCTTTTGATTAGAGAATTTAGTCTGTTTACATTCAGAGTGATTATTTTTTTTTAATTGTTCATTGATTTATTTTGAGACAGAGTGGGGCAAGAGGAGTGGGGAAGAGAGAGAGAGAGAGAAACAGACAGACTCTCAAGCAGGCTCCATGCTGCCAGCACAGAACCTGATGTGGGGCTTGAACTCACAAACTGAGATTATTACCTGAGCTGAAACCAAGAGTTGTACACTTAACCAACTGAGCCACCCAGGTGCTCCCACAGTGATTAATAATATATATGAATAATATATTGTGCATCTCAGGGAATCCCCACACCTTGCTAGCTGCTGTACGCTCCCAGACTTCCTCTCATTTCCAGGAGCACTGCCACCCACCCAGGTAAACAAGTAATCAATAGCTTTGAATGACACACCTGATGAGATGGACTTAACAGATATTCAGAGCATTTCACCTTAAAGCATCAGAATACACATTCTTCTTGAGTACACATGGAACATTCTCCACAATAGATTACATACTGCATCACAAAGGAGATTTCATTCTTTTTGATGGCTGAGTAATACCCCATTGTGCTTATATATATATATATATATATATATATATATCACATCCTTATCAATTCATCAGCCCATGGACATTCAGGCTCTCTCCATAGTTTAGCTATTGTTTATAATGCTGCTAATAGACATCAAGGAACATGTACTATTTCAAATCTATTTCTGTATACTATGGGTATATATGTAGTAGTGGAATTGCCAGATTGTAAGGTAGTTCTATCTTTAACTTTTTGAGGAACCTCCATACTGTTCTCAAGAAAGGCTACATAAGTTTGCATTCCTACCAAAAGTGAAAGGAGTTCTTCTTTTTCCACATACTCACCAAAACCTGTTTCTTATGTTGTTAATTTTAGCCAATCTGACAGGTATGCAGTGGTATCTCAATGAGGTTTTCATTTGTATTTCTCTGATGATGAGTGATGTTGAGCATCTTTTATGTATCTGTTAGCCATCTGGATGTCTTCTTTGGAAAAGTGTCTATTTATGTCTTCTTCCCATCTCTTAACTGGGTTATTTGTTTTTTGGTTGTTGAGTTTGATAAGTTCTTTATGGATTTTGGATACTAACCCTTTATCTGATATGTCATTTGCAAGTATCTTATCCCATTCCGTTGGTTGCCTTTTAGTTTTGTTGATTGTTTCCTTCTTTGGGCAGAAGATTTTCTCTTGATGAGGTCCCAATATTTCATTTTTGCTTTCATTTCCCTTGCTTCCAGAGATATGTCTAGTAAAAAGTTGCTGCAGCCAAACTCAAAGAGATTGCTGCCTAATTTCTCTTGTAGGATTTTGATGGTTTTCTGTCTTACATTTAGTTCTTTCGTCTATTTTAAATGTATTTTTGTGTATGGTGTAAGAAAGCAGTCCATTTTTATTCTTCTACATGTCACTGTCCAGTTTTCCCAACACCATTTGCTGAGAAGACTGTTTTTTTTTTTTACATTGGATACTCTCTCCTGCTTTGTCAAAGATTAGTCGGCCATATATTTGTGGGTCCATTTCTGGGTTGTCTATTCTGTTCCATTGATCTATATGTCTGTTTTTTTTTGTGCCAGTATCATACTGTCTTCATGATTACAGCTTTGTAATACAACTTGAAATCTGGAATTGTGATGGCTCCAGCTTTGGTTTTCTTTTTCAAAAATTATTTTGGCTATTCAGGTACTTTTCTGGTTCCATACAAATTTTATTAGTGTTTGTTCTAGCTCTGTGAAGAATGCTGGTGTTATTTTGATAAGGATTGTTTGAATGTGTATATTTCTTTGGGTAGTATCAACATTGTAACAATATTTGTTCTTCCACTCCTTGAGCATGGAATGTTTTTCCATTTCTTTGTGTCTTCCTTGATTTCCTTCATTAGCTTTCCATAGTTTTCAGCGTACTTTGGTTACATTTATTCCTAGGTATATTCTTATTTCTAGTGCAATTGTAAACAGAATTGATTCCTTGATTTCTATATCTGCTGCTTCAGTATTAGTGTATAGAAATACAACTGACTTCTGTACCAATGTATATCCAGTAACTTTACTGGATTTACAATTTTATTTCCAGTAACTTTACTGAATTCACATATCAGTTCTAGCAGTTTTTTGGTGAAGTCTTTGAGGGTTGCCATGTAGACTATTATGTAATCTATGAAGACTGAAAGTTTGACTTCTTAGCCAATTTTTATGCCTTTTATTTCTTTTGTTCTCTGATTGCTCAGTCTAGGACTTCCAACAGTATGTTGAACAACAGTGGTGACAGTGGACATACCTGTCATATTCCTGATATTAGGGGGAAAGCTCTAACTTTTTCCTCATTGAGAATGATATTTTCTCTAGGTCTTTCTTATATGGCCTTTATGATATTGAGGAATCTTCTTTCTATCCCTACTTGCTTAAGGGTTTTTATCAAGAAAGATGCTGTATTTTGTGAAATGCTTTTTCTGCATCTATTGAGAGAATCTTATGGTTGTTATCCTTTTTTGTATTAATGTGGTGTATCACACTTGATTTGCAAATATTAAAATATCCCTGCAGCCCAGGAGGAAATACCACTTGATCATGGTGAATAATTCTTTTAATGTACTGCAGAATTCAATTTTCATAAAATCTTGTTCAGATATTTGCATCCAGACTCATCAGAGATATTGGCCTGTAATTCTCCTTTTGAGTGGGATCATTGTCTTGTTTTGGAATCAAGGTAATTTTGGCTTCATAGAATGAGTTCGGAAGCTTTCTTTCCATTTCTATTTGTTGGAACAGTTTGAGAACAATAGGTACTAACTTTTCTTAAATGTTTGGGAGAATTCCCCTGGAAAACCATCTGGCCCAGCACTGTAATTTTTGGAGGAGATTTTGATAACTGATTTAATTTCCCTACTGGTAATGGGCTTGTCCAAATTTTCTATGTCTTCCTGTTTCAGATTAGGTAGTGTGAAAGTTTCTAGGAATGTACCCAGTTCTTCCAGATTGCCCAGTTTTTTGGCATATATTTTTCATATTATTTTCTTTTAATTGTTTGTATTTCTATTGTGTCTGTTGTGATCTCTCTTATTTTATTTGTGATTTTATATCTTTGGGTCCTCTTTTCCTTTTTGAGAAGTTTGGCTAGAGTGTTATCAATTTTGTTTATTCTTTCAAAAAGTCATCATTTATTTTCATTGATCTGTTCTATTACTGTTGTTGCTGATGTTGTTGTTGCTATTGTTGTTGTTGGTTATATATTGTCTCTTCATGGTCTAACCTGTATTATTTAGCTTCTTCTGCTGGCTCTAGGCTGTATTTGATGATCCTTTCCTGTTAGACTGTGTATTTGGGATCTTTCTTGCTCCTTGAGCTAGGCCTGAATTGCCATATATTTTCCTCTTAGGACTGCCTTTTCTGCTTCCCAAAGTGTTTGGACTATCATGTTTTCATTTTCATTTGTTTCCATGTATTATTTTATTTCTTCTTTAATTTCCTGGTTGACATACTCATTCTTTAGTTGAATATTATTTAATCACCACATATGTGAAGCTTTTCCAATTTTTTCTTGTGGTTGATTTCAAGTTTCATAGTGTTGTGGTCTGAAAATATCCATGGTGTGATCTCTGTATTTTTGAACTAGTTGAGGGTTGATTTTTTTTACCAAGTATGTGATATATTCTAGAGAATATCCCATATGCACTCTAGAAGAATGTGTATTCTGCTGCTTTAGCATGAAATGTTCTGAATATATCTGCTAAGTCCATCTGGTCCAGTGTGTCATTTAAAGCTATTGTTTCCTTGTTGATTTCCTGCTTAGACGATCTGTCTGTTGCTATAAGTGAGGTGTTAAAGTCTCCTACTATTATGGTATTATTGTCAATTAGTTTCTGTATGTTTGTGATTAGTTGATTTATATATCTGAGTGTTCTAAGTTGGGAGCATAAATATTTACAATTAACAGATCTTTCTGGACAACCCCCTTAATTATGATATATTGCCCTTCTTCATCGTTTGTTACAGTCTTTGTTTTAAAATCTAGTTTGTCTGATATAAGTATGGCTACGCCAGTTTTCTTTTGACTTATTTTTTTGTGTGATAGATATTTCTCCATCCCCTCATTTTCAATCTGCAGGTGTCTTTAGGTCTAAAATGAGTCTCTTGTAGGCAGCATAGAGATGGATCTTGTTTTTTCTATCCATTCTGATACCCTATGTCTCTAATTGGAACATTTAGTCCATTTAAATTAAGAGTGATTATTGAAAGATATTAATTTAGTGCCATTGTGTTACCCATAGAGATGATGTTTCTGGTGTTCTCTCTTCCTTTGTATTCTTTGTTACTTTGGTCTTCTTTTTGTTCTTCACTCAAAGAGTCTCTCTTAAAATTTGTTGCAGGGCTAGTTTAGTGGACATAAACTCCTTTAGATTTTGTTTGGGGAATTCTTTATCTCTCATTCTATTCTGAATGACAGCGTTACTGGATAAATAATTTTTGGCTGCATATATATTTTTTTTCCCATTCAGCTCACTGAATATCTCCTGTCACTCTCTTCTGGTCTGACAAGTTTCAGTGGACAGGTCTGCTACTACCTTTATGCATCTATCCTTGTAGGTTAAAAACCTTTTGTCCTTAGCTGCATTGAGAATTCTCTCTTTATATTTGTATTTTACAAGTTTTATTCTGATATGTTGTGGTGTTGACCTGTTTTTATTGATTTTGAGGTGAGTTTCTGTGCCTTTTTCACGTGAATTCCCATTTCCTTCCCTAGATTAGGGAAGTTCTCAGCTATAATTTGTAGAAATCAACCTGCTCCTTTTTCTCGCTCCTCTTCTTCTGGGACTCCTATGATGTTATTTTGTTTCTTAGTTCTGTAAGTCTAACATTTTGATATAAGTTTTCTTTCCTCTTTCTTTTCAGGTTCATTATTTTCCATGATTTTTATCTTCTATATCATCTATTCTCTCCTCTGCTTCTTCAGTCATGCTGTGACTATATCCAGTCAGTTTTGCATCTCACTTATAGCATTTTTTATTTCAACCTGACTAGTTTTTACATCTTTTATCTCTGCAGCAGGGGTTTCTCTGTGTTGTCTATCTTTTTTTCAAGCCCAGCTAGTAGTCTTATGACTATTGTTCTAAATATTTTTTTTTGATATATTGCTTATATCTGTTTTGAGCAAGTCTCTGAGCTGTGATTTTCTTGGCCTTTCTTTTTGGAATTCCTCCATCTGGAAATGCGGGGGGTGGGGGAGAAAAAAGAAAAAGAAGAAAAAGAAAAGAAAAGGAAAATGTTTGAAAATTTGAAAAAAAAAGAACACAATGAAACACAATAAAATGAAATGATGGAATTAAAATAGAATTTGAAAATTTTACAAGAAAGTAAAAAATATAGTAGAAAAAAATTAAAGATAAATATTTTAACTTTTTTTTTTTTTTATTTTTGGGACAGAGAGAGACAGAGCATGAACGGGGGAGGGGCAGAGAGAGAGGGAGACACAGAATCGGAAACAGGCTCCAGGCTCCGAGCCATCAGCCCAGAGCCTGACGCGGGGCTCGAACTCACGGACCGCGAGATCGTGACCTGGCTGAAGTCGGACGCTTAACCGACTGCGCCACCCAGGCGCCCCAAAGATAAATATTTTAATAAAAATTGAAAATAAAAATAAATTCTTTCTCTTTCTGCATATGAGAAAAAGAAAGGAAAAAAAAAGAAAATTGAATAGATGGACCAGTGAACAGACTGACATACAATTGAAATTATACAATTTTTCTCTAGAAGTCAAATTATGAAGTAATTTATAGTCCATAAACTAAGCAGGCAGAGAGACTTGTGATATTCCTGAAGAGTGAGGTTGGCCCAGTTGGGTGGGGCTTAGTAACCGCTCTGTTCTCCATTAGATGGCACTGCTTGGATTACTGGGGTGGATTGCTGTTACATTTGTAGGTTTGGATGTGCATGTGCGGGAGGAGTGAAAATGGCGTCACCCAGTCTCTAGTATCAGAACTCTGTTGTCCCGTCAGCAATCGTGCATGTGTCCTTTGTCTCCAGCTTCTGTCCACTCTCCACTTTTACACTGTCCTTGACTAAGCCATCAGGTTGCCAGATGGCACCTCCCTCCTGAGTTTTATCTCAGATGGAGCTGTGTTTCACAACCCCTCACTTCTCAGAGACTGTGGCTTTGTCCTGTTCAGACCTTCTGCGGGAGGGTCTCACCAGCAATGGCTGGGTGCTGGCCACACCCAGGAAAGTCTGCTGGACCGTGCTGATGCCAATGCCCAGAGACTGTGGCTGGATGCCAGCCCTCTCCAGAAAATGTTCACACAATTGTGTAGCAACATCGTTTCAGGGATTATGGAAAATCACAACACACATCTGGCACCAGGCTTCACCCTTAACGACCTTGTTCCAGCACCAGCAAATGTGGTTGTTCTCTGGGATCTGCTGGCACCTTTGTCTGCTGAGTTCTATGGTCCAGATTGTGCCAATTGTTGTGTTATTCCCAAATCAGTTTTCTAAGTGTGCAGGATGGTTTAGTGTTGATCTGGCTGTATTTCATGGATGGAAGATGCAAAAAAACCCTTCCATGCTCTTCTGCCATTTTGGCTTCTCCCCAAAAAGCTGCAGTTTTATTTTTTGCTATTGTAAAATGGACATCCCAAAATTTTTGAGATAAAATATACATAAATAAAAAAATGTACACTTATTTTTTTGAATTTTTTTTTTTTGAGAGACAGAGACAGAGTGTGAGCAGGGAGGGGCAGAGAGAAAGGGAGACAGGATCTGGAACAGGCTGCAGGCTCTGAGCTGTCAGCACAGAGCCTGATGTGGGGCTCGAATTCACAAACCAGGGCTCGATCATGACCTGAGCTGAAGTCAGACGCTTAACCGACTGAGCCACCCAGGTGCCCAAAATTATAAGTATACAATTTAGTTGAAATAAATGGTCACAATGCTGTGCAAACATTATCTCTATCAATTTCCAGACTTTTTCATCATTCTGATCAGAAACTTTTCAGCAATTTTATTTTATTTATTTATTTATAATTTTTAATGTTTATTTATTTTTGAGAGAGACAGACAGAGTGTGAGAAGGGGAGGGACAGAGAGAGAGGGAAACACAGAATATGAAATAGGCTCCAGGCTCCAAGATGTCAGCACAGAGTCTGACACAAGGCTCGAACTCACAAGCCATGAGATCATGACCTGAGTCAAAGTCAGATGCTTAACCAACTGAGCCACCCAGGTGCCCTATCAGCAATTTTCTTTTTATTTATGTATCCAATGAGCCTAGACCTAGTCATTTAAAAGAAAAAAAACCCATTCCTTACTGATCTCCATTTGTCAGCTGGTTTGTTTGTTTCTTTCTTTCTGAGATTTTTTTCCATTCTGTTTATTTTTCTTGCACAGTTTCTTTACTTTCTTTTATCATATCTTTGGATTACTTCTTTTTTTCAAGCTCAGATTGAGTTTCAGGTAACTTTTTTATCTTTTTAAAATCTAGATTAAAGTTTGTTCTTTTTTCTTACATGATAGCATGACATTGTATTGGCTTTATACAATAGATTCAATGTATTCTAGATTCTTTTGCTATCAGATGGTCTGCCCGAGGGCAAGTTCATTGCCACATCTCCATTTTTTTTTTTTTTGTGGGGGAGGTGGTACAGAGACTAGAAGAAGATAAATACACAAGAAATGACCCTGCTTAAAAATGCCTAAATAAGTTTTATTCATTTACTACTCAATTTAATTCAGTATGAATTTATTACTCTAAGAAAGTTTAAAAGACTAGTAAGACATGATACCTGACTTTAGTAACATACAGTACATATTATTATTATTACACGCTTATATAAACACATTTCAAATGTGAAATTTTTGTAGAAACTGTAAATATGGAAAGTAGATTCAAATAACTATCCCATTTAAAAGTATAAATTGCTCAACTGCTATGTGTCAGACACTCAAGAGCTAGTGACACAATTGTTAAGATATTATCACAAAGTTCAGGGGCACTTGGGTGGCTCAGTCCATTAAGTATTGGACTTTGGCTCAGCTCATGATCTCAAGGTTTGTGAGTTTGAGCACAAGCCCCACTCAGGGTGAGCCTTGCTTCTCTCTCTCCCTCTCTCTCTCTCTCTCTGCCCCTCATGGAATTTTCTCTCTCTCTGTCTCTGTCTCTGTCTCTCTCTCTCTCTCTCTCTCTCTCTCACCCTCTCTCTACCCCTCACTCACTTGAACCCCCTCTCTCTTTAAAGAAAAAGATATCATCACAAATTTCAGATCTAGGGTAATATTCAGACATTAAAAACAAGTTGTATAACTTTCTAATTGGTTTTAGATTCTCTATAGAAAAATAAAGGTATGATAAATGAGAGATTTGTTTCAGATTGGCAGTATGGAAAAGGTTTGTAAAGAATGAAGTATAAAGAATAGATAGGCTATGAGAAAAACATTTTTATGTTAAGGAAGGACAGTTTAAGTGCCTCAATATAAGGGAGAAATTAAAATGTGAGAAATTTAAAGCAAAACAAAACACCAATAAGACTATCAGATACAGTTGAAGAAGAACGCTGAGACAAATCATGCTGGGCCCTGTAATGTGTTAAGAACTTTGGGATATTTTAGAATCTAATGACAAATAATTAAATGAAATGTTAACATGACAGGATGGATAGAGGGCATTGACTGGCTGGCTTGCTGGCTGGGCACATGCAAGACTACATGTGCTCAAAATTGTCTTGAGTGCTTCCAGAAATACTATTGAAATTTCCTAGGCTATAAAATAATGCTTCAAATGATAAAAATTTTGACTTTAGGGATTATAATGCATTGTTCTCCTTGGCCATCTTGTGTTTAATAAGTGTTTCCTTATGGTGCTTGATATCCCAGAAGACCAACCCATGACTTCTCTCTAGAGTATGCAAACATCCACACTTCAGGGAAACTGGCAACTTCAGAATAAATTGTGCCTACCCTCTGGACATCAAGGGAGAAAGAACATCATCTACTACAAATGTGCTGCTCCAAGTATGGATTATTCTAAAAGTAGAATTTTAAAAAATTCTTCAAAATTAGGTGTTATGTCATCTGGAAGGAAGTTTTAAACGTGACTTACAATTCTTCTAGTTGGACTGCTGTTCTGGCCAAAGGGAAATTCTCATGTTTTAGAGTTGGATAAAGGGAGTTGATTAAATTGCAGCCAAATTATGATAATAACTATTGCGTCAGAAAAAGATTTCTAAAGCATTTGCATAAGCTCCATTTGTGAGCCATAAATTTAGATATAATGCATAGTTTGTTGGCTTAAAACAACTTTATTTTATTTTATTTATGTAAAAATTTTTTTTAGAATTATTTATTTTTGATAGAGAGAGACAGAGCACAAGTGGGGGAGGGGCAGAGAGCGAAGGAGACACAGAATCTGAAGCAGGCTCTGGGCTCTGAGCTGTCAGCACAGAGCCTGACGTGGGGCTTGAACTCACAAACCAGGAGATCATGACCTGAGCTGAAGTCGGACGCTCAACCGACTGAGCCACCCAAGTGCCCTTTTATTTATTTTGTTTTTAATGTTTATTTATTTTTGAGAGAGAGACAAAGTGTGAACAAGGGAGGGGCAGAAAGAGAAGGAGACACAGAATCCAAAAGCAGGATCCAGGCTCCGGCTGTCAGCACAGAGCCTGACATGGGGCTCAAACTCATGAACCATGAGATCATGACTTGAATCGAAGTCAGACACAACCGACTGAGCCACCCAGGTGCCCAGGCTTAAAATAACTTTAAAATTAAAAAAAAAAAGTTTTTCTTTAGAGCATATCCAGAAGTAATTTTAATTTTCATTTCCTTTTTCCAGAGGTGAAAATAGAAGCATGTAGAGATGAAACTAGGAGTTTTAGAATCTACAATGAGTTGGTTGCAGGTTGTATTGGACTGATGGAGCAAAGATAAGTGGGTAATACAATTCCAATGGACAAATGCCAGTAGGTTTGTGAGAGATTGCCTGCTGAATGGCTTCAAAAGTCCCATTCCTTTGGTAAATTCATGAAGACACAAGGTCCTCTTACTGTTTGTGGACTTAAAATAGTATATTTTAAATTATATTTCCTTTATAGTAATACATACCATTTAGATGAGATAGTAGAAAAGATTGCTTCTACCTTAGACACTGCTTAAATTTGGTTATGAGAAGAATTAAATTTTAATTAATTAATTTTTATTTAAATTTTTTTTTTTTTAGTTTTTATCAGATTCCAGTTAGTTGACATATAGTGTAATATTAGTTTCAGGTGTAGAATTTAGTGATTCAACACTTCCATACAACACCTGGTGCTCATCACAGCAAGTGCCCTCCTTAGTTCCCACCACCTTTTTTTTTTTAAATTTTTTTTAACGTTTATTTATTTTTGAGACAGAGAGAGACAGAGCGTGAATGGGGGAGGGCCACAGAGAGAGGGAGACAGAGAATCTGAAACAGGCTCCAGGCTCTGAGCTGTCCGCACAGAGCCCCACGCGGGGCTCAAACTCACGGACCGCGAGATAGTGACCTGAGCCGAAGTCGGACGCTTAACCGACCAAGCCACCCAGGCGCCCCCCCACCACCTTTTTAACCCATCCTCCCACCCACACCCCCTCTGGTAACCATCAGTTTAAAGAATTACATTTTTATAACCCAATCGGCTCACAGTTTAATTTTCTTCTCTATTATTTTATTCTATTTCAGGAAAAAGGGGGGAATTTGTCAAAAAAAGAAAAAGAAAAGAAAACTAAGATCAGATCAAATGTTTCTTGCAGGAATGGTGTGAGTCCCCTATGAAAGCAAGGGTCAGCTATATACTTCACACTGGGCAGCTCAGAGTAACAATTACACATAAAGCCTTTTATCATAAGGTTTCAAGGGTAATTTTGGTAAGATTTTTCCAATATTTTTTTCTCCCATAAGTAACATTTGTTTCATAAAATCTAACCAAATAATCCCATTATACATTAATTGGAGTAAAATATACTTAGACATAGTGGTTTAGAGTCCATTGTGTTCAACACTAGTAACATTTTCTAGACTGCCATTCATCTTCACACATTGTTTCGTGATGTACACTTCTGAACCTAAAAAACATCACCTTGAGATTAAGCTCTAAACATCAGCCTCACTCATGCCAGAGTTTACTCAACTGATTTAATATCTTCAGCTCCAGAAGCTGCAAAGCTGTATCATATCTGCCAGTTATCTGAAGATTGTATTTCTTATGCCCTTCATTTCCTTTCCACTATCAGCTCCCAATATTTATCAGAACTTCACCTGTCATTGGCCTTATCTACATATTATTTTTCAATCATTCTTTCTCTCTGTAACCCAAAACAGCACATTCAGTTATGCATATTTGAAATGGGAATTGATATGTCACAAGAAGACACTGTGTCCTATCTGCATCTTGCAGTGTAAATACCAAGTGTTAAAGCATTAAATATCTGAGAGTTCTCTAAGTGATCAACACAACCTTGGAAGCTGAAAGCTGTAATTCAAAGCAGAGTTATTTTTCACTGAAACAAATAGCTTACAAGAAAGCAAAGCACTATGAATAACACAATAAAGAGATGACTTAGAAGGTAATTGTAGTTACATAGCAGTTACATGAATGTCCGTTTATCCCATTTCAGCAGAAATCCAGGAGTCCAGTATAGTGTGGGGGGCTTGGGAATGCAAACACCTGTGCTTGGATTCTGGCTTTGCCGCTAAGGTCATTCTGGGCATGTCACTTCTTCACTCTCAGCCTCAGTTTTCTCATCCATGTTGATTCTTTCATCATGAAGAGAATTAAGTGGGTTCACAGATGATAGGTCCTCAGAACAGAATTTGAGGTATATGATGAGTCCTCCATAAGTGTGCATTATACCGTGATCACCATGAGCTCATGGTTGGACTGTTAAGTCTCAGTGTAGGTACTCAGATATTTATAATTCCTCTTGCCAGCATGTCTTAATTGCATGGAGAAACTGATGTTACCAGCTTCACCTTATATATGGAGAAAGTTTGTTTTAAGGACAGGAAATCATTTATCAAGGTTAGTGAGGGAGTCAGTGATTATCCTGAGCATGGATTCTCATCCATCTGGTGAATTCCTGGGCAGCAGCACAGATTACAGTCCCAACATTCTCTTAAGATAAATACACCATTAACAGGACAGAACATTTTCTGTTCTTTAAAAAAAAAAAAAAAAAGTAAGAGCAGGAAGAAACTTTCTGTAGCAAAACATCAAGACCAGATGGTGCATTTGGTTATGTAGAGGGAAGCAGCTCATCAATGGGAGAGGCACCAAAGGGTTTATTTTCTGAGCACCTGATTTGAGGTCAGACCTGGATGTTTGCCCTGGAAGTTCTCTCAGTGCCTCAGACTTTAGAGGGATATTCTGATGACCACTTCCCTACAGATGCAGACCAGGCTATTCCTTCACTTTCAGGTCACTTTCCAATTGGATATTGATTGTTCCCAGTTGGTAGCACCCCCATGGGAGAACTCACACATTCTTCCAGCAAGGGGGAAACATAGCAGGGTATTTGAATTAGGGGGTACATAGAAACATTGATTTACATAGCTATTGAAACTGGAATTCTGAACTTGATATTTATAATATCACAAAGGACCTTAAAAAGTTTAAGAACTTAAAAGCTTATGTCTATTTTCAAAGGCCTTGTAAATTATCTCTCTGAAATGCATCATGAGTTCTTTCCCCTGCACTGCTATCTATTGATACCTATTAAACCATTGTTACATTTTTATTGCTTGTCTCATGTCTATTTTTTTCTTCTAATTTTATTCTCCTTCCTGCATACTTCTTTACATGTCTAGGCATGATTACTATGAAGGGATTGTTCACAGAAATGACCTATGGCTGTTTTAGAACCAATGACTCTCCTGTTAGAAATTCGGAAGAATTACATTCTTAGTTAATATTTTATTTGCATGTGGATGGAAAAGCTGGACTTCCAGGTGTTTGTATATTATAATGTTATAATGTAAATGTTGTATAATCAACATTTGTAGATAAAGAGAAAACCGACTTGGAATTCTTTTATCAGAATGCCCTATTCAAAAACACCAACAAGATGCATTTACTTTTAGGTAAAGACATAAATTGGGCCAGAGACAGTGGAAAAAAAAACAGAGGTCAATGGACCCTATACCGATATCCTTTCCATCCTTCCATTTCAGACTTTGTTACTCTCACTCAGTCACTGAAGTCTTCAAAGTCATTTCTTAACATTCCTTTTTGTAAAATTTTCCACATGGTTTTCATAGTTTGTAAAAATGTCATTTGAATTTCTAGTACCTAAAGAGCATGTCCTAAGATTAATCTATTGCTGGTTTCAGTCTCTATAACCCCTTTTTTTCTCCAACTCTTATAATCTACATCCAGCAACACACACAACCCCACCAATGATAGAAGATGATGCTCAATTACTATTTAAAATTTTTTAATGTTTATTTTATTTTTGAGAGAGAGAGACAGAGCATGAACAGGGGAGGGGCAGAGAGAGAGGGAGACACAGAATCTGAAGCAGGCTCCAGGCTCCAAGCTGTCAGCACAGAGCCCGATGCAGGGCCTGAACTCATGGACTGTGAAATCATGACCTGAGCTGAAGTCAGATACTTAACCTACTGAGCCACCCAGGCCCACTTATGCTCAATTATTTCAAGACTTTGAATCAACAATCAGACTGCTTTTCCTTCCTGGAGCAACCTTGCTCAACTCAAGAATATTTTATAACCTTAAGAACTCAAATCTGCTTTCTGCAATCTTCTTGCATCTCCTTCTTTCTCTCCACTCTCTTTTTCCTCTTTCTTTCTTTCTTTCTTTCTTTCTTTCTTCTTTCTTTCTTTATTTCCTCTTTCGACAGAGAGAATGCATGAGAAGGGGAGAAGGACAGAGAGACAGAGAGAAAGAGAGAGAAAGGGAGAGAGAGAGAGAGTCTTAAGCAGGCTCCATGCTCAGCATGGAACCCACTGCGGGGCTCTATCTCATGACCCTGGGATCATTGAGCCAAAATCAGGAGTTGGACACTCATCTGACTGAGCCACTCAGGTGCAACATCCTTCTTCCTCACTTTTATTAGTCATTGTAGAATGGAATTAAGATTTTCCATGCAGTCACACCTAAAACTTCTTATTGTGCTTATTTTTTTGGTCTCATGATGGCAACAAAGTTCATGATAACAAAATTTATGCATTTTTATTGTTATATTCCTGATATCTAGCATACAGTCTGAAACACAGTATCTATTCAATAAATACTGGTGGATACATTAATTGATATAATGTCCAATGAGAAATAGTTATGTAATAGCTATACATCTAATATCGATAAAGTACCTTAAAACCTGTTGCTGAAAAGAGAAAAATATGTCTTCAGTGTGTGTATAATTGAATTGAACAGTGTGTGAAAGTCACGTTGAATTTTATATACACATATCATATATGTATAAATTATATGTAAATATATTTGATAGTGACAAAAGTGGAGAAAACATTAACCTGAATACATTCTAACTTTTGTTCTACTCTAGTATTCTCTGTTTTAACACTTTCTCTTTACCTATTTCCAATGTTTTATTTCTTTCTATTATCTACTTTTATCAATTTTTATTATATGTAATATATAATATATTCATTATATTTTTTATAATACATACATTAGCTTATATTAATATTTATTATATAAATTTAAATATAATGTGCATATGACTATATATCATATGCTTATTTTTATAGATTCTATAGTTTTATCATGAATTTCATTATATATTATATAATTATGATATGTTTTGTATATTATATTAATTATATTATATATTGTATTTATAATGTATTCCATGGTAAAGATAAAAGATCAGTATTAAGTTATATATTAAATTTATATAAATATAATTAATAATATACATTAAATGATGGCAGATAAAATATATATATAATGAAATAAGTGATAAAATCTTCATTTTTATTTTCATTCATTTATACACACACATATATTGATTTCACAATCATGTTTTGGAGTTAAGGTCATCAAGATAAGTGACATATTACATTTGATATCTTTTAATGCTAACAATGTATAAACATAGAAATGCATACAGAGTGATGTAGAAATGAATTGGAAAAGGCAACTTTTCTGTAAAGATTCACAGAAAGTGTTATTTGAACCAAGTCTTAATAGATGTGTCAAAATATGTAGGCAGATGCAGTGAGCAAATACTATGAAAATCACAGCTGGTGATAGAACTTGGGAATGGAAAACCACACTCTCAGTTGAGAGAACTGAAAGTGCTTCCTTCTGTGGCTTGGAAGGAGGCATCAAAAGCTGGCAAGTTAGGTTTAGACAAATATTGAGGGGTTTGTAAACAATATGAAGTATTTATGACTTTACTACTGAATATTCCTACTCAAAATTGAATACATTGTTTATTTACCCATGTTCATTTCCAGCCATAGCATGGTACTATAGAGCTACCATCTCATACAGTCCTTACACTATCCCTGTAAATGAGAACTATTTATCATCATGTCACAGACAAACAAACCAAAGCTCAACGATACCTAGTGCTTTACTCAAGGTGCACAACCAAACTGCAGATTACTAGGAATTAAAACCTAAGCTTTTTCTGTTACCAAAGTCCTTGATTTTTTATCATGCTTTATAGGCTTCCATTATCATTGGAGTGACAATGATTGCATGTGTATCTAACACAGTGAATATGGCTTCAATTGTGTTCTGGTGGAAGGACACTAGTTTTAAGTCCATTTTAATACCACAAAAAAAGAAATGTTTAAAACTTGGATGAAGACAACAAACTTGATAGTATAAAGAAATATAGTTAGCAAAAATGTAAAAGCTCAAGAGGATTGTTGAGACACAACTTCAGAGTAAAGACTTAGGGTCTTAATGTGTTACCTCTTTCAGCTGCATTTACTTTTTAAGAGGCTGGAGATCACAGTGATTGATTTTCCATATTGTTCTTCAGACATCTAAGGTTTTGAGGTGGGATAGTGCTTATATTAATTTAGCTTCCCTAATCATATTATTGTGCAATAATCATAGTCATATAAGTTATATATATATATATATATATATATATATATATATATATATGACTTACATGTTTATATAGAGTCTAAATTATGGGAGGTGTTAAATAAGTAGCAGTTATCAATGTGTCACAGCTTAGGTGAGACTTTGGGTCCAAGTATTTATCCCAAGGAGAACATCAAAACAATGGGTCCCAATCCTATTCTTTGTGTAGAATTTATCAGTATGATTATTCCTGGCATCACCAAGTAACTTGAGACTTAGTGGACATAGGCTATTCTTAATTACTCAATCTACTTTTTTTCATCATATGTAAAACTTCAACAATTTAACTTCTTCCTAGTCACCAGTCCAATATCCCACTGATAGTTAAATCTTAATGATTTCACTTAGCTCTCTGCAACATTTCTTGCATTTTATTTACATCACCTTCATTCTCTCCCAAATTCATAACATTGTGTTTGTTCTCTGTTATGTTAGCTGCCTATATAGTTTCTGGACCAGAGTGTCTTCTTTTTAAGAATCTTCTGTATTGCTTCTTTTTTTCTCCCAGGTTTCTATTTAAATTCCAGATAGTTAACATACAGTGAAATATTAGTTTCAGGAGTAGGATTTAGTGATTCAATAATTCCATGAACTACCCAGTGTTCCTCACAACAGTGCACTACTTCATCCCGATCCCCTGTTTAATTCATGCCCCTCACCCTCGCCCATCTCTCCTCTCAAAAAAAAATCTTCTATATTGTATAGTCATATTTATCTTGAAAACGAAAATTCAAACCCAACAAAAACCCTCCTAACAAGAACCTCTTCTATCCAAATAATGTTTACGAATGTTTATGGTCTTTGAAAAAATGGCTCAAATTTACCTTGTAAATATTATATTCTGTTATATGGCATACCCAGCATATGCAATAATCACACCTCAAATTTAGTTTAGTTCATTTATTTGATGGCACTATATAGTGTACTATCCATTTCTGTCCTCATTTTTACCATCGTGAAATTCTGGTTTTTTTTTATTGCTCTCCTTATTTTTGTTTTGAGAGAGAGAGAGAGAGAGAGAGAGGGAGGCGGGGGAGAGGGGCAGACACAGAGAGAGAATCCCAAGCAGGCTACACCCTCAGCATGGAACCCCATGTGGAGACTGGATCCTATGACCCTGGGATTCTGACCTGAGCTTAAATCAAGAGTCAGATGCTCAACTGACCGAGGCACCCATGCATTCCCTCCTTCTCATTTTCTTAAGAGCAAGATGTAGTCTTACCCTTGACTTAATCTAAATTTTCCCTCTATAGATTCTTGTCCCTACTCTGCATTCTCATAACACATTGCTTACCCAGATGACATGTTGTACATTCTGACATTTCATCATGTTCCTACCTTATTTACCTATCCATTTGATAGATTCTGAGAATGCAGTATGGTGTTTTGAATTCCCACATTTCCTACAAAATTTTATTATTATTATTAAAAAATGTTATTGATAAGACACTGAGGGGAAGACTCATCCTTGATGCATTTTGACTTTTATTTTGTCCTCAAGGTAGAATGAAAACCTATGATCCACAGACCACATATGCCACTTCATGGGATAATAAGTGACATTGCACATGGTATTCTCTACATTGGCTCTTTATCTTTACCTACATCCAAAGTCTTATTTTTCAACACTTAGATCTTAACTGTGAAGGAATTGATATAAAATCCTTGCAGTTTCTGTTTCATGTGACTTTACCACTCTGAAGTTAATAATCAAAGCAAGAGTAATGTGTTTGACCAATGACAGCACCTTCCCTGGGTTTATTTTGGTAGGCTTTTCTGACCGGCCTCAGCTAGAGCTGGTTCTTTTTGGGGTAATCTTGTGTCTTTACCTGATGATGCTCCTAGGCAATGTTGCCATCATCCTAGTTTCCCTCTTGGACTCTAAACTGCACACCCCAATGTACTTTTTCCTCTCCCGCCTCTCCCTCCTGGACCTCTGTTTCACCAGCAGCATTATTCCTCAGCTTCTAGTCAACCTGGGTGGTTCAGATAAGTCCATCACTTATGGTGGCTGTGTGGTTCAGCTCTATGTCTCTCTTGCCCTGGGATCCACGGAGTGTGTCCTCCTGGCTGTGATGTCCTATGATCGGTACATCACTGTCTGCCGTCCTCTACATTATGCCTTTGCCATGCACCCCAGCCTCTGTCATACTCTGGCATCTGTGGCATGGCTCAGTGGGGTAGCTACCACCCTTATACAGTCCACTCTCACCCTGCAGTTGCCTTTCTGTGGGCATCACCAAGTGGATCATTTTGTCTGTGAGGTCCCTGTGCTCATCAAGTTGGCTTGTGTGGAAACGACTTTCAATCAAGTGGAGCTATTTGCGGCTAGTGTTTTATTCCTGGTGGTGCCTTTATCACTCATCCTGATCTCCTACGGGCACATTGCCAGAGCAGTACTGAAGATCAAGTCAGCCATCGGACGACACAAGGCATTTGGGACCGGTTCCTCCCACTTAATGGTTGTCATAATCTTCTATGGAACCATCATCTTCATGTACCTGCAGCCAGCCAAGAGCAGACCCAAAGACCAAGGAAAGTTTGTTTCCCTTTTCTACACTGTGGTGACCCCCATACTCAACCCTCTCATCTATACCCTGAGAAACAAAGAAGCAAAGGCAGCAATGAAAAAAATTCTTGGTAGAACATTATGGCTCAGTGAACATGATTATCAAGAATTTTTTTATTTTTAGGAGGCAGTTATTAAGACTGATTCATTTAATGGATGATGACTCAATAAATTATTTGGTTATGTTCATAAACCTATAGTGGGTTTTGGTAGAAAAAATTCAATAGCATTTGAATTTTTGAGTTTGAATGCTCATTTCATCACATAATAACTGTGTGACCTGAACAATTTGCATAACCTTTGCACTATGTACAAACCAAAATGTCCAATATTGAGCAACCCAAATTAAAATTAGATCACTGTCTTAGGCATTTGACTTTTAATAAAGTTGGTTCATAAATTTTATTGCATTTAATAGCCATAATTATATGCCTGCCCCTACTCTGCATTCTCATAACACATTGCTTACCCAGATGATATGTGGTAAATATGAATGGGTAAATAAGGTAGGAACATGATGAAGCATGTCAGAATGTACAACATATTTACAATGTACAAGCATAATTATCTGCTATATGGGTATTATTATAAGTTTTATTTTGCAGAGATTGAAATATTTTGGCCATTTGCTCAAAACAGAAATAGCAAACTCTAAACCTCAGTGGCATTACTTTTTCAATAGACCATGGATTATTGTGGTCAAGTCTCCGGTGTGAGTCCCATTACACACTGAGTTTATCTCTATTGCTTCACTTTTCCTCCTGTTTAGCAAGTTTCTGATTTTTTGTATTTCTCTCTTTAGTAGGTTTTTGAGAATGGCAACTATGTTTTGACTTAATCACAATTTAAAGTAGAATATATTTACAGGTGGCCCCCAGATTTATACTTCAACAAAGACATTTTCTATTCCCATCTCATGTTCAGCTATGTATTTTACTTCTCCACCTGGGTGTGTTAAAACAGCCTCAAAATGAACACATCAGAACTAAATCAAAAGGTCCCTGCTTTTGGTTCTTTTTTGCTCTTTTCGATATCACAAAATGGAACAGGGATTATTTTAATTCCTGTCCTTTCTTTTCCTACTGTATGTAAACTATACACAATTCTGCATAGTTTACCCACTTCTTTCCATATTAATTTTCTGCTACCTATGCACTGCTGATATGGCTTGCTTACTAGATGGAGAGATTTTTTTTTTTTAATTAATTGATGATCTCTTCCATTATACCCTGTATCTTATTACTAGGTACATGCAGTTTGTAACACATCATTGAACTTATGTTTGTCTTATCTCCTTTAAGAAATGCATTTATTGGTTCAACAATTATTGAGCATTGAGGGCACAGATATGAAAGACACAGTACCCAGGCCTTTTAAGAGTTTATATGCTAATGGTCCAACTCAGTTAATTGGTAAATTTTCAGTATGTAATAGTGTCTACTATCTAACAAAATAAGTCAATGCTAGGGGAAAAAACTCACTTTCAGCAAGTTGATTTAAAATTGAATCTATCTCAGTCAAGTCATAAGATTAATGGCTATTTTTTAAATTTTATTAAATTGATGTGGTTGCAAAGCAATGTTATCTAAACCGTGGTATCTAAACTTGAATAAGGAGAAAATAATTTATATTGTTATTGCTAAATTATACATAAGTTATTATGTGTTTAAGAAAAGAAAGAATCCATAGGTGAATTTTAAAGTGGCTGACAGCTTATAACAGAAGCCAAATAGTCTTCTGGTGCTACAATCCATTTTAGAGGACAGAGAGAACATTTTCTTTAAAGTTATTAGAAGTGTCAGAGAATATATAGAAGAATATAGCAAGATACGGTTGTAAATAGAATGTGCTCTTTTGTGCTGAGGAAGGCACAAACATCTGTGAACTCCAAGTAAACTAGGGCTTAATTATCTAGAAAAATATATGGGAAATGAAAATAGATTTTTTAAACAGAATTGGGAATTGTTGATAAGCATGATCAGAGACTTGGCTAACCAAGAAGAAATGAGGACTCTCTTATTTTGAATAACAATAAGGCAACATTCATTTTTACTTCTATAGGACAATTATAAGAGTAGAAAAGATAAATAAGAATGGAAATTTTATTTTTTCTGCTAAAAAATGTAAAAGGGCAGTTTACTATATAGTGAGAATAGCACAGCACAATAATGCCTGGCATTTGGTGTCCCATTGGAACTCAGTCCATAACCACATTGATATTGTCAGCCAGTTACTCAAGGGATTTCCTTTTGAGGTTATTTCTCTAAATTACTATAGTTTCTCTGAATTCTCTGTAATTACTGAAATATATTATTTCTCTGTCACATATTGTGTCACAATGGGATAATCAGGATATTTAAATTGGCAAATGTTTTAGGAAGTGTCAAGGTGAGCTCTTGATGCCTTACTTAGTGAACCCTTAAATGATATGGGGGAAGTTATGACCTCAGGGCACTTGTCCGTGACCATAGCCCAGGATCCTCTGTTACGGACATTTTAATGAGTTACATATTTTCCATAGGGGGGAAGATCCTAATTCTCTTACCCTCTGGGGATGTGATTAGGCCACATCAACAGGGTCATTTATTTTTCTTTCCTACCTTAAGCTATTTCCTCATCACAAAGGTAAGTCATTGGTGTTTCTCACTTCAAAGTTATTTCTTAGAAATGTAGTCACTGAGGATAGCTCACTTACTTCTGACACTTTGCCAAGCATGCCCCAACACCTAGTGTAAACCATTTAATTTTTTCCTCTTATTTGGAATGAGCATTTCTATGTTGTACTGCATGGACAAGGAGCACCATTTTTTTTAAATTTTTAACAATGTTTTTATTTATTTTTGAGACAGAGAGAGACAGAGGATGAGCAGGGGAGGGACAGAGAGAGAGGGAGAACAGAATCTGAAGCAGGCTCCAGGCTCCGAGCTGTCAGCACAGAGCCCGACGCGGGGCTCAAACTCACAAACTGTGAGATCATGACCTGAGCTGAAGTCGGACGCTCAACCGACTGAGCCACCCAGGCACCCCAGGAGCACCAATTTTTTGAGCTGTTGCAGAGAGATTCAGTCCCCAGAGGAAAATCTTTCTAGTCATTGTGATACCAGTTAATTGTAACTGAGGGTCAAACTTAACCTGTGCACCAGACTTTGAAAGGTGTTTTCAACATTATTACATACTTTTCTAGGTAGAGGAGAGAGATTAGACATCATCTTTTTGGGCATACTCACATCTGGTTTGGGTGGCCTCTACAACGACTTGGATGCGTCCTTTTCTCAGAATCTCACATTTGGTTCCTAGCTTGTCCTTTCTTGAACAACTCCTGTGGCTCTGGGACCTTAATCTGGGAACACCTATTTATTTCCTTTAAAGAAACAGGCAGCTGAAGATACTGTGCACAAGAAAGTAACTCCTGTGGCCAGAATGCATGTTCTTGGCCTGAAGTAGGTACATTTACATTTATAGGCAAGTTGTATGTTTTACTGCATGTAGAGCAAACTGTGAAATTAAAGCAACTCAGAATTGTGAAGTCTATGGATTTCAGACTAGTCTTTTCATGTTGTCTTTGACTACTTCAAAACCAAGCCGAAAACGTCTCATAAAATTGTCTTGGTCTCTGTCGCTGTCTGTGTTTCTGTCTCTCTCTCTCTCTGTCTCTCTCTGTCTTTTTGATGCCCAATATCCCCTCTGCTTAAAGGCAGCAAAGACTGGGTTTAAATTTTTCATTTCTGAACTTTCTATATTCTTTAAAATGAAAAAAAAAAATCCCACCCACATATTTTTGCATGTGAGACACACTTGTGAAACATCTTGGCAGAGAGTAGAGACATCTCATTGAATCAAAAGGGAATTAAGTCAGGATATAGATTATTTGCTCCACCAATTGATCTTAATTATGATTATAAATAAATTAAGAGAAATTGAGGTCTAAGAGGAGATTAATATATGGCACACTTACCACCCTCTTTGCTCCTTTATCTAATTGAGACCTCAGTGTCCTTACGTGTTCTGGGCCTATGTTTGATTCTATAGAAAATCCGTATGCTTCCTCCTTTCATGGCACATGTCATAATCTTCTCAGTTTTTGAAAGAGAATTTGAATTCAATTTTAAAAATAAGTTTTGAGTGAACTTTTTCTTGTTATTAAAAGCCACATCTAGTCAGCTGACAATATTCATGTCCTTTGGCTTAGAATTATTTGGATGAAAGTTGTTATTACTATATTTAAAAAATAAGCTTTTATTTTGTGTTTTGTTGTTGGATCGTAGAAATGAAAAAAAAGAGTCTGCCTGAATAGAGTAGCAGGTTAAATGGCTCATAACATTTGTATACTGGAAAGTATTTACAGGAGATTAATAATACATGGGCTCTGCACTACGATAGCACTTTCAACTCATGCCCTACAATCATACAGTGGAATAATGGATGCTGGACTATTCTCAAAGTGGAAATAATTTCCCATAGAGAAAGAGGCATGGTATGGGAGTTCACAAGATTTGTTGATACATGTAGCATTTTTTTAAGTTTATTTATTTATTTTGAGAGAGAGAGAACAACTGGGGGAAGGGTGGACAGAGGGAAAGAGAGAGGGAGGGAGGGAGAGAGAGAGCACGAGAGAGAATCCCAAGTAGGCTCCACTGTGTCAGTGCAGAATCCCACTTGGGGCTCAATATCATGAACTGTGAGATCGTGACCTCAGTCAAATTCAAGAGTTGGATGCTTAAGCGACTGAGCCATACAGTTGCCCCTGTCCATGTAGTATTTATGAGAAGGTCAATCAAGAATAACAGACTTGGAAAGTGAGACTAGAGCTGTAGTCTGGTGAGCAGGCAGGGTCTGAACAAGTTCTCAAGGGAAGAATGAGCTCAAGGAGTGGGTGTGAGCAGCTGTGGGAATGTCTAGCACAAGCAGGGGCAGGGGATTTAATCAGTGCTTATGTGTTAATCTGGCTGGACACCATGCAATATGAAAACATCCAGAAGTTTACTATACTTTAAGGTAGATAGCCTGGAGGTATACCCAAAATAATATTGATTAGAATCATTTCATTTTCTGAAGGTGGCACAAAAAATCAGTGGTCTTTAAAGGTGAGGGGTGACCAGAAAGCAGTATCTCCAAAGGTATAGTGAACCCTATCCCATGGGATGCCCCATGTCACCACAGGTAGGTTATGGACAAAAAGACCAAAAGTGCTCATGTTAGAAGGTCTTATCAATGGCCAAATCTGAAATTCAGCTTCATGTGGTAGTTTAGGGCCCAAGCTATAGTGTGTGTTGAGTGTCCAGGAAGACTAGTGTGCACAGAAAGAAGAAGCAGAAGTGCAAGGGGGCATGGTCAGCACCTGGGAGCTCTGGAAGCGATGTTTGGTTGGACTTTGAAAGACATTCCTTAGATATTGGTGAAAGGAGCAACTATTAGGATGATTTATTCAGTTCCAATTAGACGATCTTATTGTTTCCATCATATCACTGTATATTTAAGGAAATGGGTCTTTGTTTACAGATATTTTCTGCTTTAATAAAGAAAATAATGATAATATTTTGTAATGCAGATATTTTACAGTTTTATAATAAAAATACAAATTGTTTACAATATAGCCTCTTAATTTGCTGTTTTATATGAAATTATTAAATTATTAAGCTGTTACTAAAATAGTTATTAAAATTATCTTATTGGTTAACTTCGTTCTGTTATCTTTAATATGATAGTTTTTAAATACTTTTTAGGGGCTGTTTTATTAATATCTGTGATTTGTTTTATTATGTTATGTAAAATTATTATTTTTGTTTCTACTGTTTTATTTTTTAACATTTTTAAAACTTATTGACTTTAATTTGTTTCTCAATTTACCTTGTTTAAAAAGAGCACTAAAAAGTATGTTTACATTTTAATATTCAAGTTTTTAAAATAATTCATTTAATAATTCCCAATTGAAATTTTGGCATAATTTTCCACCTAAATTTCTATTGTTTATTTAAGTTTTATAGCAGTGAGAGAATATAACAACAAAAATTTGTATTCTATACATAATTTAGTTTTTTTTTATTAAAGCTAGGGGTGCCTGGGTGGCTCAGTAGGTTGTGTCTGACTTTAGCTCAGGTCACGATCTCGCAGTCCATGAGTTTGAGCCCCGCTTTGGGCTCTGGGCTAACAGCTCAGAGCCTGGAACCTGCTTTGGATTCTGTGTCTCCCTCTATCTCTGCCCCTCCCCTGCTCACACTCTGCCCTTTTCTTCCTCAAAAATAAATAAACATCATTTTTTTTAAAGCTTAATAATTGGTCAATTACGTAAACTTTATTATATGACCGGTATACTGTTTTTTTTTGTGTTCTTATTTTATGTTACTTGGTGCCTGAAAATTTAATAGTGACATATCTTCATAGTGGATTAACATATGATTACATATTACTTTTTTATTATATTATTACTTTAGCTTGGATATTAGTTTTCATAGTGCTAAAACCATGAGTGTTTCATGTCAAAATTTACTAACTTTGAAAATTTTAAGATATATGATCTTTTTGACACTGATATGTCATCTTTCATACTAACACCTCATTTCTCCTTTCCATTGTAATATGCCTGTGCAAGTTACTCAGGCATATCTTTTTTATTCAGCTCTTTCTTCCCCTCCTAAATACTAATTAGGATGTAACCACTATATATGTCTTTAATTGTTTTCTGCAGCCAGTTTACCTTTAAAATCTATTGTTTTGAATCATTTGTTTGAACAACTCCTGGT
Source organism: Panthera tigris (assembly GCF_018350195.1). Classification (NCBI taxonomy): domain Eukaryota; kingdom Metazoa; phylum Chordata; class Mammalia; order Carnivora; family Felidae; genus Panthera; species Panthera tigris. The sequence goes on along the minus strand of NC_056660.1, from coordinate 86,388,902 downwards.
TTTCTAAAATTTCTTGAGTGTGAAAAACTACTGTTCCTTTCCCAAATATTTATTCTGCTTCTTGGATAAATGCTTCAAGTGTATGCTCTTCACCTAAATTTTGTCTCTTGGAGACTTCACCTTTTCCTTTTCGTCTTTTGTCTTTGGTCTTGATTTTGTATTATAGACTTTTTGAGATGTGCAAAACCTAAGTCCATGTTTTATATTTCTTAAATACTTATTATCTTTGGATGTACATAGTGATTGAAGTTTGTTTTTTCCCAAATATACTAGGAACTGTTTGTCTTTTCCTTTTGTTCTTTTTTCCCCCTCAGTGCTATTTTAGTTGAACTTTTAGAACATGAGCTGGAGGAGTAACTTTTGGTCATTTAAAATTTGTGTTCAATCCTTCAGTCACTTAGTGGGCAAGTTCAGTAGATAGCTGGAAAATTCACTCAGATATAGTATTTTCTGTCACTTATCCTCCTAATAAAAGACATCTCAGCTCCAAAACCATGCCCGGTGCAACTTGGCATTCAGCCTGTTACTCATGTATAAATCTAGTTATTCTTACCAGCTGTGGAGCCATCTTCCATACGGGAGCACATCTTCAGTGGCATATTTTATTTTCCATGGTCTACTACATTTTATACCTTGTTTCTCTAAATGGGTAATATATAGGATGGCACTTAGAGAAGAGGGTTTCGCTCTTTCTGTTCTTGTGATTTTGTTAAGTTTCAACATACCAGGCACATATATGTGGAATGTGTGATATAGGTTTATACATATTCCATAGTTGTGGAACTATTCCTACTTAGAATATCCTTTCTCTACTCCCTGTTCGATGTGTTGACACTATTAGATTTTAAGAGAGAAGTTGTGGAAATACTGCATTCACTGTCAATATATCCATCTTAATAATGTTTTACAGAGGGGTGCCTGGGTGGCTCAGTTGGTTTAAGCTCCTGACTCTTGATTTCTTTTCAGGCCATAATTTTACAATAATGAGATCCAGCCCCCCATTGGGCTCTGTGCTGAGCATGGAGCTTGATTAATATTCTCTCCTTCACTCTCCCTCTCCCCCTTCTTCACTTATGCTGTCTCTCTCTCTCTCTTTCTCAAAAATAAATTAAAACTAATGTTTTTGTAGAACTTAAAAACTTTCAATGCTTAGTAATGTATGATGTTCTTAATGAGTAATGAGCATACTTAACTTGTTCAGAAAAATTGCTATGATTAAAAGGGTCCAAGGTCAGTGTTATCTATAAGTGGAATTAGTTAACTTCTGTGAAACTTGCAACGCACTTTGGAAGGTGAATGGACACTGCTCCTGTTCTCTGTGAGTCCACTTGTAGATGTTTACAGTGAAATTGGTAAAAGTTCAGAATGAAAGGGAAGGTGAACTGAAGTAATAATTGTTCACTGTGCATATTAGAAGGTGAAGATTTGAGGACTCACCAGTGAAGGGGCTGGGGACATTTTTCAGGGCACTGACCTGAAGTGACAAAAAAAAAAAAAAAAAAAAAAAAGAACTGAAAGTAGTTAATTCTGCATAATATTTACTCAGGAAAAAATGAATTTGAAAAGATAGCATTTTAGAAATGCTTTAGAAAAAAAGATAGAATTTGAAAAGATAGCTTTTGTAATAGACATTTTCTTTATGTCTATTATATAAAATATATGAAACTTCCTACTGGGAAAGAATAAAACAAAAAGACAAAATAATGAGGATACTGCAGGGTGTTTCCATTTTGTACTTACAAGATTGAGGTGGAGTTCGTCAAAACCAAGAGGACTGTGTGTGGCCAGACTCCTACTTAGATTACAAGTACACCTATCAAATTTGTGCTTTTAATACAGCCATGTCTATTCTGTTCTATTCTATTCTATTCTATTCTAATTTTGTTTTAAGTTTTTTTTTTAAATTTTTTTTAACGTTTATTTATTTTTGAGACAGAGAGAGACAGAGCATGAACGGGGGAGGGGCAGAGAGAGAGGGAGACACAGAATCGGAAGCTGGCTCCAGGCTCTGAGCCATCAGCCCAGAGCCTGACGCGGGGCTCGAACTCACAGACCGCGAGATCGTGACCTGAGCTGAAGTCGGACGCTTAACCGACTGAGCCACCCAGGCGCCCCTATTTTAAGTTTTAATTTATATTTCATTTAGTTAACATATAGTGTAATGTTAGTTTCAGGAGTAGAATTTAGTGATTCATCACTTACATACAACATCCAGTGTTCATCACAAGTGCTCTCTTTAATACTCATTACCCATTTAGCCCATCCCCCATCCAACTTCCCTCCACTAACCCTCAATTTGTTCTTTATAGTAAAAAGTCTCTTTTATACTTTGCCTCCCTCTCTTCCTCCCCTCTTATGTTCATCTGTTTTGTTTCTTAAATTCCACACATGAGTGAAATCAGATGGTATCTTTCACTAACTGACTTATTTAACTTAGCATAATACTCCCTAGCTCCATCTTTGTCATTGAAAATGGCAATATTTCATTCTTTTTATTGGTTGAGTATTACTCCATACATATGTATATATGTATATTACTCCATATATATATATATATATATATATATATATATATATATATACCATATCTTCTTTACCCATTCATGAGTCAATGGAAATTTGGGTCTTTCCATAATTTGGCTATTGTTGATTGTGCTGCTATAAACATAGGAGTGGATATATCTCTTCAAATTAGTATTTTTGTATTCTTTGGGTAAATACTTAGTAGTGCAATTGCTAGGTCATATGATAGTTCTATTCTTTTTGAGCAATCTCCATACTCTTTTCCAGAGTGGCTGCACCAGTTTGCATTCCCACCAACAGCGTAAAAGGGTCCCCCTTCAGCATCCTCGCCAACATCTGTTGTTTTCTGTGTTGTTAATTTTGGCCATTCTAATACAGCAATGTTTAAATAGATGGAAGAGTAGCATGTGTTTGAGGCAGCTCCAATTTGGAGGAAGATTGGTAAGCCCTGCTCATTCATTCATTTGGTAATGATATCTAATATTTACTAGTTCACTAGATATGTGTTAGTTAACTAGTTGCCTAGAGATGTGTTAATTTCCTTAAGGAAAATGAAATAGGAATAAAATGTTGAATATAATTTGGGTGAATTGCTGAATAATTTTTGAGAGGCTAATTTGTGCTGAACACTCCAAGGACTGGGTGATACAAAATGATATTATATATGAATCCTGGCCTCATGAATCTCATAAGCTGTTGTGAACAGACACATGTACAACTTAGTCAAGTGAACGAATAGAAAAGATGTTGTATACTACCTAGTAAAGTGCCAAACAATTAATCCACCAGCAAGTTTCCCATATAAAGAAGAGCAAAAGTTTTGGAGTGTGTAGTATTAAAGTACAATGTTACTGAGAGATGTTTCTTTGGCAGCTAGGTATAAAGGAAGGAATGAACTTTTTTCTTTTTGAGAGACAGAGAGTGCAAGTGGGGGAGAGCGGCAGAAGGAGAGAGAGAGACAGAGTGAGACAGAGAGAGAGAGAATCTCAAGCAGGATCCATACTCAGTGTAGAGCTCAACGTGGGAATTGATCCCTAGGATCATGACCTGAGCTGAAATCGAGACTCAGACACTCATGTGACTGAGCCACCCAGGTGCCCCCGAGTGACCTTTCTATGATGAAGCCATAATTACTAGTTTGCTAAGTAGTATTATTTTATAAATTAGATACAATGCCATCACTGGAAATAAAACATTCCCTTAATTACTTGTTTTCAAAACAGAAACCACATTGCATTCACATTTTGAGCTGATGACTAAAATACACATGATTCCAGGAAAAAAATAAACCTAAAATCATATGGATAGCCTTTCACTTCCTGAAAATTTGATTTTGGAGCCTGGAGGATCCTTGGTCTCTGAAATGAAAGAGCAGGCAAAATAAATAAATAAATAAATAAATAAATAAATAAATAAATAAATAAAAAGCAAATAGGGGCTCCTGGGTGGCTCAGTGGGTTAAGCGGCCGACTTCGGCTCAGGTCATGATCTCACGGTCCGTGAGTTCGAGCCCCGCGTTGGGCTCTGTGCTGACAGCTCAGAGCCTGGAGCCTCTTTCAGATTCTGTGTCTCCCTCTCTCTGACTCTCCCCTGTTCATGCTCTGTCTCTCTCTGTCTCAAAAATAAATAAAACGTTAAAAAAAATTTAAAAAAAAATAAATAAAAAGCAAATAAACACTGAGAGAAGGAAGAAGAAAGATAGCATATAGAATTAACTGGAACAAGAAATATATTTCAGTATTGCTTACTAAACATATATGTGCCTTTGGGTCACACAAGCTCCTAGGAGTTGATTTTTAAAGTAATGCCATTTTTAAAAAAAATTGCAGTGAGGATCATATGTGTCATATATTTGGAGATATAAACTTATAACTAAGTTCCACTATTTTTGGATGATGAAAAATGGTTTTATTCCCTTTTGATAAATTTAAAAAAACTGTTTTTTTTAATCTCCTATTGAAATTAACTATGTTTTGCCTGTGTCTGTAACTAGAAAGACATTAATATAAGGGACAAATTTGGTTGCATGGAAATGATGGTATAATTTATTTCTTACAGCAAATAATTGTTGCTTACTCCCCACACTTACGTTTTTATTTTATTTAATTTTTTTTGATGTTTATTTATTTTTGAGAGAGACAGAGACAGAATGCAAGTGGATTGGGGCAGAGAGAGGGAGGCACAAAATCTGAAACAGGCTGCAGGCTCGGAGCTGTCTGCACAGAGCCTGACGCGGGGCTCCAACTCATGAGCTGTGAGATCATGACCTGAGCCGAAGTAGGATGCTCAACCGACTGAGCCACCCAGGCACCCCTCCCCACAGTTAGTTTTATTGAGGTGTAACTGATACACAAAAATCTGCACATATTTAATCTATACAATTCATTTAGTGGTTCAGAGTCTGGATATATTCATGAACCATTACCACAATCAAGGTACATAACTCTCATAACAAAGTACATAATACAATATTGTTAAATTCATGTGATATGTTGGTGTGTAATTTTCTAGAATTTATTCTTCTTGTATGGCTGTAAGCTTATAACCATTGCACAACTGTCTGTTTCCTCTTCTCCCATCCCCTGGCTACCACCAGTTTATTTGTGTTTCTGTAAGTTTGACTATTTTACATTCTTCATGTAAGAGGAGTATTTGTCCTTTTATGTCTGGCTTATTTCACTTAGCATAATGCTCTCTAGGTCCATCTGTATTGTTGTGCATTACAGAATTTATTTATTTTTGAAGGCTGAATAACATTGCATTAATATCAAATGATATTCCATCAATTAAGGATGAGTAATAAACAACATCTTCTCCATTTATCCATAGAGGCTATTGTAAATAATGCTGCAATGAATACCAAAATAAGGATATTTCTTTGAGATTCTAATTTCAATTCTTTTTTTTGTGTTTTTTTTTTAATTTACATCCAAATTAGTTAGCATATAGTGAAACAATGATTTCAGGAGTAGATTCCTTAGTGCCAGTTACCCATTTAGCCCATCCCACAATCCCTCCAGCGACCCTCAGTTTGTTCTCCATATTTATGAGTCTTCTGTTTTGTCCCCCTCCCTGTTTTATATTATTTTTGTTTCCCTTCCTTTATGTTCATCTGCTTTGTCTCTTAAAGTCCTCATATGAGTGAAGTCATATGATTTTTGTCTTTCTCTGACTAATTTCGCTTAGCATAATACCCTCCAGTTCCATCCATGTGGTTGTAAATGACAAGATTTCATTCTTACCGATTGCCAAGTAATTCTCCATTGGATATATATACTAGGTTTTCTTTATCCATTCATCCATCGAGAGGCATTTGGGCTCTTCCCATTCTTTGGCTATTGTTGCTAGTGCTGCTATAAACATGGGTGTGCATGTGTCCCTTCAAAGCAGCACACCTGTATCCCGTGGATAAATGCCTAGTAGTGCAATTGCTGGGTCAAAGGGTAGTTCTATTTTTAGTTTTTTGAGAAACCTCCATACTGTTTTCCAGAGTGGCTGCACCAGCTTGCATTCTCACCATCAATGCAAAAGAGATCCTCTTTCTCCGCATCCTCGCCAACATCTGTTGTTGCCTGAGTTGTTAATGTTAGCCATTCTGACAGGTGTAAGGTGGTATCTCATTATGGTTTTGATTTGTATTTCCCTGATGATGAGTGATGTGGAGCATTTTTTCATCTGTCCGTTGGCTATCTGGATGTCTTCTTTGGAGAAGTGTCTATTCATGTCGTTTGCCCATTTCTTCACTGGATTATTTGTTTTTGGGGTGTTGTGTTTGAGAAGTTCTTTACAGATTTTGGATACTAACACTTTATCCGATATGTCATTGGCAAATATCTTCTCGCATTCTGTCGGCTGCCTTTGAGCATTGCTGATTGTTTCCTTCGCTGTGCAAAGCTTTTAATTTTGATGAGGTCCCAGTAGTTCATTTTTGCTTTTGTTTCCCTTGCCTCCAGAGACATATTGAGTAAGAGACTGTTGCGGGCAAGATGCAAGAGGTTTTTGCCTGCTTTCTCCTCAAGCATTTTGATGGCTTCCTGTCTTACATTGAGGTCTTTCATCCATTTTGAGTTCATTTTTGTGTATGGTGTAGGAAGGTGCTCCAGGTTCATTCTTCTTCATGTCACTGTCCAGTTTTCCCAGCACAACTTGCTGAAGAAACTGTCTTTATTCCATTGGATATTCTTTCCTGCTTTGTCAAAGATTAGTTGGCCATACGTTTATGGGTCCATTTCGGGGTTCTCTATTCTGTTCCATTGATCTGAGTGTCTCTTCTTGTACTGTACCATACTGTCTTGATGATTACAGCTTTGTAGTAGAGCTTGTAGTCTGGTATTGTGATGCCTCCTGCTTTGGTTTTCTTTTCAAGATTTCTTGGCCACTCAGGGTCTTTTCTGGGTCCATACAATTTTTTTTTTCAATATATGAAATTTATTGTCAAATTGGTTTCCATACAACACCCAGTGCTCATCCCAAAAGGTGCCCTCCTCAATACCCATCACCCACCCTTCCCTCCCTCCGACCCCCCATCAACCCTCAGTTTGTTCTCAGTTTTTAAGAGTCTCTTATGCTTTGGCTGTCTCCCACTCTAGCCTCTTTTTTTTTTCTCCTTCCCCTCCCCCATGGGTTTCTGTTAAGTTTCTCAGGATCCACATAAGAGTGAAACCATATGGTATCTGTCTTTCTCTGTATGGCTTATTTCACTTAGCATCACACTTTCCAGTTCCATCCACATTGCTACAAAGGGCCATGTTTCATTCTTTTTTGTTGCCATGTAGTACTCCATTGTGTATATAAATCACAATTTCTTTATCCATTCATCAGTTGATGGACATTTAGGCTCTTTCCATAATTTGGCTATTGTTGAGAGTGCTGCTATAAACATTGGGGTACAAGTGCCCCTATGCATCAGTACTCCTGTATCCCTTGGGTAAATTCCTAGCAGTGCTATTGCTGGGTCATAGGGTAGGTCTATTTTTAATTTTCTGAGGAACCTCCACACTGTTTTCCAGAGTGGCTGCACCAGTTTGCATTCCCACCAACAGTGCAAGAGGGTTCCCGTTTCTCCACATCCTCTCCAGCATCTATAGTCTCCGGAATTGTTCATTTTGGCCACTCTGACTGGCGTGAGGTGATATCTGAGTGTGGTTTTGATTTGTATTTCCCTGATAAGGAGCGACGTTGAGCATCTTTTCATGTGCCTGTTGGCCATCTGGATGTCTTCTTTCGAGAAGTGTCTATTCATGTTTTCTGCCCATTTCTTCACTGGGTTATTTGTTTTTCAGGTGTGGAGTTTGGTGAGCTCTTTATAGATTTTGGATACTAGCCCTTTGTCCAATATGTCATTTGCAAATATCTTTTCCCATTCTGCTGGTTGCCTTTTAGTTTTGTTGGTTGTTTCCTTTGCTGTGCAGAAGCTTTTTATCTTCATAAGGTCCCAGTAGTTCATTTTTGCTTTTAATTCCTTTGCCTTTGGGGATGTGTCAAGTAAGAGATTGCTACGGCTGAGGTCAGAGAGGTCTTTTTCTGTTTTCTCCTCTAGGGTTTTGATGGTTTCCTGTCTCACATTCAGGTCCTTTATCCATTTTGAGTTTATTTTTGTGAATGGTGTGAGAAAGTGGTCTAGTTTCAACCTTCTGCATGTTGCTGTCCAGTTCTCCCAGCACCATTTGTTAAAGAGACTGTCTTTTTGCCATTGGATGTTCTTTCCTGCTTTGTCAAAGATGAGTTGGCCATACATTTGCGGGTCTAGTTCTGGGGTTTCTATTCTATTCCATTGGTCTATGTGTCTGTTTTTGTGCCAATACCGTATTGTCCTGATGATTACGGATTTGTAGTAGAGGCTAAAGTCTGGGATTGTGATGCCTCCTGCTTTGGTCTTCTTCTTCAAAATTACTTTGGCTATTCGGGGCCTTTTGTGGTTCCATATGAATTTTAGGATTGCTTGTTCTAGTTTCGAGAAGAATGCTGGTGCAATTTTGATTGGGATTGCATTGAATGTGTAGATAGCTTTGGGTAGTATTGACACTTTGACAATATTTATTCTTCCAATCCATGAGCAGGGAATGTCTTTCCATTTCTTTATATCTTCTTCAATTACCTTCATAAGCTTTCTATAGTTTTCAGGATACAGATCTTTTACGTCTTTGGTTAGATTTATTCCTAGGTATTTTATGCTTCTTGGTGCAATTGTGAATGGGATCAGTTTCTTTATTTGTCTTTCTGTTGCTTCATTGTTAGTGTATAAGAATGCAACTGACTTCTGTACATTGATTTTGTATCCTGCAACGTTGCTGAATTCATGTATCAGTTCTAGCAGACTTTTGGTGGAGTCTATCGGGTTTTCCATGTATAATATCATGTCACCTGCAAAAAGTGAAAGCTTGACTTCATCTTTGCCAATTTTGATGCCTTTGATTTCCTTTTGTTGTCTGATTGCTGATGCTAGAACTTCCAACACTATGTTAAACAACAGCGGTGAGAGTGGGCATCCCTGTCGTGTTCCTGATCTCAGGGAAAAAGCTCTCAGTTTTCCTGATTGAGGATGATGTTAGCTGTGGGCTTTTCATAAATCGCTTTTTTGATCTTTAAGTATGTTCCTTCTATCCCGACTTTCTCAAGGGTTTTTATTAAGAAAGCGTGCTGAATTTTGTCAAAGGCCCTTTCTGCATCAATTGACAGGATCATATGGTTCTTATCTTTTCTTTTATTAATGTGATGTATCACGCTGATTGATTTGCGAATGTTGAACCCAGGAATGAATCGCACTTGATCATGGTGAATAATTCTTTGTATATGCTGTTTAATTCGATTTGCTAGTATCTTAGGGAGAATTTTTGCATTCATCTTCATCAGGGATATTGGCCTGTAGTTCTCTTTTTTTACTGGGTCTCTGGTTTAGGAATCAAAGTAATACTGCCTTCGTAGAATGAGTCTGGAAGTTTTCCTTCTCTTTCTATTTCTTGGAATAGCTTGAGAAGGATAGGTATTATCTCTGCTTTAAACGTTTGGTAGAACTCCCCTGGGAAGCCATCTGGCCCTGGACTCTTATTTGTTGGGAGATTTGTGATAACCGTTTCAATTTCTTCGCTGGGTATGGGTCTGTTCAAGCTTTCTATTTCCTCCTGATTGAGTGTTGGAATCGTGAGGGTGTTTAGGAATTTGTCCATTTCTTCCAGGTTGTCCAATTTGTTGGCATATAATTTTTCATAGTATTCCCTGATAATTCCTTGTATTTCTGAGGGATTGGTTGTAATAATTCCATTTTCATTCATGATTTTATCTATTTGGGTCATCTCCCTTTTCTTTTTGAGAAGCCTGGCTAGATGTTTATCAATTTTGTTTATTTTTTCAAAAAAACAACTCTTGGTTTCATTGATCTGCTCTACCGTTTTTTTAGGTTCTATATTGTTTATTTCTGCTCTGATCTTTCTTATTTCTCTTCTTCTGCTGGGCTTAGGCTGTCTTTGCTCTTCTGCTTCTATTTCCTTTAAGTGTGCTGTTAGATTTTGTATTTGGGATTTTTCTTGTTTCTTGAGATAGGCCTGGATTGTAATGTAATTTCCTCTCAGGACTGCCTTCGCTGCATCCCAAAGCATTTGGATTGTTGTATTTTCATTTTCGTTTGTTTCCATACATTTTTTAATTTCTTCTCTAATTGCCTGGTTGACCCATTCATTCTTTAGTAGGGTGTTCTTTAACCTCCATGCTTTTGGAGGTTTTCCAGACTTTTTCCTGTGGTTGATTTCAAGCTTCATAGCATTGTGGTCTGAAAGTATGCATGGTATAATTTCAATTCTTGTAAACTTATGAAGGGCTGTTTTGTGACCCAGTATATAATCTGTCTTGGAGAATGTTCTATGTGCACTCGAGAAGAAAGTATATTCTGTTGCTTTGGGATGCAGAGTTCTAAATATATCTGTCAAGTTCATCTGATCCAATGTATCATTCAGGGCCCTTGTTTCTTTATTGACCGTGTGTCTAGATGATCTATCCATTTCTGTAAGTGGAGTATTAAAGTCCCCTGCAATGACCACATTCTTATCAATAAGGTTGCTTATGTTTATGAGTAATTGTTTTATATATTTGGGGGCTTCAGTATTCAGCACATAGACGTTTATAATTGTTAGTTATTCCTGATGGATAGACCCTGTAATTATTCTATAATGCCCTTCTTCATCTCTTGTTACAGCCTTTAATTTAAAGTCTAGTTTGTCTGATATAAGTATGGCTACTCCAGTTTTCTTTTGGCTTCCAGTAGCATGATAAATAGTTCTCCATCCCCTCACTCTCAATCTAAAGGTGTCCTCAGGTCTAAAATGAGTCTCTTGTAGACAGAAAATAGATGGGTCTTGTTTTTTTATCCATTCTGATACCCTATGTCTTTTGGTTGGCACATTTAATCCATTTACATTCAGTGTTATTATAGAAAGATACGGGTTTAGAGTCATTGTGATGTCTGTATGTTTTATGCTTGTAGTGATGTCTGTGGTACTTTGTCTCACAGGATCCCCCTTAAGATCTCTTGTAGGGCTGGTTTAGTGGTGATGAATTCCTTCAGTTGTTGTTTGTTTGAGAAGACCTTTATCTCTCCTTCTATTCTAAATGACAGACTTGCTGGGTAAAGGATTCTCGGCTGCATATTTTTTCTGTTTAGCACACTGAAGATCTCGTGCCAATCCTTTCTGTCCTGCCAAGTTTCAAAAGAGAGATCAGTCACGAGTCTTATCGGTCTCCCTTTATATGTGAGGGCACGTTTATCCCTTGCTGCTTTCAGAATTTTCTCTTTATCCTTGTATTTTGCCAGTTTAATTATGATATGTCATGCAGAAGATCTATTCAAGTTATGTCCGAAGGGAGTTCTCTGTGCCTCTTGGATTTCAATGCCTTTTTCCTTCCCCAGTTCAGGGAAGTTCTCAGCTATGATTTCTTCAAGTACACCTTCAGCACCTTTCCCTCTCTTTTCCTCCTCTGGGATACCAATTATGCGTATATTATTGCTTTTTAGTGTATCACTTAGTTCTCTAATTTTCCCCTCATACTCCTGGATTTTTTTATCTCTCTTTTTCTCAGCTTCCTCTTTTTCCATAACTTTATCTTCTAGTTCACCTATTCTCTCCTCTGCCTCTTGAATCCAAGCCATCGTCATTTCCATTTTATTTTGCATGTCGCTTAAAGCGTTTTTCAGCTCCTCCTGACTGTTCCTTAGTCCCTTGATCTCTGTAGCAAGAGATTCTCTGCTGTCCTCTATATTGTTTTCAAACCCAGCGATTAATTTTATGACTATTATCCTAAATTAACTTTCTGTTATATTATTTAAATCCTTTTTGATCAGTTCATTAGCTGTTGTTATTTCCTGGAGATTCTTTTGAGGGGAATTCTTCTGTTTTGTCATTTTGGATAGTCTCTGGAGTGGTGCAGACCTGCAGGGCACTTCCCCTGTGCTGTGGTGTATAACTGGAGTTGGTGGGTGGAGTCGCAGTCAGACCTGACCTCTGCCCCCAGCCCACTGCTGGGGCCACAGTCAGACTGGTGTGTGCCTTCTCTTCCCCTCTCCTAGGGGCGGGATTCACTGTGGGGTGGCGTGGCCCATCTGGGCTACTTGCACACTGCCAGGCTTGTGGTGCTGGGGATCTGGCATATTAGCTGGGGTGGGTAGGCAAGGTGCAGGGGGGCAGGAGGGGCAGGCTTAACTTGCTTCTCCTTAGGTGATCCACTTCAGGAGGGGCCATGTGGCAGCGGCAGGGAGTCAGACCCGCTGCCAGGGTTTGCTCCTCAGAAGCACAGCGTTGGGTGTTTGCGTGGAGCCAGCAAGTTCCCTGGCAGGAACTGGTTCCCTTTGGGATTTGGGCTGGGGGATGGGCGAGGGAGATGGTGCTGTCGAGTGCCTTTGTTCCCCGCCAAACTGAGCTCTGTCGTCCAGGGGCTCAGCAACTTTCCCTCGCTTTGTCCTCCAGCCTTCCCGCTTTCAGAGCAGAGCTGTTAACTTATGACCTCCCAGATGCTAAGTCCCGCTTGCTGTCGGAACACACTCCATCCGGCCCCTCTGCTTTTGCCAGCAGACTCGGGGGCTCTGCTTGGCCGGCAGGCTGCCCCTCTGCCCTGGCTCCCTCCCGCCAGTGCGTGCAGCGTGCACCGCCTCTCCACCCTTCCTACCCTCTTCCATGGGCCTCTCGTCTGCGCTTGGCTCTGGAGACTCCATTCTGCTAGTCTTCTGGTGGTTTTCTGGGTTAGTTAGGCAGGTGTAGGTGGAATCTAAGTGATCAGCAGGATGCGTGGTGAGCCCAGCATCCTCCTAAGCCGCCATCTTCCCTCCCTCCTCAATTCTTTTGAATATATACCTGAAATGGGATTGTTGAATCATTATTGTTGACAGTTTTATTTATTTATTTATTTGAGGAATGTTGATTCTGTTTTTCATGGTGGCTGTACCATTTTACATTCTCACAACACTCTACAAGGGTTCTAATTTCTCCACAATCTCGTCAACATTTGCTATCTTTTTAAAATATTTATTTATTATTATGTAAATTTTTTTAAGCATTTATTTACTTTTGAGATATAGAGCCTGAGCAGGAGAGGAGCAGAGAGACAGGGAGAAACAGAATCTGAAGGAGGCTCCAGGCTCTGAACTGTCAGCACAGAGCCTGACATGGGGCTTGTTCTCATGAACCACGAGATCATGATCTGAGCCCAAGTCAAATGCTTAACCAACTAAGCCACTCAGGCGCCCCTATTTATTTATTTTGAAAGAGAGAGAGAGTGAGCAAACACAATCAGGGGAGGGGCAGAGAGAGGGAGACAGAGAATCCAAAGCAGGCTCCATGTTGTTGGCACAGAGCCTGACATGAAGCTTGAAGTCATAAACCACAAGATCATGACCTGAATTGAAATTAAATATCAGATGCTTAACTACCTGAGCCACCCAGGCACCCTGACTGTGTCTTGGTTTTTGATAACATCCATCTTGACTGGTGTGAGGTGATATTTCATTTGTGCCATATTTGCATTACCTTGATTATTAGTGATACTGATCATTTTTCCTATGTCTATTAAACATTTGTATGTCAGAGAAATGTGTATTTAAGACCTTTGTCTACTTTTGAATCAGGTAATTATTTATTATTTATTTATTTATTTTTGCTATTTATTCATCTGAGATTCTTATATATTTTGGATATTAACTCCTTTTTGGATTTTTTTTTGCAAACATTTTCTCCCATTTCCTAGATTTTTGCTTTTGTTGCCTATGGTTTCAGTGTCATATCTCTAAAATCATTGCCGAGACCAATGTCATGAAGCTTCTCCTTTATGTTTCTTTTAGGAGTTTAGTTTGAGGTCCTACATTTAAATTTTTAATACATTTTGAGTTGATTGATGGTGCGTATAGTGTAAGCTAGAGGACCAATTTCAATATTTTGCATGTCTTTATTTAGCTTTCCCAGCACCATTTATTGAAAAAAAACTATATTTTCCTCATGATGTATTCTTGGCACCTTTATTGAAGATCTATTGGTTATATATAAATAGGTTTATCTCTGGGCCCGTTTTTTTGCTCCACTGATTTATATATCTATTTTTATGCCAATACCATATGTTCTAATTATCATAGCTTGATGATGATATTTTTAAATATGTCTGCTCTTCTCTATTTTGGAGAGCATCAGAGGACAGCTAAGATATTAAGAGGATATGCATTGCATTTAGTTAGAATGCGCACAATAAGCAAATAGATCTAAGTCACTATATGTAAAGGTATAAGTTCTAAAAACATAGAATACTTTTGGGGGAGGTGACATTGTCTCATTTGACCTTATGTAATATGTCATTTTTCTCAGCTGGGAACGTACTTTGCACATGGGGATGATGAGGAGTACCAATGAGAGCAACATAACAGGTTTTATCCTGTTGGGGTTTTCTGATTACCCTCAGTTACAGAAGGTTCTATTTGTGATCATTTTGATCTTGTATTTACTAACCATTTTTGGAAATACCACCATCATTCTGGTATCTCATCTGGAATCCAAGCTTCATACACCGATGTATTTTTTCCTTTCTCAACTCTCCTTTTTGGATCTCTGCTTTACCAGCAGTATTATTCCTCAGCTCCTGGTAAACTTGTGGGATCCTATGAAAAACATCACCTATGGTGGCTGTGTGGTTCAGCTGTATGTTTCTCTTGCTCTGGGATCTACAGAGTGTGTCCTCCTAGCTGTGATGTCCTATGATCGCTACATTGCCATCTGCCGTCCCCTCCACTACACTGTCTTAATGCATCCACGTCTCTGCATGGCCCTGGCATCTTTGTCATGGCTCAGTGGGGTGGTCACTACTCTAGTACAGTCCACTCTCACCCTTCAGCTACCCTTCTGTGGGCATTATCAAGTGGATCATTTCATCTGTGAGGTCCCTGTGCTTATCAAGTTGGCTTGTGTGGACACCACTTTTAATGAGGCTGAACTTTTTGTAGCTAGCATTATTTTCCTTATAGTTCCTATCTTCTTCATCCTGATTTCCTATGGCTACATTGCCCAAGCAGTTTTGAGGATTAAGTCAGCTTCTGGAAGAAAGAAAGCTTTTGGGACCTGCTCCTCCCACATGACCGTTGTCATAATCTTCTATGGAACCATAATATTCATGTATCTTCAGCCAGCCAATAGCAGATCCAAGGAGCAGGGAAAGTTTGTTTCCCTGTTTTACACCGTGGTGACACCCATGCTCAACCCTGTTATCTATACTTTGCGAAATAAAGAGGTTAAGTGGGCACTAAAGAAAGTTCTAGGGAAGATTATGGGACTAAATTTCATATGATTATAAAAATGTTTTTTTAAAGCATTACTGTGATTAACTCTTTTCTGTGGTAAAAAAAACACATAAAAATTTTAATAAAAGCCTACTTGGGTCATTCTCTCCCATTTTCTTTTGGTTAATTATTTATACAACATTCTATAATATACTATGGAATATGTATGTCTAGTCCCAACTTTGCCATTACTCAGTAGCAACATAAATACTTTAGTCAATCTATTCTTCAATGTCTTTTCTCCAAAATACATTAAGAAAAATATAAAAATACTTGAGAAATGTTTTAAAATAGTAATTTTTTTCCTTCATTTGTAAATAACACACTTAGTCTTTAAGTCTTCTTGTATCTCTAGATGTACCTGTGGCTTACTGTTTTTTCAAAGCTGTGGCTGAGGTGCAAGAACTTTAGGCAAACTGTCATGAGGCAAAATTTTTATTTCCTCCTATACTCTGTCTTCTTAGAATGTGATACAGATGTGCAGAGGGGCATAATCAAAGGACAAATAAGACAAAAACCACACATTCTGGTCGGAGATAAAGTAGAAAAAAAGAGCCTGGTTCTATTATTTTGTAGTTGGACTAATAAACCAGTCAAACTAACAATAAAGTCTGATTCATAAGAAAAAGCACAACTGTGGAATATTCTAGGCCTTGAAAATACATATAAGTAAAAATACTTATTGTTAGCATAACTCTACATTTTTATATGTAGAAGCATATTTTCATAATTTGGAGATATATTTTCCAGATGAAAGTTTAATCAACTTCTTTTTGTTGTTTATGCTATAACACTGATTTCCATGTCCCCACCCCCCTCCAAGAATTCACTTTAAATGGCCTTTGCTTATAACATTTCTTTTCTGGAAAGGAGTAACTTTTGCATCTTAACTCTTGGAAATTTTTGGTAAATACACTATTTCACTGAATTTTTTGTAAACACTATTTCACTGAACTGTAGCAAACATTGGTTGTATGGTCTATAGCTTGCAAAAAAGCTGTGGGTTCAAACATGCATCAAAATAGATATATGAATTCAGTGAGATGAGGAAGAATTTTGTGGTAGAATCCTGTATGTCCAAATGTGATAATTTCAAGTAAAGAATAGGAAGTCAGGGAATGAATTATCACTTTTAACTGTTCAGAAGCAGAGGCATAATTAGAATGATAAGCTCTGCCTGGATTCTATCCCTTTTTTTTTTAATTGAGTATGATTAACATAATGCATTACATTATTTTGGGTATACAGTATTCAGCAATTCTATAGATTACATCAGTATAAGTGTACTCTTAATCTTTTTTATCTAATTCTCACATCATCCCACCCATTATCCCTCTGGCAACCATCAATTTGTTTACTATATTTAAGAGTCCATGTTTTTGTTGTTTGTTTGTCTCTTTTTTTTCTGCTTCTTCATTTCCTTTGTTTCTTAAATTCTACATATGTACAAAATCACATAGTATTTGTTTTTCTCTGACTGATATATTTCACTTAGCATTGTACCCTCAAGGTTCATCCATGCCATTGTAAATGGCAAAATCTTCTTATTGTGTATGACTGTGTAGTATTCCACCACACACACACACACACACACACACACACACCACATCTTTCTCCATTCACCTATCAGTGGAAACTTGAACTGATTCTATATTGTGGCTATTGTAAATGGTGCTGCAACAAACATAGAAATACATATATTTTTTTCAAATTAGCATTTTTGTTTTCTTTGGGCAAGTATCCAACAGTGGTATTGCTGGATCACATGGTTATTCTATTTTTAATTTTTTGCACAATTTCCATACTGTTTTCCACAGTGACTGTGCCAATTTTCATTCCCTCCAATAGTGCATGAGTGTTCCTTTTTCTCCACATTCTCACCAACACGTTGTTTATTGTGTTTCTGATTTAGGCATTATGACAGGTGTGAGGTTATATTTCATTGTGATTTTCTTTCTTTTTTTAATGTTTATTTATTTTGAGAGAGAGAGAGAGAGAAAGAGAGAAAGAGAAGCAGAAGGAGGGAGAGAGAGAGAGAGAGAGAGAGAGAGAGAATCTTAAGCAAGCTCCATGCTCAGTGTGAAGCCCAATAAGGGGCTTGATCTTCTGATCATGAGATCATGACCTGACCCAAAATCAAGAGTACAATGCTTAACTAACTGAGCCACCCAGGCACTCCTCATTGTGGCTTTCATTTTCATTTTCCTGATGATTCGTGATGTTAGGTCTCTTTTCATGTATCTTTCGGGCATCTATATGTCTTCTCTGGAAAAATGTATATTCATGACTTCCATCCATTTTTTAACCAGATGATGATGTTGATGATTATTATTGGTGTTGATTTGTATAAGTTATTTATACATTTTGGATACTAACCCTTTATTGGAAATATCATTTGCAAATATCTCCTCCCATTCAGTAGGTTGCCTTTTTAATTAATGGTTTCCTTCACTGTGCAAAAGGTTTTTATTTTAATGACATTAATTTAGTTTTGCTTTTGTTTCCCTTACCTCAGGACACATATAGAAAACTATTTACATAGCTGATGTCAAGTAAATTACTGCCTAATGTTCTCTTCTAGGAGTTCTATGATTTCAGGTATCATTGTTAGGTCTCTAATACATTTTGAGTTTATTGTTGAGTATGGTGTAAGAAAGTGGCCCAATTTCATTCTTTTGCATGTTGCTGTCCAGTTTCCCCAACACCATTTGTTGAAAATGCTGTCTTTTCCCAGTTTTATATTCTTGCATCCTTTGTTGGTAGATAAATTGACCACCTATGTGTGGGTTTTTCTTCTGGGATCTCTATTCTGTTCTGTTGATCTATGTGTCTACTTTTGTGCCAGTATCATGCTATTTTGATTGCTCTACCTTGAAATCTGGGATGATAATACCTCCAGTTTTCTTATTTATTTTATTATTTTATTTTAATTCTGCAGGATTGCTTTGCCTATTTGAGGTCTTTTGTGGTTCCATACAAATTTCAGTTTAGTTCTAGTTCTGTAAACACTGTTGTTGGTATTTTGATGGGGATTTCATTCAGTCTGTAGATGCTTTAGGTATTATGGACATTTTAGAAATATTGATTATTTCAGTTCATGAGCAAGGAATATTTTTCCATTTGTTGGTGTTATCTTCAATTTCATCAATGTTTCATAGTTTTCTGAGTACAGGTATTTCATCTCTTTAGTTAAGTTTATTCCTAGGTATTTTATTCCTTTTAGAGCAATTGGAAAGGAATTGTTTTATTAATTTGTCTTTCTGCTACTTCATTATTAGTATATATAAATACAACACATTGTTGTATATTAATTTGGTATCCTGTGACTTTACTGAATTCCTTTATCAGTTCTATAAGATTTTTGGTGGAGTCTTTAGGGTTTCCTATATATAGTGTCTTGTCATATGCAAATAGTAAAAGTTATACTTCTTCTTTATGAATGAGGATGCTTTTCATGTCTTTTACTTGCCTGATTACTGTGGCGAGGCCTTCCAGTACCAAGTTTAATAAGTGGTGAGACTGGACATTTGTGTCTTATTGTTATTTTATTTATTTCAAGTTTTTATTTAAATTCTAGTTACTTAACATATGTGGTAAAATTGGTTTCAGGAGTAGAATTTAGTGGTTCATCACTTACATATAATACCCATCACTGCTTAATACTCATCACCCATTTAGCCCATTCCCCGCCCACCTCCCTCCATCAGCACTCAGTTTCTTCCCTAAAGTTAAGGGCATCTTATGGTTTGCTTCCCTCTCTCTTCTTCCCTTCCCCTATGTTCATCTGTTTTGTTTCTTAAATTCCATGTATGAGTGAAATAATATGGTATTTGTGTCTTACTCTTAGAGGCAAAGCTTTCAGTTTTGTGTCTTATTCTTAGAGGCAAAGCTTTCAGTTTTTAACCATTGACTATTATATTGCTGTGGGTTTTTCATACATGGCCTTTTTTATGTTGAGTCATGTTCTCTCTAAACTAATTTGTTGAGAGTTGCTATCATGAAAGGATGTTGCACTTTGCCAAATGCTTTCAATGCATCTATTGAAATGATCACGTGGGCTTTATCTTCTCTCTTGTTAATTAACATTGATTAATTTGTGAATATTGAAACATACTCACCACCTTGGGATAAATTCTACTTGACTGTGGTGAATTATTTTTTAATGTATTATTGGATTTGGTTGGCTAATATTTTGTTGAAATTTTTGCATCTCTATTTGTTAGCAATATTCATGTGTAGAGTTTTTTTAAGTGTCTTTATTGGTTTTGGCTTTACGGCCTGCTGGCCTAATAGAATTAATTTGAAAGCTTTTGTACCTCTTTTAGTTTTTGAAATAGTTTGAGAAAAATAGGTATTAACTCTTCCTTAAATGTTTATTAGAATTCACATCAGTAGCCTTTTGGTCCTGGACTTTTTTTGTTGGGAGTGTTTTGATACTAATTCAACTTCATTGCTAGTAATAAATCTGTTTAAATTTTCTGTTTCTTCCTGATTAAATTTTGGAAGTTTTTATGTTTCTAGGAATTTATCCATTTATTCTAGATTGTCCAATATGCTGGTACATGTTCTTTCCTAGTACTATCTTATAATCCATTGTGTTTTGTGAAGTTAGGTGGTATTTTTCCTCCTTCATTTCTGATTTTATTTACTTAAGTTGCCTCTCCTTTGAGAGGAGTTGCATGCTCCTTTGAGTATGGATTATCAAAAGGTTTATGAATTTCATTGATGGTTTCAAAGAACAACCTCCTGGTTTCATTGATCTGTTCTATCGTGATTTTAGTTTTTATTTAATTTTTTTTTCTGCTCTAAACTTTATTATTTCCTTCCACCTACTATTTTAGTCTGGTTTCCATACCACCGTTGGATATAAATTTAGCTTGCTTATTTGAGATTTTTCTTGTTACTTGAGGTAGGCCAATAGTATGATACTTTTCTCTTTGAGAACAACTTTTGCTACATCTCAAAGATTTTGAAATTTTATGTTTTCATTTTTGTTTTTTTCTATGCCTTTTTTAGTTTCCTTCTTAATTTATTCGTTGACTTAGTCATTGTTTAGTAACATTTTTTTAGCCCCTCTGTATTTGTGATTCTTCCAGATTTTTTTCTTGTGATTGATATCTAGTTTCATAGCATTGTTGAAAAAGATGCATGATACAGCCACACACCTCCAGGACCTAATTCATGTTGTGTCCATCTGTGCACCCCCAGGAGTCATAGCACACCATGCCCAGGTGTACAGTTCAGCCACTGTTACACAGGACCCAGCTGCACCCAGCAGCCCACTCCCCACACCCCTCATGCAACCCCCAGCCACCACAGTAATTTGAAAGATAAGGCATAGGACTGCTAATTCAGTGAATATTTTGCTAATACTGCACCTCACTCTCAAGTTCCCTGGTGGGTGTGCCCCCTTAGAACTGGTTTGCTTGCATCCAAACTCTCTGCCACTAACACAACAGAGAGAAATTATAGCTCATAACAGGCAGAGGGTCAATGCAGATGACTCCAAATAAAAAGTGACTCAGATACAAAACCAGAGCATAAGCAACACCTACAGAATACTCTCCTGAATGCCAGATTCTGGTGAACAGGAGACACAGCAATGCATAACAATCCAGGACCTTTTCTTCATAAAGTAACTACTTTCAAGAGCAGAAGACACAGCTGACTTTCTTAACACACAGAAACAAACACAGAGAAACAGACAGTTGAGGTGACAGAGAAATATATCCCAAATGAAAGAATAGGACAAGGCCACAGTCAGAGATCTAAGTGAAATATATATAAGTAACATGGCTGATAGAGAATTTAAAGCAGTATTCATAAGGGTACCCACTGGACTTGAGAAAAGAGTGGAAGACATGGGTGAGATCCTTAACACATATATAAGGAAAAACATAGCAGAGAGAAAAAGTACACTAAACAAAATGACACATACACTTCATAGAATGAATAGCATTATAGAAGAAGCAAAGGAAATAATTTGTGACCTAGAAGACAGTAATGGATAGTAATCAAGCTGAATAAAATACAGGAAAATAATTATGAAAATAGACTTAGGGAACTCTGAGACTATCAAATGTAATAACATTCAAATTATAGTAGTCTCTGAAGAAGAAGAAGAAGAAGAAGAAGAAGAAGAAGAAGAAGAAGAAATAAAAGGAGTAAGAAACTTTATTTGAAGAAATAACAGCTTAAAATTTCCCATATCAGGGTAAGGAAACATATCCAGATCCAGGGGAGATAGAAACCCATCACATTCAACAAAATCAGATCCACTGTGATACATATTGTAATTAAATTGACAACATATGGTGCTAAAGAAAAATATTAAAAGCACCAAGACAAGAAGTAACTTACAATGGAAAACCCATAAGACTAACAGGAGATTTTTCAAATAAAATTTTGCAAGCCAGAAGGGAGTGACATGATATATTCAAAGTGCTGAATGGGAAAAATCTGCAGCCAAGAATACTCTATCCAGTAAGGCTACCATTCAGGATACAAGGAGAGATAAAGAGTTTCCAATTAAAACAAAAACTAAAGGAGTTTATAAACACTAAACCAGTCCTTCAAGAAATATTAAAAGGGACACTTTGAATGGAAAAGAGACCAAAAATAGCATTGTGAAGGTAAGAAAACAAAAGCAGTAAAAATGAATATTACTTTAAAATATCAGTAGAGCAACTCACAAAAAAGGATATAAAATATAATAACACAGACTTAAAATGTGGAGGAAGAAGAAAGGAATGGGTTCAAACTTAAATGACCATCAAGTTAATATAGATTGCTATATGAAGAAGAGGTTATATTCAAAATTAATAGTATCCATATATCAAAAACCACTAATCAATATTCAAAAAATAAAGAACAATAAATCCAAATATATTACTAAAGAAATTCTGCAAATCATGAAAGAGAGAAGGACAAGAGAGGATCAGAGAAAATCTTCAGGAAAAAAAAACATAAAGCAAATAATAAATTGGCAATACATACATACCTATCAATATTACTTTGAATGTAAATAAATATTCCAATCAAAAGACATAAGATGACAGAATGGATAAAAAACCAGGACACATCTATATATTGTCTACAAGAGACCAATTTTATACACAAAGTCAATTTCAGATTGATAGTGAGGGGTTGGAGAAATTTCTAATACAAAAACAGATTAAAAAAAAAAAACTTGGGTACCAATATGTATATCAGACAAGGTAGAATTTAAAACAAAAACTGTGGGGCGCCTGGGTGGCTCAGTGGATTGGGCGTCTGACTTCTGCTCAGGTCATGATCTCATGGTCTCTGAGTTTGAGCCCCACATCGGGCTCTGTGCTGATGGCTCAGAGCCTGGAGCCTGCTTCGGATTCTGTGTCTCCCTCTCTGCCCCTCCCCTGCTCATGCTCTGTCTCTCTCTGTCTCAAAAATAAATAAAAACATTAAGAAAAAAATTAAAAAAAAACAAAAACTGTGCATTGCAGTGACAACACTCACTGCCTAACTAGCTTACACCAAGTTGCACAACATTGTGACCTGACAGGACTGTATTTCTCTGTCAAGCTTGCCTCGGTCCCAATGCCACAGGTCTCTCACCCAAAAGACCAGCAAAGACCCTTGCACACACCTTGTCTCCCAACCTGAGAGTTCTGCAAGGCTTTAGTTCTAGTGGAAGTAGTATCAGGTCTCATTTAACAAGCAGACCATAGAACACTTAGTTAAAACTCAATGCTGTCTGACCAAGGATCAAAAACTGCCCATTACAGTCAAGGAAAGCCTATGCACATGACAGACCTGAAGGACAGTGCAGCCAAAACAGAGTAGCAGAGCACTCGCAGCACACACCAGACACACTCCCTGAAGCACCAGGCCCTAGCACTATATGACCTCTTCTTTATGAGGCCATTACTCTCAAGAGCAGGAGACATAATGGGCTTTAAAAACATACAGAAGGCAGAGACTTAGACAAAGTGCCAAGAAAGAGGCACAAAATAAAAGAACAAGATATGGACACAACCAGAGATCTAAAAGAAACATAGAGGGATGCCTGCATGGCTCAGTCAGTTAAGCGTCCAACTCTTGATTTTGGCTCAGATCATGATCTCACGGTTCATGAGTTCAAGTCCCACATTGGGCTCTTCAGTGTCAGTGTAGAGTTTGCTTGGGGTTCTCTTTCTCTCCCTCTCTTTCTGCCCCTTCCCAGCTCATGCTCCTTCACTCTCTCCTAAAATAAATAAATAAATAAATAAATAAATAAATAAATAAACTAACTAACTAACTTTAAAAAAGAAATAGATATAAGTAACATGCCTGTCGGATAACTTAAAGCAACAATTATAAGGACACTTGCTGGACTTGAAAACAGAATGGAAGACTTCAGGGAAACCATTATCACAGAGATAAAAGAGTTAAAAATGAGTCAGTCAAAAATGAGAAGTGCAATAACCAAGACTGAAAACAAGCTTGATGCAATGAACACAAACCTGGAAAAAGTGGAGGAACATGTAAGTAATATAGAAGACAAAATAGTGAAAAATAATGAAGCTGATCAAAAGAGAAAAAGAATAATTATGGATTACAAGAATAAATTTAGGGAACTCAGAGACTCCATCAAATGTAATAACACACATATCATAGGAGTCTAAGAAGCAAAAGAGAGAAAAGGGGACAGAAAATTTATTTGAGGAAAAAATAGCTGTAAACTTCCCTAATCTAGGGGGAAAAACAGATATGTATATCCAGGAGATACAGAGAACTCCCATAAAAATCAACAAAGCAGGCCAACAAATAAACCTTCTGACCCCTTTTCTCTTTCTTCTTCTTCTGGAACTGCTATGATATGAATGCTATTATGTTTCACGGAGTCATTGAGTTTTCTAAATCTACTTTCATGATCTAAGACTTTTCTTTCCCTCTTTTGTCAGTTTCATTATTTTTCATAATTCTATATCTATATCACTTATTCCTGCCGTGCTACTTCCATCCTTGTGGTTATTATAATTCGTTAGTTTTGAATCTCAGTTATTGCATTTTTTTTTTCCATTTAGGCCTGATTGGTTTTAAGCTCTTTTATCTCTGCAGTAAGGATATCCTTGATTTCTTCTATGCTTTTCTCAAGTCCAGCTAGTCTCCTTATGATTTTTGCTTTAAATTATGGATTAAGCATATTACTTATACTTGTTTTAATTAGATCCCTGCTGTGACCTTTTCTTGTTCTTTCATTTGGGTTGAAAAACACTGATAAAGAAAAAAAAATTGGAAGTAGAAAAATAAAAGAAGTCCTTAACTTACAGAGGAAGACCCACAAAGCTACCGCCAGATCTCCCTACATAAATCTGCCAAGCTAGTAGTGAATGGAATGATATATTCAAACTGTCAAATGGAAAATATCTGGAGCCAAGAATACTCCATCCAGCAAGACTATTATTCAAAACATAAGAATAGATAAAGAGTTTCCCAGATAAACAAAAACTAAAGGAGTTTGTGACCACTAAACCATCGCTGCAAGAAATATTAAAGGGGACTCTTTGAGTGATCAAAAGTGACAAAGATAAGAAAGGAACAGATAAAATCTCCAGAAACAATGGCAATACAAGTAATAAAATGGCACTAAATTCATATCTATCAATAACCTGAATATAAGTGTATTAAACTCTCCAAACAAAAGATATAGGATCTCAGAATGGATAAGAAAAGCAACAATCATCTATATGTTCCCTTCATGAGACTCATTTTAGACCTAAAGATACCTGTAGATTGAAAGTAAGCAGAGGGAGAAATGTTTGTCAAGCAAATGGTTGTCAGAAGAAAGCCAGACTAGCAATTATTATATTGCAGAAACTAGACTTTAAAATAAAGACTGTAACAAGAGATGAAGAAGGGCACTATATCATAATAAAGGGGACAATCCAAAAACGAAGATCTAATAATAGTAAATATTTATCAGCCTCACTTAGAAGAATCCAAATATATGAAACAACAACATACAAAAGTAACTCATTGATAATAACACAATAATATTATACGACTTTAATACCTACTTACAACAATGGAAGATCATCTACGAAGAAAATCAAAAAGGAAACAATGACTTTGAGTGACACACTGGACCAGATAGACTTAACAGATATATTTAGAATGTTTATTCCAAAAACAGCGGAATACACATTATTTTCAAGTGTACATGGGACATTTGGCATAATAGATCACATGCTATGTCACAAATCAGATCTCAAAGGTACAAAAAGATCTATATCATACCATGCATATTTTCTGACTACAACACTATGAAACTTGAGGTCAACCACAAGAAAAAAATGGGAAAGACCACAAATACATGGAGATTAAATAGAATGGTACTAAACAATGAATTATTCAAACAGGAAATTAAAGAAGAAATAAAAAAAAAACATGGAAACAAATGAAAATGAAAACACAGTGGTCCAAAACCTTGGAAAATGGAGAATAAGTGGGTCTAAGAGGGAAGTATATATAGAAATACAGGTTTATCTCAAGAAGGAAGAAAAAAATCTCAAATAAACAACCTAACCTTTCACCTACAGGAACTAGAAAAGGAACAACAAACAAACCCTAAAGCCAACAGAATGAGAAAGTAATCAATATTAGAACAGAACTAAATGATATAGAAGAAAAATACTTAGTAGATCAGTGAAGCCAGTTCTCTGAAAGAATTAATAAAATTGATAAACCCCAAGACAGATTTATCAAAAAGAAAAGAGAAAGGACATAAATAAATAAAATCACACATGATAGAGAAGTAACAACCTACACCACAGAACTACAAATAATTATAAAATAATGGTATGGGAAACTATATGCTAACAAATTGCACAATCTGGAAGATGGATAAATTGGTAGAAACATATAAACATAAACTGCCAAATCTGAACAGCAAGAAATAGAAAACTTGAACAGACTGATAACCAATAACAACAACAAAAAAATGAACAAGTAATCAAAAAATCTCACAGCAAACCAAGGTCCAGAGCCAGAGGGCTTCATAGGTGAATTCTACCAAACATTTAAAGAAGAGTTATCAAACTGTTCCAAAAAATGTAAATGGAAGGAAAACTTCCAAAGCCATTCTGTGAGGCCAGATTTCCCTGGTTTTGATACCAAAACCAGATAAAGACTCCACTAAAAATAAATCCAGGCCAATAACCCTGACCAACATGGATGCAAAAATTCCCAGCAATACTAGCAAATTGATCCAACAGTACATTAGAAGAACCACTTAGCAGGATCAACTGGGATTTTTTCCTGGGATGTAAGTGTGATTTGATATTCACAAATCAATCACTGTGATACAATACATTAATGAAAGAAAATATATGAACCATATGATCCTCTTATGGATGAAAAAAAAAACATTTCACGGAGTACAACATCCTTTCATGATAAAAACCTTCAACAAAGTAGGGAAAGAGGGAAAATATCTCAACATGATAAAGGCCATATATGAAAAACTCTCACATAATATCATCCTCAATGGGGAAAACCTGAGAGCTTTACCTTTACAGTCAGGAAACAGGCAGGGAAGTCCACTCAAACTAGTGTTATTTAATATACTACTGGAAGTACTAGCCACAGAAATCAGACAAGAAAAATAGATAAATAGTACAAAAATCAGCAAAGAAGGAATAAAACTATAGCTATTTGCAGATTAAATGACATTCTATATAGAAAACCCAGAAGACTCCACCAAAATTTGCAAGAACTGATGCATGAATTCAGTAAAATCATAGCATACAAAATCAAGGTACAGAAACATGTTTCATTTCTATACACCAAGAGTGAAGCAGCAGGGAAAGAAATTAAGGAATCAATCCCATTGCACCAAAAACCATAAGATATCAAATAAATCTAAGAAAAGAGGTAAAATATATGTACTCTGAAAATATAAAACACTGATGAAAGTGAAGTTGACTCAAAGACAACTCCATGCTCATGGATTGGAAGAACAAATATTGTTAAAATGTCTACATTACACAACATAATCTATACCTTTAATTCAATCCCTATCAAAATACCACCAGCATTTTTCTCAGAGCTACCACAAACCATACTAAAATTTGTATGGAACCAGAAAACACCTTGAATAGACAAAACAATCTTAAAAAAGCAAAGCAAAGCTGAAGGCATCATGATTCGAGACTTCAATCTATATTAAAAAGCTGTACTAATTAAGACAGTATAGTACTGGCACAAAAATAGATACATAGAGCATTGGAGCAGAATACAAAACCTGGAAACGAACCCACACTATACGGTCAATACATCTTTGACAAAACAGAAAGTAATATGCAATGGAAAAAAGACAGTCTTTTCACCAAACGGTGTTGTGAAAACTGGACAACACCATGCAAAAGAATGAAACTACACCACTTTCTTATACATACACAAAAATAAATTCAAAATGTATTAAAGACCTCAATGTGAGACAGGATACTGTCCAAAACCTAGAGAAGAACACAGGCAGTAACCTCGTTGACATCAGCCATGGCAACTTCTTATTAGAAAAGACCCCAAATAGCCAAAGCAATCTTGAAAAAGAAAACCAAAGTAGGAGGCATCACAATTCCGGCTTCAAGCTATACTACAAATATGTAATCATAAAGACAATATGGTACTGGCACCAGAACAGGCACTCATATGAATGCAACAGAATAGAGAACCCAGAAATGGACCCACAAATGTATGGCCAATTAATCTTTGACAAAGCAGGAAAGAATATCCAATGGAATAAAGACAGTCTCTTTAGCAAGTGGTGCTGGGAAAACTGGACAGTGACATGCAGAAGAATGAACCTGGACCAACTGTCTTACACCATACATAAAAATAAACTCAAAATGGATGAAAGACCTCTTTGGTCTTGGCCACAGAAACTTCTTACTCAACACGTCTCCAGAGGTAACAGAAACTAAAGCAAAAATGAGCTATTGGGACCTCATCAAAATAAAAAGCTTCTGCACAGCGAAGGAAACAATCAACAAAACTAAAAGGCAACCATCAGAATGGTAGAAGATATTTGCAAATGACATATCAAATAAAAGGTTAGTATCCAAAGTCTATAAAGAACTTCTCAAACTCAACACCCAAAAAAACAAATAATCCGTTGAAGAAATAGGCAAAAGACATGAATAGACACTTCTCCAAAGAAGACAACCAGATGGCCAACCAAAATGTGAAAAAATGCTCCATATCACTCATCATCAGGGAAATACAAATCAAAACCACAATGAGGTACCACCTCACACCTGTCAGAATGGCTAACATTAACAACTCAGGCAACAACAGATGTTGGCGAGGATGCAGAGAAAGAGGATCTCTTTTGTATTGCTGGTGGGAATGCAAGCTGGTGTAGCCACTCTGGAAAGCAGTATGGAGGTTCCTCAAAAAATTAAAAATAGAACTATGCTACAACCCAGGAATTGCACTACTAGGTATTTATCCAAAGGATACAGGTGTGCTTTTTCACAGGGACACATGCACCCCAATGTTTATAGTGGCACTACCAACAATATCCAAAGTATGGAAAGAGCCCAAATGTCCAAATGTCCATCGATGGATGAATGGATAAAGAAGATGTGGTATATATATATATATATATATATATATATATATATATATATACAATGGAGTATTACTCAGCAATAAAAAAGAATGAAATCTTTCCATTCGCAACTACGTGGATGGAACTGGAGTGTATGATGCTAAGTGAAATTAGTCAGAGAAGGACAAATATCACATGACTTTGCTCATATGAGAACTTTAAGAGACAAAACAGATGAGCATAAAGTAAGGGAAACAAAAATAATATAAAAAAACAGAGAGGGGACAAAGCATAAGAGACTCATAAATATGGAGAACAAACAGAGGTTTGGGAAGGGGTTTGGGAGGGGGGTGGGCTAAATGGGTAAGGGGCATTAAGAAATCTAATCCTGAAATTATTGTTTCACTATATGCTAACCAATTTGGATGTATATTAAAAGAAATAAAGTAAAAAAAAGATGTGTCTTTTGAGGCAAGGGAAACAAATGCAAAAAACAAAACAAAACAAAACAAAAAAAACACAAAAAACAAACAACAGCAACAACTATTGGGATTTCAACATAGAAAACTTATGCACTGCAAAAGAAACACTCTGGAAAACTAAAAGGCAACCTACAGAATAGGAGAAGATATTTGCAAATGACTTATCAGATACAGTGTTAGTATCCAAAATCTATAGAGAACTTCTCAAATGCAACATCCAAGAAACAAATAATGTAATGAAAAAAAAATGGGCAGAAGACAAGAATAGACAGTTTTCCAAAGAAGATATACAGATGGTCAGGAGACATGTGAAAAGATGCTCAACATCAGTCATCACCATGGAAATATGAATCAAAAGTATAATGAAGTATCATCTCACATCTATCAGAATTGTTCAAATTAGCAAAATAAGAAAGAACAGGTGTTAGTGAGGTTGTGGAGAAAGAAGAATTCTCATAACACTTTTAGTGTGAATGCATACTGGTCTGGAAAATACTGTGAATGCATAGCCACTCTGAAAAACAGCCTGGAGGTTGCTGAAAATGTTAAAAATAGAACTATCCTATGATCCAGCAATTGCATTTCATTTACCCCAAAGATACAAAATACTGACTTGAAAGGACAAATGCACTCCATGCACCCCGATGTTTATAACAGCATTATGAACAATAGCCACATAATGGAAAGAGCCCAAATTTGGGTAGATGGAGTGGTCCTCACAGAGGTATCTAGACATAATTAATGTAGTGATTAACAGATAGATTCAATTAGGAGAAATTAAATGTGATAAGAGATTAGGACACTGGACTGGGGTTTGATGAATTCAACATTTAAATCTTTACAAAGGAAAATTGAGATTGAAAAAAAGTTAGTAAATCTGGACATTTCTTCAGATCCCTTTATCATAATCTTCCTTTGTTCTAACAAGAAAGGTGCTTGAAATTACAATGAGTAATATGATACAGGGAATCCAAAATGCAGAAGGATTAGCTTCAGAGAAGATAAGAATAATTTTCTCTCATAGCTGGAGCGAAGTTGGAAGGATCCAATACAAATAAGGTATGTTAATCAATCAATTAATTAATAGAACAAATTAATGAGTTAATTTATTTTTATGTTGGGCAAGTCTAATGGCTTCTATTTCCTTTATGAAGTAGAAGGTCCCAAAGCAATATTCAAGGAAGGATGGAATAGTTTGCACTAGGGAAATATGTGTATCCATTCTTCCGGGATGATCTCCAGGTGTTAGTCCCTTAGCTAATTGCTTGCTGGGGACACAGGTTTCCCCCAAAAGACTTAGTAACTGTAAACAAACCATTGCTTTTTCAGGACTTTGACAACTTCCCCATTCTAATATCCCCCTATGCCACAATTCTTATTACTGCTGAAATAGTTTCCTCAGGATTGGTTCTTATTAGAAATGTTAATATTCAATGGACATAATGCAGAAAGCAGTCATTTTGTGGGTCAGGGGTTGGTTAGACCTGTAAACACAATTCAAGGAAGTGTTGTATAACGTGCTTCCTTGAAGATGTGACAACAATCTCTGAAGATGTGAAACACTCTGACACATTTAAATAGTTCTGATAGTAAGTAATAATTCAGCCCGTAAGCGTTAATTGAGTGCATTTGTACTTTGCAGGGGTTTGTACAAATTAATGAGGTAGCATCTTTACAGTTTCTTTCACAGTTGGGTTTGGTCTATCATTAAAATAATGATTCTTGGGGTGCCTGGACCCCAGAGGTCGGTTAAGCCTCTGACTTTGGCTCAGGTCGTGATCTTAAAGTTCGTGAGCTTGAGCCTTACATTGGCATTTCAGCTGTCAGCACAGAGCGTGCCTCAGATCCTCTGTCCCCCTCCCTGTCTTCTTCTCTCCCACTTGTGCTCTCTCTCGCTCTCAAAAATAAATAAACATTAAAAAATGTTTAAAATAATGGTGATATCTGATGAGACAGATAAATTACCTAAACTTCAAATTTTGTCGATCAAATAAGAGTGCTGGGAAATTTCTTGTTATTCTTTGTAAATTCAAGTTGGTGCCATGCAGACGTTTAGATTTAACAATTTTGAATTAATTTTTCTTATAAGAGCACCACAGATGATTATGATGATAATGATGATGAGGATGATAGATAGATGGATAGATAGGACAGATAGATAGATATACACACACTTATTTCCACATCAACATTATTCCACAGTAGAGCATTTCAGTTCAAGGTGACTTCAAGTTTGTGTAAAAAATACTTGAGAAATAGCATAAATGAACCTTTATTAAGTAGTACACCATTGCAAGCCTATGAACTGTGACATTCAAACAGAGGAACAGTGTTAAAATTTAACCAAAATGAGTGAAGGTTTGAATTTTGGAGTTCAATTTTATTGAAAAGGAATAAAATGTTTTCCAGAGGACCAGTTTTTCTTGACTTTATTGATATTATGGTCTCATTTTTTTTTATGACATGATTGTATTTTCCTGAAACTTTGAGGATGAGTAAGAATCAGAATATGTATGGGTAGAGAACATGTTTAACTGTCACATTCACTTTTTACTACTCAGGTATGCAACTTCCAATCTAGTCTTAAAACAACTGAACAGATATTGGGAAATCTATAATTATTGGTCTTCTATTTTCACCAATAGACACAGTAGTCATGGAGGACTGAACCATATGGAAAATATAGTAGAATAGAAAAGCATCTGTCTTACGTTGGATTTCTTCAAATTGAGAGAGGACAGAATAATATTTCCACCTGTTCTAAAGAGTTGTACATCCAAGTGACTGGGATCATGAACAGGGTTGTGTGACACAAAAGCATAAGTAACTGAAAAGTTGGCTCCTGGTTAAAAACCTAAGTTTGTTTTTGTTTTTATTTTTTGTCTTGACCAGAGGTAATTACACAAATTTTACCTGGAAAACCTTCTGGGGGAAAGCTGCTGGACTTACTGTATAGCCAGTGCACTGCAGTCTCTGACGGATGTTGAGGTTCAGCATTCAGAAACCTCTTTTTGCTCATGTTCTTACACATTTTGGCATTTCTGTCCTAGGCATCTTTATTTCTAAGTCTCTTTCTCTGGTGCTTTTTCTAAGGACTCCTTGTAGAGGGGAGGAGAGGAAAATCTTTTTTTTTTTAAAAATTTTTTTTTCAACGTTTTTTATTTATTTTTGGGACAGAGAGAGACAGAGCATGAACGGGGGAGAGGCAGAGAGAGAGGGAGACGCAGAATCGGAAACAGGCTCCAGGCTCCGAGCCATCAGCCCAGAGCCTGACGCGGGGCTCGAACTCACGGACCGCGAGATCGTGACCTGGCTGAAGTCGGACGCTTAACCGACTGCGCCACCCAGGCGCCCCAGGAGAGGAAAATCTTAAAGACAACTTTCTGCACTTTGACACAGTACTTAGTATTTCTTCATATTTAGCTATCAACCTCTCTCCTCCTTGGTTCCAGGATCCATAAAAATTCCGAAGCCATTTGTTCAAAGTATCTTCAACAGTGATCTGAATTTTCTATCTATTCTAATTTACTTCACCTTCCTCAATACAACTATTCCACAGGGGGAAAGTGAACAGAGGTAGTTGGTGCTTTCTAAAGTTCTAGACTTTTCTCCTGCCATTAAAGTAAGTGGCTAAATGTTTTATTGTAACTTTTTTTCTGGATGGTTGCTTTGTATGCTCCAATATAGGCAGTTCTGGTCTCTTGCCCTCAGCTCAGCTGATCTGACCATAACCACTTTTGTTTCCCCAATATCTTCTGTGCAGAAAGAACCAAGAGAGAGACTGACTATGGGAAATAGAACACCTGAAAAATACATTATTTCCTTCATAAGGCAGTTATTGATCAATTATTACACATCAGGCATAATAAAAATTACATAAAATATCAGTAAAACATGACTCTTCAGTTTAAGAAGTAGCTTATAGTTTGATAGAAGTATTCAGATGTAAAAACTAGGTCAGTAGAGTCATATAGTTTTTATAATAGAAGGAGATTTAGGGTGTAGAATGGGCACATAATAAATCTTGCAGCATGAAGAGACAAGGGGTGTAAACGGTAAATGTCCTTACAGTCAATGAGAGGTTTGTACGTAAGTGACTATTGCCGAGTCTTAAAAAGTGTGTAGTAATTTCCAAAGTGGTGGGGACTGGAGAAGGATATTTTTGTCATACAAGCAACATAGAAAAAGATACAGATGAGTGAAAACAGGATATTGCAAATTGCTCAGTATGGCACGATAATAAATTAGGTGTGTTGGGATGGAGACAGATGTCAGGAGGGCATGGGCCAGCACAAGTAGAGCCTTGTGTGCTTCGTGCGTAGTGTCCATCAACCTTCCTGGTGGGAAGGGCTTAGTTTGATTGAGAGACAAAATGATAACATTCACTATGGCACTTTTCATCTGACTATATATGACTATATCATTTGCCTTATCTTTACTATATTTTACCCAATATATTCTACACAGATATTTTAAAAGAGGTTTATTCCAAACCATCCATATTTTTAGTCTGTTAGCCTAGATTTCAAAATCCTTAACAAACTAACATATAATGTTCTTTACAACTTTTTGAAAAATAATTTTTCACTTCATACACACATACTAACTTACTAATTGTTATTTTAAGAAAACACAAGGATAATCGTCATTGTAAGATTTCTCACACAATTTGGACTTATTTCAAACATCTTTATTATTTGTTATTTTATTTCAAACTTCTTTATCATTTGTTATTGATTTTTATCTTTGTTGAAATTCACCTTTCTTTCTGCCTATTTAAAATGTGGTTGTGACATTTCCATTCTTTTAACTTGTATTAGTATTTATATTTTTCCATTTTTATTCTTTTTGTCTCATTTAGTGCACTCATTCTCAATTATAGAGACAAATTAGACATTAGAATTTTCTAAAATGGTAGAGAGTATCATTTGAGATCAGCATGGGCAGACATTCTCTTTACTACCTATAGGAGGAAAAAAAACTATATCTGTTCACATCTGGCTCTTTGTATAAAATATGTACACTAGACATAACCACCTTACTTGAATTCTATACTATTATCTTACACTCAATCAGGAAGAATAACTTTACCCAGTGGGAAGTGGAGCATATTTTGAATTGGACTCTTGGTAAGTCAGGCAAACTGAGAATGGGAAATATATTCTGACATGTTACATTTCCTAGTTTTATTATTCTGAAAGGCACACAGAGGATTGTGTCTTATAGTACTCATTTTATCTCTCTTTTCATTAAAAAGCTAGTATTCAATTGTGTCAATTTATTCAATTTAATTTCCTCCAAGTAATTATTATTTAAATAAACATCATTGTCAGTAATTCTCAGTCTCCTCACACTACATAATCCTATCTGATAGCATGAGAACTATGGAAATATCTTTTTTTCCTTTTCCAAAGTTTTTATATTAATTTGAGTCAGTTAACACATATTGTTTTATTACTTTTTAGGTGTATGATATAGCGATTCAACACTTACATACATCACCCCAGCTCATCACAACAAATGCACTCTATAATCCCCATCACTATTTAACCTGTTGCCCCATATACCTCCCTTTTGGGAACCATCAGTTTGTTCTCTACAGTTATGAGTCTGTTTTTTGGTTTCTCTCTTTCCTTTTTTTTCTTTTGCTCACTTGTTTTGTTTCTTGAATCACACATATAAGTGAAATCGTGTGCTATTTGTCTTTCTCTGACTGACTTATTTTGCTTAGCATAATACTCTTTAGCTGCATGCATGAATAATATATATATTATTATTTATTTGATTTATTATTTATTATATATATTATATAAATATATATCATATTATAAATTATATATAGTTATTATATATATTTATTATATTATATAGTTATTATACATTATATATAATATATAGTATTATATTATATTATGTAGTTATTATATATTATATTTATTATATATAATATAATATAATATAATATATATTATATATAAATTTATTATTATAAATTATATATAGTTATTATTATATATTATTACATATTATATTATTATATATTATTGTATTCATATATATTTATTATATATAACATATATTGTTTATTGTTTATTTATATTGATTTATTGATTGATTGATTATTTATATATAATACATAATAAATATTAAATATTAAATATTTATATTTCAATATTTAATATATTTAAATGTTTATATTTAAAATATTTATATTTTAAATATTTCATATTTAATAAAAATAAAATATATAAATATATATAATATATAACTATATATAAATATAGTTATATATAATATATTTTATCCATATAATACATATATTATTATTATATGGATAAAAAAGAAGGGATATATATGTATAGTGTGAATGTATATATTAATATTATCCTTTAATTTTTATCCATTCATCAGTTGATGGGCATTTGGACTGCTTCTATATTTTGGCTATTGTAAATAATGCTGCTATAAACACAAGGGTGCATGAATCACTCTAAATTAGTGTTTTTGTATTCTTTGGGTAAACCAGAGTGCAATGGTTGGATCATAAGGTAGTTCCATTTTTAACTTTTTGAAAACCTCCAGACTGTTTTCCAGAGTGGCTGCACTAGTTTGCATTCCCACCAACAGTATGCAAGTGTTCCCTCTCCACATCCTCACCAACACCAGTTGTTTACTGTGTTGCTGCTTTTAGCTATTTTGATAATGTGAGGTGATATCTTATAATAGTTTGATTTGCATTTCCAAGATGATAAGTGATATTGAACATCTTTTCATGTGTCTGTTTGCCATTTGGATGTCTTCTTGAAGAAATACCTGCTCATGTCTTATGTTCATTTAATTGGATTATTTGTTATTGGGTGTTGTTTTGTAAGTACTTTATATATTTTGGATACTAACCCTTTATCAGATAAATCATTTGCAAATATTTTCTCCCATTCTGTCAGTTTCCTTTCAGTTTTGTTGAATGTTTCCTTCACTGTGCAGGTTTTTTATTTTGATGTAGTCCCAAATAGTTTATTTTTGTTTTTGTTTCCCTTGCCTCAGGAGACATATCTAGTAAAAAGTTGCTATGGCTGATGTTAGAGAGGTTATGGCCTGTGTTCTCTTCTAGGATTTTTATGGTTTCAAGTCTTACATTTAGGTCTTTAATCCACTTTGAATTTTTATGTGCAAAGTGTAAGAAAGTGGCCCAATTTCATTATTTTGCAGGTTACTATCCAGTTTTTCCAACACAATTTGTGAAAGAGATTGTCTTCTTTTCATTGCATACCATTTCATGCTTTATCAAAGATTAGTTGACCATATAGTTGGTTTGTAGGTTTTCTCTTCTGTTCCATTAATCTGTGTGTCTATTTTTGTGCCAGCACCATCTTGTCTTCATTGCTTCAGCTTTGTAATATAAATTGATGTTCAGAATTGTGATGCCTTCAGCTATGCTTTTCTTTTTCAAGATTGCTTTTGGTATTTGGGGTGTTTTGTGGTCCCATACAAATTTTAGGATAGCTCTGAGAAAAAAATTCTATTTGTATTTTGAAAGGGTTGCATTAAGTATGTAAATTACTTTGGGTAACATAGACATTTTAACAATATTTGTTCTTCCAATCCATAAGCATGGAATGTCTTTTCATTTCTTTGTGTCATGTTTGATTTCTTTCATCAGTATCTTATAGTTTTGAGAGTGTAAGTCTTTCACCTCATTGATTAGATTTATTCCTAGATATCTTGTAGCTTTGGGTGCAATTGCAAGAAACAGTTTTCTTAAATTATTTTTCTGCTGCTTCATTATCAGTGCATAGAAATGCAACAGTTTTCTGTACATTGATCTTGTATCCTATGACTTTGCTGAATTCCATGTATCGGTTCTAGCAGGTTTTTTTTTTTTTTTTTTTTTTTTTTTTTTTGTGGAGTCTTTCAGGTTTTCTATATAGGATGTCATGCTACTTGAAAATAGTGATAGTTTTACCTCTCCCTTGCCAATTTGGATATATTTTGTTGTCTGATTGCTGAAGCTAGGACTTCCAGTAGTATGTTAAATAATAGTGGTGAGAGTTGACATCCCTGTCTTGTTCCTGACCATAGAGGAAAAGTTCTGTTTTTCCCCATTGAGGATAATGTTTGCTGTGGCATTTTCATGTATGTCTATGGTCTTTATTAGGGTGATCTATGTTCCCTTTAAAACCTACTTTGTTGAGGATTTTATGATTAATGGATATTGTACTTTGTCAAATGGTTTTCCTTTATCTATTGAACTTATTATATAGTTCTTATCTTTTCTCTTATTGATGATGTGTCAGGTTAATTGTTTTAGGAATATTAAACCATTCTGGAGTTGTTTGTTGGAAGTGTTTTGATTAATGATTCAATTTCTTTGCTGTTTTCCAATGTGCTCGTTTTCTATTTCTTTCTGTTTCAATTTTGGTTGTTTATATGTTTCTAGGAATTTTTCCATTTCTTCCAGGTTGTTCAATTTGTTGGCATATAGTTTTTCATAATATTCTCTTTCACTGTTTGCATTTCTGTGGTGTTGTTATTTCTACTCTCATTTTGTGATTTTATTTATTTGAATTCCTTCCTTTCTTCCTCCCTTCCTTCCTCCCTCCCTTTCTTCCTTCCTTCCTTCCTCTCTTTCTCCCTTTCTTTCTTTCCTTCCTTTCTTTCTTTCTTCTTTCTTTCTGATAAATATGGCCAAAGGTTTATAATTTTATTGATTTGCTCAAAGAACTACCTCCTACTTTATTGATCTGTTCTACTGTCCATTCGTTTGTTTTTAGTTTCTGTATCATTTATTTCTGCTTTAATCTTTATTGTTTCCTTCCTTCTTCTGGTTTTAGGTTTTGTTTGTTATTGTTTTTTAGCTCTTTAATTATATATATATATATATATATATACACATATATATATATATATATTTAATGAGATAGTTTTCTTGCTTCTTGAGGTAGGCCTGTATTGCCATAAACTTCCCTCTCACAACCACTTTTGTTGTAACCTGATAGTTTTGACCACTGTGTATTTATTTCCATTTTTTCCTGTAATTTTTAGTTCTTTTATTTCCTGGTTGACCCAATTATGGTTTGTAGCATGTTTTTTAACCTGTGTGTACTTGTTTTCTTTCCAGACATTTCTTTTGGGGAGAATTCCTCTCTCTTGTAATTTTGGCTAAGTTTCTGTCTTTCGCATGTTTTATTATTTAAAAATTTCTTAAATGCTTATTTTTGAGAGAGAGAGAAAGAGTGAGAAGGAGAGGGACAGAGAGAGGGGAGACATAGGATCCAAAGCAGGTTCCAGGCTCTGAGCTGCCAGCACAGAACCTGACATGGGGCTTGAACCCACAGACCATGAGATCATGACCTGAGCTGAAGTCGTACACTTAACCTACTGAGCCACCCAGGTGCCCCTGTCTTTTGCATGTTCTGAAAGTTTGTTATGTGTCCTTCACCTGAAAGAACTACTATATTAAAAAGAAGTCACACACTGTCCAGGGCCTGGAACTCCAGGAAGTATTTCTGATGTATGCTGTGTGCACTCTATTGTCATGTTTTGGCTGCTCTAACCCACTGATCAGTCCTCTGAAGAGCTCCTCCTTGCTTGCAGTATTGGAGTGTTTGGACCTTTAACTAGGTGTGCTATGTTGCTAAAGTAACCCTGGAAAAAAAGCGGGGAAGCCTGTTCCCATAAAAAGAGAAAAAGAATAGGGGAGGAAGAACACTAAACAGAGAATCAAAAAACTGTAAGGCTGATTCTAAGGAGAGAGAAAGGAAAACAAAGAAGGGGAAAACAGAAGAAAAAGAAAAGGGGAAAAAAGAACGGAATAAAAAAGCCTGATCAAAAATTTTATATACATATATATATATACATATATATATAATATTATATATTATATTATAATCATATATTATATATTATAAATAATACAATAATAAAATAATATAATAAGTATATTAAATTAATTATTTAAAATATATAAAATATATTTTTTACATTTATGTATTTTATAATATATAAAAATATATATGGTAAAATAAATAAATAAAAACGCACACAGACACACACACTAAGAAATGACAAAAACAAATCTGACACTATGAGCCTGATCCCAAAAGAAAAAAAACAAAAACAAAAACAAAGGCAGAAAAAAAAAAAAAAGAGTTGTCTGTTGGTGCCTGGGTATGGTGGCTGTGCTGGTCTGGAGGAGGGTCTGGCTGTGTTGGGTCAGTCTGTATTGCTTCAGTTAAAGAGCAATTGCCAGGCATGGAGGGAAAGGGTTTGGTGTAAACCTTTCTCGCCTCCACTGGGGGGCCACTGTGCTGCTCTCTGAAGTCTCATTATGTGGGTGTGGGGGGGAAAATGGTATCACCCCAATCTCTTCTCCTTAGACTAGGGAACTCAGACCATGCTGTTCAGGAAGCCCTCATAGAATAGTGAGGGCAGATAGCTTGCCCTGTATCACAACTCTCCTCAGTTTTCCCCTTGGTGCTAAGCTGGAATTCAAAGCCAGAAGTCTTGGGTGCCTGGGTGGCTCAGTCAGTTAAACGTCTGAATTCAGCTCAGGTCATGACCTCATGGTTTGTGGGTTTAAGCCCCGTTGGACTCTGTGCTAACAGCTCAGAGCCTGGAGACTGCTTAAGATTCTGTGTCTCCCTCTCTCTCTGCCCCTCCCCCACTCATGCACACTCTCTCTCCCTCTCTCTCTCAAAAATAAATAAATATCTAATTTTTTTTTTTTTAAGTGAAGCCAGAAGTCTTAAAGGACCTGGCATGATGAGGTTCTGGTCCCACGCTCTGGAGTAGAACCTCTTCACTCTGCTGATGAAGTCTTTGGCACCTGCAAGGTCTTTTGTCTTTGGGGAGGCAATAAACCCTCTTCCCAAAGCACTCCAGGAAGGGGACAGTTCTCTCCCAGTGCACCCCTGAGATTGCTACACCACGATATACACTCCAGGGCCAGCTCCCTCTGCATCAGGAAACCCCACCACTGTTCCCCTCTGGAGAAAGTTGCACACTTCCAAAACCTCAGAGTTTCAGCTCCCAAGGCTGTTTGCAAAAAAGAGCTGGGACCCTCAGTACTTCTTGTTCTTCAGTCCATGGTCCAGAGAGGTTTTCCTCTTTTGCTTACTTGATGCTGCACTATCACAACCCTTCCCTCTTTCTATCCTTTCTGTCTCTCTACAGTAAGGGTTCCCTCTTCTCCATAGCTCCATTGTTTTATTTCCCCAACTCACATGCACATACCTTGACCCTGTCAAGATGTCTCCCTTCAAATATGGAGGTCCTTCTGCCACTCTGTACATCTATTTACTGTGTGTTCCAAGTGATCTGATCTCAATACAGCTGTGTTTGAGGGACAAGGAAAATCCAGGTCCCCCTACTTCACCATCTTAACTTCCTCTCTTGTTTTATTTTCAGATTTCTTCTTGTGCTTGACTTCTAGTTTTATATCATTGTGGTAAGAAAAGATGCATGCTATGACTTAGATTTTCTTGAATTTCTTGAGGCTTATTTTGTAGGCTACTATCTGATATATTCTGGGGAATGTTCAGTGTGTCCTTGAATAACATGTTTATTCTATTGTTTTGGGATATAATGTTGTGAATACATTCATTAAATCCATCTGGTCCAGTGTGTCATTCAAAGCCATTTTTTCCTTGTTTATTTGATGTTTAGGTATTTGTCTATTGATTAAAGTGGTGCGTTGAAGTTCCCTAATTTTATTGCATTTATTGATTAGTTGCTTTATGTTTGTTATCAAAAGTTTTATGTATTTGGGTTCTTTCATATTGGGTTAATATATATTTACAATTGTAATACCTTCTTAATTGTTCCTTTTATGTTTACATAGTGTCCTTCTTTGTCTCTTGTAGCTGTTTTAAAGTCTATTTTGTCTGATATAAGTAT
This sequence comes from Panthera tigris, assembly GCF_018350195.1. Taxonomy (NCBI): domain Eukaryota; kingdom Metazoa; phylum Chordata; class Mammalia; order Carnivora; family Felidae; genus Panthera; species Panthera tigris. Next base: position 86,347,633 of record NC_056660.1, on the reverse strand, counting down.
TGCTACCCCAGCTTTTTTTGACATCCATTTGAATGATAGATGTTTCTCCATCCTTTCACTTTCAGTGTGGAGGTGTCTTTAGTTCTAAAATGTGTCTTTTGTAGGTAGCATATTGATAAGTATTTTTTTATCCATTCTCTCATCCAATGTCTTTTTATTGGAGCATTTATTCCATTTACTTCCAAAGTAATTGATAGATAAGTATTTATTACCATTGTACTACTTGTTTTGTGGTTGTTTCTGAAGATTTTTGTTGAGCTTGTCTTTCTCTCATGGCTTGCTGCTTTTCCTTTATGATATTTTTGGATTTCTTTGTCTCTATTCAAGGTGATTATTTAATAGTTTTTGATTTCTGGTTATCATTAGGTTTGTCTATAAATATTCTACATATAACACTATATATTAAATTAATGGTTGTTTAAATTTGAACGCTTATTTTCTCTCCTTTGTACTTTTGTAGGTATATATTAATATATTTTAAGTCTTTTTTTGTGAATTTCCCAACTGATTTTTTACAGAAACATTTATTTTTACGGCTTTTATGTTTTCTACCTTTTTACTGTAACTTTTGATCACTCCTTTCCACTCAAATAATCTTCTTTAATATTTCTTGTAGGGCTTGTTTAATAGTCATGAACACTTTAGTTTTTGTTTGTCTGGGAAACTTTTTATCTCTCCTATTCTGAATGATAGCGTTGCTGCAAAGAGTAGTCCTGGTTTCAGTTTTTTCCTGTTCAGCACTTTGCATATATATCATGCTACTTCCTTCTGGCTTGCAAAGTTTCTTTTGAGAAGTCTGCTAGCCAATGGGCTCTCCTTTGTCAGTTAATGACTCTTTTTTTCTTGCTGCTTAAATTTTTTCTTTATCTCTATATTTTGCCAATTTAATTACAGCATGTCTTGGTGTGTGTCTGGTTTTGTTGCATTTGATGGGGATTCTCTGTTCCCCCTGGATCTTGATATCTGTTTCCTTCCCCAGATATGGGAAGTTTTCGGCTATTATTTCTTCAAATAAGTGTTCTGCTCCCTTATCTCTCTTTTCTTCTTCTCAGACTCCTGTAATAACAAATATATATTTAATTGAGTCTTTGAGTTATCTAAGTCTATTGTCATTTTGCACAGTTTTTTTTCTCTTTTGTTCACCTTGATTAGTTTCCATTACTCTGTCTTCTAAGTCACTACTTAATTCCTCTGCTTCTTCTAGCCTGCATTCCATTCCATCAAGTGTGATTCTCATTTTGTTTATTGAGCCCTTTATCTCTGATATGTTATTTCTTATTTCTGTGTTAAGGATCTCCTTCATGTCTTCCAATCTTTTCTCAGTTCAGTGAGTATCCTTATGATCATTGCTTTAAATTATCTGTCATATATATCACTTATATCTGTTTTACTTAGATTTCTGGCTGTGGCCTTTCTTGTTCTTTCACTTGGGATACATTTATCTGTCTCCTCATCTGTCTGTCTTTCTGTGTCTATTTCTGTGTGTTAAGAAAGTAAGCTGGGGGCACCTGGGTGGCTCAGTCGGTTGAGCGACCGACTTCAGCTCAGGTCACGATCTCACAGTCTGTGAGCTCGAGCCCTGCGTCGGGCTCTGGGCTGATGGCTTGGAGCCTGCTTCCGATTCTGTGTCTCCCTCTCTCTCTGCCCCTCCCCCGCTCATGCTCTGTCTCTCTTTGACTCAAAAATAAATTAAAATAAAAGTTAAAAAAAAAGTTAAAAAAAAAAAGAAAGTAAGCAAGCTGTGTCTTCTGCTCTTGAAAGTAGTTACTTCATGAAGGAAAGGTCCTGGAGTGTCATGCTATGCTGTTTCCTCTGTTCACCAGAAACTGGCACTTCAGGAGAGTATGCTATGCTTGTTGCTTATGCTCCACTGTTGTGTACAAGCCACTTTTTGTTTCAGTGCAGTCATCTGCACTAACTCTGCCTGTTGTGGACTGTTTTTTCTCTCTGTCATGTTGGTGGGACCCAGGCAGTCTAGTTCTGAGGAGTTTAGTGGTGGCCCCTGGGGATCTTGGGAGTGAAGCAGTGATGTTACTAAAATTCGTGTTAGGCCATCACTCATATGTCAGATCCCCTGAAGCACTGCAGTGCCTGGGAGTTGCTTGCTGAGGTGGCTGGTGGTGTGAGGGTAGGGATTACATGTCAGGATGGCTGGGTCTGGCTGGGCCTGTTGCACAATAGTGGCTGGGGACACATGGCTTGGGGTGTCCTGGTGGTTGAGTGCAGCATGAAGGTTGGGCCTGATGTATTAGCGGGGTGTGGTGTGGCAGCTGGGTGAAATGTGCAGTGACAGAAGTTCACCCTGGTGGCTAAGCATGACATACAGTGGTGGCCTCATGACCTAAAATTTATTTTAAAATACAAATCTTAGCAAGCTCTAGATAGAGTTTAAATCCACGAGTACCTCACTTTTCTCTGTTGAGGTAGTGTACAGAGATGAATGTGAAAGAATGTGTGTAAAAAGAGGAAAGATGAGGGGTGCCTGGATGGCTCAGTTGCTTAAGCATCTGATTTCAGCTCAGGTCATGATCTCACAGTTCATAAAATCAAGCCCCACATTGGGTTCTGTGCTGACAGTGTGGAGCCTGCTTGTGATTCTCTCTCTCCCCCCGTCTCTCTGCCTGTCTCTCTCTCTCTCTCAAAATAAATAAACATTAAAATAACAAAGGTGAAAGATGAGATAATTCCCATTGCCATGTCTGCTTAGGTTACCATCTGAATATTGTATTTTGTATGCATATTTTTGCTGACAGTTAAAACCATGGAGATGCCACTTGCTTCTTTATTTTGCAAGACGATTAATTTCAGTAGAAGTGATTGCATGTTATTTCGCATGTGGGCAATTATACACATTGATTAGTTTAGTAATTAGTGTCCAGACAACTACAAAGTTGAAAGCATTCATATTTTTTTTAAGAGTCATTGGACTGATTATTGTTCTGAATCAGCAACACGTTGAGGGTAAAAAATTAGTTAAGTTGGACAAGTTAGTTTCCATCACCCTTTCAACTTGTACATTGTGATTCTAGGATAAATTGTTTCAAACATACTTGTTCTCATTTCTTAACAGAAGCAGTTCATTCTGTAGAAATGGAAAGGGCCAATGAGAGTTCCCTGATGAGCTTCATCCTTCTAGGCTTCTCAGACAACCCTTGCCTGGAGTCTGCACTCTTTGTATTAGTCCTTTTTTTCTATATCCTGACGCTTGTGGGGAACTTTGCCATCATTATTATATCATACGTGGATCCTCTCCTCCACACCCCCATGTACTTCTTCCTCAGCAACCTCTCCCTACTGGACCTCTGCTTCACTACCAGTCTTGCACCTCAGACCTTAGTCAACCTGAGAGGTCCAGAGAAGACTATCACCTATGGTGGTTGTGTGGTACAACTCTATATTTCTCTAGCACTGGGCTCCACTGAGTGTATCCTCTTGGCTGTAATGGCTTTGGATCGCTACATTGCTGTCTGCAAACCCCTCCACTATGTGGCTATCATGAATCCACAGCTATGCCAACAGCTGGCATCCCTCTCCTGGCTCAGTGGTTTGAGCAATTCCCTGATCCATGCTACTTTTACCTTGCAATTGCCTCTCTGTGGCAACCATAGACTCAATCATTTTATTTGTGAAGTACCAGCTCTCCTCAAATTGGCTTGTGTGGACACCACTGTCAATGAGTTGGTGCTTTTTGTGGTTAGTATCCTGTTTCTCCTAATTCCCCCAGCACTCATTCTTATCTCCTATGGCTTCATAAGTCAAGCTGTGCTGAGGATAAAGTCAGCAGAGGCAAGACACAAAGCCTTCAGCACCTGTTCCTCCCACCTTACAGTGGTGATCATTTTCTATGGCACCATAATCTACATGTACCTACAACCAGGTAACAGTTATGCTCAGGACCAAGGCAAGTTTATCTCCCTCTTCTACACCATGGTGACCCCAACCTTAAATCCTATTATCTATACTTTAAGAAACAAAGATATGAAAGTGGCTCTGAAAACACTTCTGTCAAAAAAATTGTGTTCCCTATGACTGTGATGTGCAAGGAAGCATTTACCAAGATATGTAGTCAGTCAGCTTCTAAATTAGTCAAACCATGTTTCCCAATTTCACATCAGTGAAATTTATGTTTACTTAATCTAATAAGGGAGATTTTCTTCTCTTATGTGTAACTAAGCAAAATATATGCTTTAAGTTCAGAGATTAAACCATGGGAAATAGAGTGGTGTATGGGTATAAATTGTAATCTTCACCACAAAGTCTATATTTTATTTCTGACACTTACTCTCAGGGATTCAATAGATGTAAGTAATTAAATATTTACCAATTGTCTAGGTAATGAATCTTTTTAATTTTCATTTGTGATGAATTATTTAGTATTTAAACACCTTAAATTTACCTTATAATGTTCCTTCATTAAAGCTTCAAATTGGAAATTAATCTCTTTATACATGTACTTCCCCTACTGAAGTAGAAAACTAAGTCCTCATACTGTCAATTTATTGAAGAGTAGGATATCATATTAACTGTTTTTTTACATATTCTTATTTAACAATAACTATCAAGAAAGACTAAAAGAAACAAAATATAATAAACATATGGTTTTTCTTTTTTATTTTACCCAAAAAGATGTTATCTGTCCCTCACTCCCAGTTCCAAGCTAGATTTAATTTCAGAAATAAATACCTGTGCCTTCTCACTAGATGACATTGTTCTTGACATGGGTTGTAAACATAAAATCACAAAATTTTTTGCAGTTTTTGCACTCATTTATTTATATTTTCTTGGTTAAATGTGGATATTCAGATTTTAAAATATATATATATATATATATATATATATATATATATAGTTATTTTTATTTTGAGTGTAACTGAAAAACAAAAGTCAATACTGGGAAACCAGTCCTTCCACAAAAACCCGATGTTAGAAGATGGCAAGGTAGAAAGACCTTAAACTCAAATCCTTCATAGACACAGCAAATGTACACCAACTGATAGTGCAAATCTTCCTAAAAAGAACTGAGAGCTGACTGAACAGCTTCTACTCAACAAGGTAGATCTCGTAGAGAATGACAAAAGAGACAGAGATACAGTAACAAAGGAAACCCCCACCCCTGATGCTGAAAACTGTCATGGGCAGGAATAGTGAGAGAATGTGAGCAGATTCATCCATCCTGGGCACAGAAAAAAGCTGTGGTTTAAAGCAGCAACTAGATAGAAAGGAAAGAGCTCTTATAACCCTGTCCAAAGGTGGGGAGGTGCTGGAAATCTCTGTTAATCAGAGGGGTTGGCAAGTGTCATAGTTTATGATTCCTCTCTACCCTGATCGTGCAGATAGGAGCAGGGTCTGGGCACCCTACCCTGTCTGTTGCCCCAGCAATCACTGGGCCCCTATTTCACACCAACCTGAAATGTCCCAAGACTCACAAAAGTCATGGTGTGAAACAGAAACTAGAATGTAGGTTACTCAGCCCATAAACTCTGCCTACAGTGGGGGAGCCCCTGGAACTCTCCGTGGGTCAGAGAGGTTGGCAAGCACACGGTATGTGTTCCCCTTCCATCCTGATAACAGAGGGCTGCAAGGTCAGGTTCCATAGGGGGCCTGCTGCCTTGGTAATTCCCAGGCCACTAACCTATATGGGCTGAGATGCCCTGTTATGTAGAAAAAAAGCCACAGCTTAAAGAGCAGCTAGAATATAGGATACTGAAGTTCAGGAGCAGACAGGCATGACCATTGCCACTGCTCCACTGTCCCCTCAACCTCTGACCCAGCTTCTGACCCTGCACCAGTTGGTGATGAGTGGCCCCAGCAGCATGGTATAGCCCTGCCACCAGCCCAACCCTGGCATGTTCATCACCTTGTGGGGGATGGACAGCACCATCAGGGCAGACCTAATCGCTGCTGTGGTCTTCCTCTGGATCTGCCTCCTCCTCCTCATGCTACACTACTTCTATTGGCACAAGGGCATGATCCACACCAAGGCCAAGGGCAAGGAGTTTGCCTAAAGCACAAATCCAGCCCTGCAGGAAAATCACTCCCTCCAAGGCAAAGGTGACAGCAGCAGAAAGGAGTACTTTATCTGAGGTGCACCAAACCTCACTTCTCCCAATGCTTCCTTGAATTCCATGAGAGAAGATACACCTTTACCCCCAACATCACCCTGTTACCTGTACCACCAGGCAAACCATGAGAGCACCCACCTCCTTCCAAGGTATGCACCTGGTCTGGGAACACAAGATGCCATCCTGGAGGAAGAGAGTAAAGAAGGAGTAACTGACACAGGAGAGGCCTCTTTCAGTACCCTAGCATTCAGCCATGGCTACCATGGAGGCCTGCCTTTGATCTGCCAGAAGGAGAAACTCTAGGTCCTCCTGGGCAGTGAAGCTTGTCATCAGCATGGTGTGAAAGTCCTTGGTGGGTGGTGGGCTTGAGGGCTATGAAAGCAAGGAGGTGACTCAACTGTAAGCTGACTGGGGATAATGGCATCAAATGTCATTCCTTTACATTTAAGGGGAACATCAGGTGACACAGCTAAAAGGCACCTTTCTCTCTCATTGATCCAGCTCTAAATGGTTAAAAATAAATTTGAAATGTAACCAAAAATTCACAGTCAAATACATAAATAAACAAGCAACTAGAATATAAAAGAGCTGGCCCTAAAATTGTGCCAGATGATGATAGCTATGGGAACATTATCTGGGTCTACAAGCACCATGGTTTACATTCTCCCATGATTTTCATAGTGTGGATGGGAACAAGGTCTGTGTTCACTGGCTGGCAACCCCCTAGTGAGCTATGGACTCCTAACTCACACAAGCCCCAGCTGAGCCACCAAGGTGGCCTTGTATGGTGCACACCTAGATATGCTGGGTTAGCACTCACTACGACTCTAGTCATTTTGCCAAAGTGACATAGGCAGAAAGCACCATGGAACACTCTAGACCTGCACCACTTTGCTTTAGATGACTTGCTAGGGCATCTCTACCTCAGAGCACTTTGAGACTTCCTGGGTCATTCCTGCTTTAGCTCCAGCTGCCCCACCAGGGTGCCCTCTGCCTGGAGCACTCTAGGAAGTGCTGGTCCATGTCTGCCTCAGCTGCAGCCATACTGCCAAGGTAGCCTTTTATGCTGAGCACCTTGACTTGCACCCACTTCAGCTTCACCTAACCTGCCAGGCTGTGTAGAGAGTCCTGACACCCCACAGCATGCATCCACTGTGACTTCAGGTGTTCTGCAAGGAGACTTTGCATGGAGAGCCCTGGTAATGTTTAGCCCATGCCTACTTCAGGTCTGCCCATCACTCCAGAGTATCTCCTGAAAGAGTTATATGGGGTCCCCCAGCCCACATCACCCACAACTCCACCCATACAGTCAGTCATCACACACAGCCTAAACAGGGGATGACAAAATACAAAATTATTCCTACAAGTTTAGGAGAAGTAGTTGTTGGGCCTAATACATAGAAGCGCAAATAGAAAATTAAGAAAATCCAGGAGATAGAGGAATATGCTTCGCAAACAAGAACAAAAAAAACCCTCATAAAAGTAATCAATAAAACAGATAATAGCAATATAACTGATGAAGAGATTAAGTATTTATCATAAGATGCTCACCAGTCGAAAGAGAAGAGTGGGAAAACTCAGTGAAAACTTCAAAAAGATAAAAAAAATTAAAAAATCAATCAGAATTGGAGAATACAATAATAGAAATGAAAAATACATTGGAGGGTAATAATAGATTAGCAGATACAGAAAAATGGATTGGTGAAGTGGAAGACAGAGTAATGGAAAGTATCCAAACTGAACAGCAAAAATAAAAATAAAATTTAAAAATGAAGATAACTTAAGGGATCTCTTGGAAAACGTAAAGTGAATAATAATTTTCATTTTAGGGGTTTCATAAAGATAAAACTTTGAAGAAATAATAGCTAAAAACTTCTCTAAGCTATGGAAGGAAATAGACATCCAACTCCAAAGACCACCAAGTTTTCCAAGGAAAATGAACCCAAGGAGGTCCACACTATAACACATATTTAAAATGTCAAAGATTAAAGATGGAGATAATTTTATAAGGAAAAACAACATAAAAGCAAATACTTATGTATGAAGTGTTAAAAGGATATGAGCCTTTTACATAGACTACAAGGCTATGAGCTAATTTTTCTTTACTAAAAACTTTGCAGGCCAGCAAGGAGTGGAAATATATACTCAAAGCACTAAAAGAAAAAAAAATGCAACCAATATGATCTACCTACCAATATTATCTTTCAGAATTGAAAAAGAGATACACAGCTTCAAAGATAAAAGTTAAAGTAGTTTATCACCACTGAACTGGCTTTAGGAGTAATGTTAAAGGGAATTTTTAAGTAGACAAGTAAAGGCCATAATTAGAAGTAAGACAATTATGAACGAAATGATGTAAAATATGACAACATATACACAAAACATGGAAGGGGTAGTAAAAATGTTATTTTAGGATGCGTTAGAATTTAAATGGCCATCACCTTAATATAGACTATTATATTATTTGGATGTTGTATATGAATCTTATGGTAACCACAAACACAAAACCTATAATACATTCACACAAAAATAAACATAAAGATCGCCAAAAATAACATTACAGAAAGTAAATAACCACAAAAAAGACAACAAGAGACAAAAGGGTCGGAGAACCAAAAACAACAGGAAAACAATTAACAAAATGGCAACAAGTATATACCTATCGTTAGTTTAAAAGCAAATGGTCTAGATGCTCCAATAAAAAAGACATAAAGTAGTGGAATGGATAAAAAAAAAACAAAACGTAAACCAAGACACATTTATATACTTTCTGCAAGATTTACTTCAACCTAAACACATATATGGACTGAAAGTGAAGGGATGTAAAAAGAATTCCATGCAAATTGAAGTAAAAAAAAAAAAAAGAAAAGGAAAGAAAAGAAAAGTCAAGATAGCAATGCTTAGACAAAAATAGATGTGAGAGCAAAGACTGTAACAACTCTTTTTTTTATGGTACCTGGGAGTTGGCAAGCTATTTTAAGATGAAGCTGAACATATCTTTCCCAGATATTGACTTCCAGAAATTCATTGAAGTGGATGATAAGTGCAAGCTCAGTACTTTTTATGAGGGGCATATGGTCACAGAAGTTGCTGCTGATGTTCTGAGTGAAGAATGGAAAGATTAGGTGGTCTGAATAAGTGGTGGCAATGACAAACAAGGTTCCCCATGGAGCAGAGTATCTTTAGCTGTGGCTATGACCACCTGCTGCTGAGTAAGGGGCATTCCTGTTACAGATAAGAAAGACTGGAGAAAAAAAGTGCAAATACATTTGGGGTTACATTGTAGATGACAACCTCAGTGTTCTCATCTTGGTCATTGTAAACAAAAGGAGGAGGATATTTCTATACTCAATGATACTATTGTGCCTTGTCACATGGGCCCATAAGAGTTAGCAGAATCTGCAAAGTTTTCAATCTCTCTAAAGAAGATGATGTCCACCAGTATGCTGTGAGAAAGCCCATAAACAAAGATGGTAAGAAACCTAGAACAAAAGTGCCCAAGGTTCCATGTTTTATTACTATACATGTCCTCCAAAACAAACAATGGCATATTGGTCTGAAGAAATGGGGCACGAAGAAAAATAGGGAAGAGGCTATAGAATATGGTAAACTTTTGGCCAAGAGAATGAAGGAAACAAAAGAAAAGCACCTGGAACAGAATGACAAAAGAAAGAGGCTGTCCTCTCTGAAGGCTTCTACATCTAAGTCTGAGTGTAGTCAAAAATGAGATTTTCTAGCAAAGGTGGAGACATTATGATTCTGGTCTTCAAGCTATATTACAAAGCTGTAGCCATAAGACAGTATGATACTGGCACAAAAACAGACACATAGATCAATGAAACAGAATAGAAAACCCCAAAACTGACCCACAACTCTATGGCCAACTAATTTTCAACAAAGCAGGAAAGAATATCCAATGGAAAAAAAAAAAAACACAGTCTCTTTAACAAATGGTGCTGGGAAAACTGGACAACAACGTGCAGAAGAATGAAAGTAGACCATAGAGACACACACACACACACACACACACACACACACAATTCAAGTGTCTGTTGACAATAAATTATATTTAAAAAATTCAAAAAAAAATGAGAGATCTAAATGTGATAAAGAAAGCAATCAAAATACTAGAGGAAAACACAGGCAGTAACCTCTTTGACCTCAGCCACAACAGTTAATTACTAGACATATCTCCTGAAGTGAGGGAAAAAACAAAAACAAAAACAAAAGCAAAAATGAACTATTGGGGCTTCATCAAGGTAAAAAACGTCTGCACAATGACGAAAACAATCAACAAAACTAAAAGGCAGCCTGTGGAATGTGGGAAGGTATTTGCAAAAGACATATCAATAAAGGGTTAGTATCCAAAATCTATAAAGAACTAATCAAACGAAACACCCAAAAGACAAAAATCCAGTTAATAATGGTCAGAAGACATGAATAGACGTTTCTCCAAATAAAACACTCAGATAGCAAACAGACACATGAAAAGATGTTCAACATCACTCATTATCAGAGAAATACAAATCAAAACCACAATGAGATAACACCTCACAACTGTCAGAATGGCTACAATTAACTCAGGAAGCAAAAGGTGTTGATGAGGATCCAGAGAAAGGAGAAAACTTTTGCACAGTTGGTAGGAATGTAAACTGGTGCAGCCAGTCTGGAAAACAGTATGGAAGTTCTTAAAGAAATTAAAAATAGAACTACCTTATGAACCAGTATTTGGACTACTAAGTATTTAACCAAAGAATACAAAACTACTGATTCAAAGAAGCACATGTACCCCGATGTTTATAACAACATTATCAACAATAGTCAAACTATGGAAAGAGCCTAAATGTCCACTGACTGATGAATGAATAAAGAATATGTCACACACAGACACACACACACACACACACACACACACACACACAGACACACACACACACAGGAATATTACGTTGCCATCAAAAAGATGAAATCTTATCATTTGCAATGACATTGATGGAAGTAGAATATATTATGCTAAGCAACATAGTGAGTCAGAGAAAGACAGTTACCATATAATTTCATTCATATTTGGAATTTAAGAAATGAAAAGGTGAACATATGGGAGGGTGAAAAGAGGGAATGTGAAACAAACCATAAGAGAGACTTTTTTAATATTTAGTTATTTATTTTGAAAGAGAGAGAGGGTGCAAGTGGAGAAGAGGCAGAGAGAGAGGGAGAGAGAATCTCAAGCAGACTCCAAGCTGTCAGTGCAGAGCCCAACCTGAGGCTTGATTTCCATGAGCCATGAAATCATGACGTGAGTCAAAGTCAAGAGTTGGACACAATCAACTGAGACATCCAGGTGCCCCTAAGAGACTTCATGAAGGTTGATGAGGGAAGGGGTGGGTAATGGGGTAGATGGGTGATGGGTATTAAGGAGGGCACTTGTTATGATGAGCACTAGGTGTTGTATGTAATTGATGAATCACTGAATTCTACTCCTGAAACCAATATTGCGCTGTATGTTAACTAATTATAACTAAATTAAAATTTGGGGAAAAAAAGGATTTTCTAAGAGTAACAAATAAATAAGATTGGACACACACACACACACACACACACACACACACAAAGACCGTAACAAGACACGAAGTACATTATAAAACTATAAAGAGAACAATCTAATAAGAGGGTATACTAATTGCAAATATTTATGAAACCAGCATGGGAGAACCTAAACACCTAAAGCAATTATTAATAGACATAAAGGAAGAAATAGACAATAATACCATAATAGCAGGGGACATTTATTTTTATTTATTTTTTTTTACTTGAGACAGAGAGAGCATGAACAAGGGAGAGGGGCCGAGGGAGAGAGAGAGAGAGAGAGAGAGAGTATTCCAACCAGGCTTCATTCTCAGTACAGAGCCCAACATGGGGCTTGATCCTATGACCCTGGAATCATGGTTTGAGACAAAATCCAGAGTTGGAGGCTCAACCAGCTGAACCAACCAAGTGCCCCTATAGTATGGACTTTAACTCCCCACTTAAATCAATGGAAAGATCTCTCAAACAGAAAATCAACAAAGCAACCATGATTTTGAATGACATTTTGGACCAGATGAAGCCAACAGATACATTCAGAACATCCTATGGCAAAACAACAGAAACAAATTCTTTTCAAGTGCACATAGAATATTATCTAGGATAGATCAAATGTTAGTCCACAAAGCTCAATAAATTGAAGAAGATTGAAATTAGACACAGTGTGGTTTCAAAGACTTCAGTATGGGAGTTAAATGGAGGAATAGTAGGGAGACCCTATGCTTATTTCATCCCTCAACACAGCAAGATAAATGTCAAATCATTCTGAACACCCAGTAAATCAATATGAGGACTGAGAGAACATACTACACATCTACATGGAGAAAAATGGCCACATAATGGAAGGTAGGAGCTGTGTAGAGTTGATTTGGGGGAGAAAAATTGCAGTTGCTGTAGAGGAGAGGGGGCCCTCATCATGGAGAAAGGGGAGAGAGAGAGAAAGACATAAAGAGAGAAAGCAGTATTCAAGGGATTGGGCAAGAAATTTTTTTTTCCCAAAACCATTGACTAGGAAAAGGAGAAGTGATGCTTATTGCAAGTTTTTACAAGCAGTGGAGCTAAATGTCTGAAGTTTAGATGTCCACAACATTGCGATGTTGTGCCTGGTGGGCTTATTGGTGCCCCTGTGGGGAAAGAGAGCAAAGACCTGGGAGCAAATAGCGTGGTCTGAGGATCTCCTGGGTCATATGAGGAGAAATAGTTCCCCTTCTTGGAGTGCACTTGGGAGAGGTGGCACTGCCTCTCAGGGGACAAGAGACAGTGGGTGCCAATGAGTGATCCCATTATTTAGCATAACAGTAGAGGCATCTGCTGAAAGCAGCTAACCTGGAAGCCAGCTTTTGGATGTGCTTTACCATAAACTCCAAACCCTTGCTCAGTCGTGCAACTGCTTTTCAGCGACAAACAGACACGAGCCACAGTGTGATGAGAACCTCTCCCAGAGGATCAGCATGGGTCTGTGCTGTGCCTTGTCCTTAAAATTTGGACTTTTTGAAATACAGCCATGGGCCTGAGATAAAACACAGGAGGACTATGCTTCCAGGCAGGCAGAAACTCAGTCACAGACAGAACGAAAGCAGGGTTCTGATAGAAGCCTGGGACACAAAAAAGGAGATGGTTTGCTCTTCTGTGAAGCTTTCTGAATACTGGTGGGTACAAACTCCCTTATCCAGGGATTAGAGAGGGGAGCTATGCCATTTTACCCCTGCCCACCAGCACAGACTTCAGTGAACAACACTGTGATGCTAGTGGAGGATGGAGCCATTCACAGCAAGCCCGACCTCACTGCACCCTGAAGGTTCATCTTTACTAGGGCAAGTCAGCCTGAGAACCAATGCAATAGGCCCCTCAACCAGAAGACCAGCACAAACCCCCTGCACATTCCAAGTCTACTGTTCATAGAGTACTGCAAAGCTTCAGCTCATGGAAATAAGATCAGCCTTTTTTAAACAAATGGACCAAAAGACACTGAGTTAAAATGCTACACACTGAACAAGGTTAAAAAAAAATCCTACTAAATAATTAATGGGTCGGGGTGCCTGGGTGGCTCAGTCAGTTAGGTGTCCCAAGATCTCACATCTTGTGGGTTTGAGCCCCACATCAGACACTGTGCTGACAGCTCAGAGCCTGGAGCCTGTTTCAGATTCTGTGTTTCTATCTCTCTCTGCTCCTCCCCTGCTGATGGTCTGTCTCTCAAAAATAAATAAACTTTTAAAAAATTAAAGAATTTCTAATAATTAATAGCTCAACTAGGAAGTAAAAGGAAAAAAAAATAGAAAAGTACATGGAAAAGACAATAAAAATGAAAATAGGACAGTTCAAAACCTTTGGGATGCAGCAAAGGCTGTCTTAATAAGGAAGTTTATAACAATATAGGCTCACCTGAACAAGCAAGAAAAATCTCAAATACACACCCAACCTTATACCTAAAGTATCTAGAAAAAGAAAAAAATAGAACATAAAGCTAGCAGAAGGAGAATAATAAAGATTAAAGCAGAAATAAATGATATAGAAACAAAAAAAATACAACAGATGAATGACACCAGCAGATGGTTCTTTGGAAAAAGTTAATAAAATTGATCTTTTAGCCAGACTTATCAAAAAAGAAAGAGAAAGGATGCAAATAAATGAAATCACAAATGAGAGAGAAAAAAATAACACACAATAACACAGAAATACAATTATAAGAGAATATTATGAAAACTCTATGTCAAAAAATAGGCAACCTGGAAGACATGGATAAATTCCTAGAAACATATAAACTACCAAAACTGAAACAGGAAAATTGGAAAACGTGAGCAAAGCAATGGCTAGCAAAAAAACAAAACAAAACAAAAACATTGAATCAGTAATAAAAAAATCCCCCAATAAGCAAAAGTCCAGGGCCAGATGGTTTCACATGTCAATTACACTAAACATTTAAATAGTGTGAATACCTACCTTTCTCTAAATATCTAAAAAAATAAGAAATGGAAGGAAAACTTCCAAATTCATTCCATGAGGCCAAAATCAGCCTGATAACAAAAGCCAGATAAAGACTAATGAAAAAGAAAACCACAGGCCAAAATCCCTGACGAATATGGATGCAAAAGTTCTCAATAAAATACTAGCAAGTCAAATTCAACAGTACTTTAAAAGAATCACTCATCATGATCAAGTTGGATTAATTATTAGGTTGAAAATACATTACAATTTTCACAAATCAGTCAACGTGATACACCATATTAATAAAACAAAGGATAAGAACCATTTGATCCTTTTAGTACATGCAGAAAAAGCATTTGACAAAGTGCAACATCCATCCATGATAAAAACTCCCTACAAAGTGGGGTTAGAGTGAACATATCTCCTGAGGCAAGGGAAACAGAAGCGAAAATGAACTGTTAGGACGTCATCAAGATAAAAAAACTTATAGATAACAAAGGCAAGAATTAACAAAACTAAAAGTCACACTTCAGAATGGGAAAAGATATTTGCACATGATATATCTGATAAAGGGTTAGTATCAAAAATATACAAATAACTTATAAAACTCAACACCCAAAAACCAAATAATCCAATGAAAAAAAATAGAAGTCATGAAAAGATATTTTTCCAAGGAGACAAACAAATGCCTAACAGACACATTAAAAGATGTGCAACATCACTTATTAGCAGGGAAATACAAATAAAAAATACTGTGACGTATCCCCTCACACCAGTCAGAGTGGCTAAAATTAACAACACAGGAAACAACAGATGTTGGCAAAGATGCAGAGAAATGGGAATCCTCTTACCCTGTGTGTGGGAATGCAAACTGGTGCAGCCACTCTGGAAAGCAGTATGAAGTTTCCTCAAAAACTTAAAAATAGAACTATCCTATACACCAGCAATGGTAATACTAAGTATTTACCCAAAGGATACAAAAATGCTGATTCAAAGGGATATATTCACCCCTGTGCTAATAGAAGGATTATCAACAACAGCCATATTATAAAAGAGCCAAAACGTCTTATATATGTTTTATATATATAAATGTTTTATATATTTAAATGTTATAACTTCACTTATATGTGGAATTTAAGAAACAAAACAAGGGAAAAAAGAAACAGATGGAAAAAAAACAACAACAAAACAGACTGTTAAATGTACACCACAGACTGGTTGTTGACAGAAGGAAGCTGGATGAGGGATTGTGTCATACTTATCCACAGAAACTTGGCAGGCCAGAAAGGAGTGCCAGATATATTCAACGTAATGAATCAGAAAAATATGCAGCCAAAAATCCTTTATCCAGCAAAGCTGCCACTTAAAATAGAAGGAGAGATATAGAATTTCCCAAACAGAAACTAAAGGAGTTTGGGACCACTAAACCCTCTCTGCAAGAAACTTTAAGGGGGAATCTTTAAAGGGAGAAAAGATTAAACAAAACGAAAAAGACCAAAAGCAACAAACACTAGAAAGGACGAGAGAACATCATCAGATACACCAACTCTACAAGCAACACAATGGCACTAAGTTAATATCTTTCAGTACTCTAAATGTAAATGGACTAGCTGCTCTAATCAAAAGACATAGGGCAGGGGCACCTGGGTGACTCAGTTGGTTAAGCATCTGACTTTAGCTTGGATCATGATCTCATAGTTCCTGAGTTTGAGCCCCTCCTCCGCCTCTGTCCTAACAGATAAAAGCCTGGAACCTACTTAGGATTTTGTCTCCCTCTCTCTGCCCCTCCCCCTGCTTGTGCTTTCTCTCTCTCTCTCTCCCTCTCTCTCTCTCTCTCTCTCTCTGTCTCTCAAAAATAAAATAACTAAATAACTAACTAAATAAATAAACAAAATAAAAAAATAAAGTCTTGCCATTTGCAACAATGGATGTAACTAGAGTGTATCATGCTAAGCAAAATAAGTCAGAGAAAGATAAATATTGTGTGATTTCACTAATATGTGAAATTTAAGAAGCAAAGCAGATGAACATAAGGGAAGGTAAGCAAAAATAAGATAAAAACAGAGAGGAAGACAAAACATAAGAGACACTTAAATACAGACAACAAACTGAGGGTTGATGGTGGGACTGGGGGTGGGATGTTGGGCTAAATGTATAATGGACATTAAAGAGGGCATTTTTGAGGTGAGCACTGTGTGTCATATGTCATATGTAAGTGATGAATCACTAAATTCTATTCCTGAAATCATTATTACACTGTATGTTAACTAACTTGGATTTAAATTAAAAAAAAAAAGAAAAAACAGTAAAAAACCCAGACTTTTAAGTGTAGACCATGAACTGGTTGTTGCCAGAAGGAAGCTGGGTGGGGGATGAGTAAAATAGGTCTAGGGAAATAAAAGTACGCTTAACATGATGTCCCTGAGTGATGTATAGAATTGTTGAATCATTATATTATACACTTGAAACTAATATAACACTGTATGTTATGTTACTCATACTAAAATTTAAAAAAAACATTGATTCAAGTTACGTCTGAAGAGAGTTCTCTGTGCCTCTTGGATTTCAATGCCTTTTTCCTGCCCCAGATCAGGGAAGTTCTCAGCTATGATATGTTCAAGTGCACCTTCAGCCCCTTTCTCTCTCTCTTCCTCTTATGGAATTCCTATGATATGGATATTGTTCCGTTTGATTGCATCACTGAGGTCTCTAATTCTCCCCTCATACTCCTGGATTTTTTTTTTATCTCTCTTTTTCTCAGCTTCCTCTTTTTCCATAATTTTATCTTCTAATTCACCTATTCTCTCCTCTTCCTCTTCAATCCGTGCTGTGGCCACCTCTATTTTATTTTGCACCTCATTTATACCATTCTTTAGTTCCTCATGACTATTTCTTAGTCCCTTGATCTGTGTAGCAATAGAATCTTCTGTCCTCTATGCTTTTTTCAAGCCCAGCGATTAATTTTATGACTATTATCCTAATTCTTGTTCCATTATATTGCATAGATTGTTTTTGATCAGTTCGTTAGCTGTTGCTACTTCCTGGAGTTTCTTTTGAGGATAATTATTCCCTTTTGTCATTTTGGGTAGTTCCTGCAGTAGCTCCAAACTGCAGGGCACTTCCCTGTGCTGTCTGGAGTAACTTATGTTGGTGGGCAGGGACGCAGTCAGACCCGATATCTGTCCCCAGCCCACTGCTGGGGCCACAGTCAGACTAGTGTGTACCTTATCTTCCTCTCTCCCAGCGGCAGGACTCAATGTGGAGTGGTGTGGTCATTGTCTGGGCTACTTGCACACTGCCAGGCTTGTGGTGCTGCTTCAATGGGATCTGGCATATTAGCTGGGGTGGATCTGCAAAGTGCACAGGGGCAGGAGAGGCAGGCTTAGCTCCCTTTGCTGTTGGGGGTCCCCTGCAGTAGGGGCCCTGAGGCACCAGAAGGGAGGAAGACCTGTGGGAGGGATGGATCCATAGAAGAACAGCATTGTACGTTGCGAAGTGCAGGCAAGTTCTGTGAGGGGAACTGGGTCCCTTTGGAATTTTGGCTGGGGGATAGGAGAGAGAGATGGAGCTTTCCAGGGCTTTTGTTTCTCCCCCCCATCCCCCAAGCTGAGCTCTCTCTTCCGGGGCTCAACACCTCTCCCTCCAGGTGTCAACTAGCCCTCCTCTCTCTGCAAGAGCAGAGCTATTGACTTTTAACATTTCAGATGTTAATTCCCGCTGGCTGTCAGACCTCACAGTCTGGCTCCCCTGCTTTTGCAAGCCAGACTTCAGGGGCTCTGGCTTGCCAGGCGGCTGCCCCTCCACCGCCTATTTATCTTTAGTTACATGACAGTTGTACTTTATTTTTTCTCCTATAAGATAACATGCATTACTTCTATGCTTTTGGAACAAGGTTATGCTTTCAAAACTTCTCAATATTTGAGAAACAGCATCTGGTGAGGTATTTGCCCTACAAAACATAAAGTGACTGGAGGACAAGAGTTGCTTATTATAACCTCCCCCACCCCCCAAACAACTATTCACAGAAGGGTTTGGTGCTTTGTGTTCTGACAAATTAGGTACTATATATCCGAGTAATATATATTTATGTACAAATAAAGAGGCATAGCTAAATAAAATCTTTTTAGAGATGAAAAAATTCAGAATGTAAGTCACAATCTTTGTAAAAGTGTTCCTTGAATACAAAATTAGGAAATGACATATACTCCAAGAAAACAACTATATAGCTAACAGAGGTAGAAATAAATAACTGATATATAAATAAATGATAGGATTATCCAACATTAAATACTTAAATTAGGGGAATTATGGAAAGAATTGGAGGGTATGATGAAATTTGAAAGGTTGGTGGAAAACTATTAGTTTCTTAAAATTTTCATTCCAGTATAGTTACCACACAGTATTATATTAGTTTCACATTTACACTATAGTGATTCAACACTTGCATATGTCACCCACTTCCATACAACTCCCTGGGCTCATCACAACAAGTGCACTCCTTAATCCCCATCACATATTTCACCCATCCACTGAGTCCCCTCCCTTTTGGTAACCACCAGTTTGTTCCCTATAGTTAAGTTTGTCTCTTGGCTTTTCTCCCCTCCACCTTTGCTCTTTTGTTTTATCTCTTAAATTCCACATATGAATTGAATCATATGGTATTTGTTTTTCTCTGACCAGTTTATTTTGCTTAGTATAATACTCTACCTCCATCCATGCTGCTGTCAATGGCAAGATGTTATTCTCTTATTATGAATGAATAATATTCCATTCCAATAGCATATATACAGATACACTTCATTGCATCTTCTTTATCCATTCATCTATTGATGGACAGTTGGGCTGCTTCCACAATTTGGCTATTGTAAATCATGCTGCCATAAACATAGGGTTGCGTGTATCTCTTTGAATTAGGGTTTTTATATTATTTGAGTAAATACCCAGTAGTTCAATTACTGGATCATAGAGTACTTACGTTTTTTAACTTTTTGAGGACCCTCTATACTGTTACATTCCTACCATCAGTGCAAGAGGGGTCCTTTTTCTTCACAGAGGATTATTATTACATTTGCAATCTTCATTTATTCTTTCCTTCTACATTGATTAATATGTACTGAGCTGTATGAGGCTGATATATCTCTTGTACCAGTCCCAGGCTGAAGTTAAATGAGAATTATTCCTAAATTTTGAACATCTTCTTGATAGGGATTTTAAAGTAGGAAGACACACTTTACAGAATTCGTTTATGATATATAAAAGAGTTAATATTGTTTTTAGCTAGCTTTCAAATGAGAAAAAAAATTTAAAACATTGAGACTTTTCAAATGAGAAAAAATAAAACTTTCAATTTTGAGATGATTAATTTTAATGTCACATTTAGTGTGAAAACTATATAATACAAGAAATATGTGATTCTCTCTAGGTAAAATTGGACACCAGTTACTGATATATAGCCCTTCACTCTGTAACTACTAATTCTTTTCCCTCCATTATACAGTAAGTTTGGGGGCACCTGGGTGGCTCAGTCAGTTGAGCGATTGACTTTGGCTCAGGTCACGATCTCACATTTCATGGTTTCGAGTCCTGTGTAGGGCTGTGTGCTGACAGCTGGGAGCCTGGAGCCTGCTTTGGACTCTGTGTCTCCCTCTCTCTCTGCTCCTCCCCCACTTATGCTGTCTCTCTCTCTCTCTCTCAAATGTTTAATAAATAAACATTAAAACATTTAAAAAATAAAATAAAAATTATGCAGGAGGGGCCCCTGGGTGTCTCTGTCTTTTAAGTGTCTGAATCTTGGTTTCAGGACAGGTCATGATCAAATGGTTCCTGGGTTCAAATCCCATACTGTCAGCAAAGATTCTGCTTGGGATTCTCTTTCTCTCCCTCTCTCTGTTTCTCTCTCTCAAAATAAATAAATAAAAACAAAATAAAATAAAAAAAAACAGGGGTGCCTTGGTGGCTCAGTCAGTTACATGTCTGACTTTGGCTCAGGTCATGATCTCATGGTTCATGAGCTTGAACCCGTGTTAGGCTCTGTGCTGACAGCTCAGAAACTGGAGCCTGCTTTTGATTCTGTGTCTCCTTTTCTCTCTGCCCCTTCCCATGCTCGTTTTCTGTCTGTCTCCCTCAAAAATAAATAAACATTACAAAAGATTTAAAAAAAAAGAAGAAAGTTTAAATGAATCAAGCATGACATATATTTTTGCACAGAGAGCTCAGAGAGAGAACAAATGTACCAAACTATATTCAGTGTTGAAGACCAGTGGTTTTATAGTCCAGGGTTCACGGAATGAAGCAACTCTTCCACGTTTCCAGGAACCCTCTGGAAACTGGTTTCAAGGGTTTGGCAGGGATGTCTGTGCTATATCCTCATTATATCCAATCCCTCAGTAGTCTACTAGCCTTAAGCGTTTTATTACTCAATACATCCTTTGCGTAAGAATAAATACAAAGAGACAAATTTAAACAGTGACCTTCTCTTATCTAAACCAATCAGTATTACCTTCCAGATTGGCAGTATCCAGTAATGTGAAGTTCTTTCAAGTATGTAGGTACGTGGTAAGGTAATGATATGCAAGGCATGCCTTTCCCTGGATGTTTTTCTTTGTGTTTAGGTCAAAATCATTCCAAACAATTTCCAAAACATTTTGTCAATAAGGATCAGGCTTATGGTATTTTCAAGAAGCACATATATAAATATATAATTTTGAGTAAGAAAAGCTAACTCATAGTAAAATTTGTAACATATAATTGGATACCATATAACCAGTAGATAATTCATAGGAATATATTCAAATTTAAGAACATGAATCAACTATAAAATTAGCTCATATCAAATTGTCTTGCTTTAACGTGCATTTTAATCAAGAATATGCCTCCTTGGGGACTTAAAACATCTGTTCAGCTTTCTGCTTAGAGCAGTGTTAATTTCCTTGTTCCATAGACTATAGATGATGGGGTTTATGAATGGGGGCACCATGATATAAAGAATAGCTGTCAGCAGCTTTTTAAGGGATGCATCATTTGCAATGGGACCTAAGACAGCAATCAATCCAGAAATATAAACAAAAGAAGAATTACCAACTGCGGGGTTAAGTAGATAAAGCTTTGTTACGGGCTTCCACTGAACGGATCTTAAGCACAGTTGAAAGTATATTAATATAAGACATGACCAAAAAAGCAAAACATACTAAGGAAATACAAGCACTTATAACAAGGATCACAGATTCAGAAAACTGAACATCTGGAGATGATATCCTTATAATATGTGGTACATCACAGAAATATTGGTTGATTATATTGGACTTTGTGAAAGGGGAGGCTGAACATGTGCTGAACATGTGAACACCAGTGTGCATAGCGGAATAGACTAGCCCACTTCCCCATGAGCCACCTGCTGCCTGTATGCACAAATGTAGTGTGATGGTCAACTCATAGTACAAAGGGTGGCAAATGGCAATATACCAGTCATAGGACATCACTACAAGGAGTGCAAGCTCTACAGATGCAAAAAGAATATTCAGGAAAATCTGAGTATACATTCTTTGAGTGAAATTGGCTTATTGCCTACCAGGGAATTGACAATTAATTTGGGAACACTAACAGAGATGCAGCAAAGGTATATGAGGGATAAGTTGTTTATACAAAAATGCATTGGAGAGTGAAGATGTGGGTCTGTTGCAATGGCAGTAATGGTCAGAAGATTTCCAGCCATGGCTCCTAAATAAATCAATAGGAACAGCAGACATTGAAAAATTTGGAGCTCCCAAGAGCTTGAGATATCCATGAGGAGGAATCTGTGAAAAAAGGTGAGATTGCCCCTGTCTGCTAATATGCTGTAGTAACCTGGAGTGAAGGGTAAAGTGAGAAGATAATGCAGAAATAAAAAGTGAATGCAAATAGTTCATAACATGTCCAAATAAATGCAGCCATTGGACACTGTGTCATTTCCAACCAAAAAGCATGCATAGAAGAAATTGAAAGAAAGAAAGGCCATATTTCATGTGAGTTCTTTCCCACTCTGGTGAGATACCATACAAGTTTCAATAGTCATAAGATCAGAGAACTAAGCACATGAGGATATAACATAAAACCAAGACCCTATAGCCTTGAGTATGTTATTGAGTACATTTACACCATTTGTTTAAAGTATCTTTCCAGAGTCTGCTATTTAAATTTATTTTCTGTTAGATCCTAAAACTGTCAGGTTTTAACTTAAAATATCAACAATTGTATTTTTCTATTTTTAATATGTAGTCCAGTTTGGAAGAAAAAAAAGAAAAGGAAACAAAAAAGGAAAACAAATGTATAGTACTTTTATTAAAAAAATATGACTTGTGTCACCATTTAATAATGATAATGACTTGCATTGGTACAATTATATGAATCTTCAATGTTTTTGCAAAAATATTTAGACTAATTATTTGTATAATAATTATTTTAGTTATTTGTGATCCTTCCATTATTCTCATTTCACTTAAAGAATATAATGTGATTAACTCTCCAAAGAAAATGCTTATTGATTAAGTTGTATTATTGACTTCTGACATAGGTTACTGAAACAAATCAGACTTAACAGATACTTTTAACTTGCTTTATTAAAACCACACATTAACGGGGCACCTGGGTGGCTCAGTCGGTTAAGCGGCCAACTTCAGCTCAGGTCATGATCTCGCGGTCCGTGAGTTTGAGCCCCGCATCGGGCTCTGTGCTGCCAGCTCAGAGCCTGGAGCCTGTTTCAGATTCTGTGATTTCCTCTCTCACCCTCCCCCATTCATGCTCTGTCTCTCTCTGTCTCAAAAATAAATAAATGTTAAACACACACACACACACACACACACACACACACACATTAACTATTGCATATTAGAAGTCTCATTCTCATGCTCAATCTTTGCAGATTGCATGTAATTCTGAAGTTTTTCTATGTTAAAGTTAACTCACATCTTCTCCTTTGGAAAGTATTGAGGTGGATATGTGGAAAATGAATACTCTGGGGTCTAAAAGATATTCCAGCATATTTTTCCTGCTTCTTATGATCTTAGTGATATATAGACATTGTTTACTACAAAATTTTTAATGTGAACAGTAGAATGAGTGGTATTACTACTCTCTAGTTCATTGTAAAACAGATAAAATATAATATTAAATAATCAGCATACAGCATCTCTGCCACATAATATGCAAGAAATGTGAGAAATTCTTCATAGTAATAACTATATGAAATATTTCAACATTACTTCCTATATTTTGGAGATCATCTTTACTTACGTAGTTTTAATTGCTATGAAATTCCCATAGATGTCAGAGTTATCCTTTAAAATCAATATTTTGAAGAATTTTATTCCTTGCACCTACAGTATTTCAATTCCTAAGGAATCTTTGCATCTTTAAAGTTTCACTGTTTTGTTCAATGTGTAACAGATCTTCAGGTACTATTTTTAATACCAATTACCTAAAATAAAAATAGAATCAGAAACATTCAGTCTATTCTGTGAAAATACATTTATCATATGGACAGGAACAGTAAAGTGTACAAATAGTCTTAAGACATATTACAGCTAGTACAGTAAATTATTCCTTAGTAACTTTAAAGAAATATAAATTAACATACAAAATATATAAGAATGGAGGTAATACATTTACCTTCGCTAACAGCAGAATTATTTTGTGCAATTTAAAATATTTGACAAAATCTGTGATCTTACCTCTTTCTTAAGTGAATAAAATTCAAGGAGTTACTTCTCAGGAAGATTCATGCTTACTTTAAATCACAAGAACAATGTGTCCCTGGGTGCTTTCTAAGCATGATGATTCCCTCGGAGGCTGGGACATATGGGTCAACCTCTGGAAAACCCTGGGGAACTGGTGACTGCAAACTCCGGGAGCTAGCTTAACTCCAATTCCTTGCTATACTTTAAAGATTAGTTAAATTTTAGTAATGGTTTTTAGCAATGAAATTAGCAAAGATCTCGTTAGACTTGGAAGTGTTAAAAGAATGTTTCTTAGGCTCTGTAGGTTCAACACACTTTCAAGTTTATGTCTGATTAGAAAAGGAAATGTAAGGGTGCCTGCGTGGCTCAGTTGGTTAAACACCTAACTTCGGCTCAGGTCATGGTCTCATGGTTCCAGAGTTCAGCCCTGCATCAGGCTCTGTGCTGACAGGTCAGAGCCTGGAGCCTGCTTAGGATTCTATGTCTCCCCTCTCTCTCTGCCCCTCCCCCGCTCATGCTCACTCTCTCTGTCTCTCTCTCTGTCTCTCTCTGTCTCTCCCTCTGTCTCTCAAAAACTGAATAAACATTCAAAAATATTAAAAAAAAAAATGGGACACCTGGGTGACTCATCCATTGGGCCTCCGACTTTGGCTCAGGTCATGATCTTACGGTTTAGGTCATGATCTCATGGTTCAGGAGTTCAAGCCCTGCATTGGGTTCTGTGCTGACAGCTCAAAGCCTGGAGCCTTCTTCAGATTCTGTGTCTCCCTCTCTCTCTGCCCATCCCCAGCTCACACTCTGTCTCTCCTCTCTCTCTCTCTCAAAAATAAAAAATACTTTAAAAAATGTAAAAAAAAATAAAAAAGAAAAAAAGAAAATTAAAAAAAAAATAATTGTCTATATTATATCAATAAAATCATGTAACTTGTTTTTTAAGTTTTTATTTAAATTTCACTTAGTTAACTTACAGTGTAATATTACTTTCAGGTGTACAACATAGTAATTCAACACTTTCATACAACACCTGGTGCTCATCACAAAAGTGCACTTCTTAATGGCCATCACCTATTTAAAACATCTCCTGGAGTGTATTCTGTCTGGTAACCATCAGTTTCTTCTCTATAGTTAAAAAGTTTTTTCTTGCTTTTCCTTTCTGTTTTTCTCCCTTATGATCATTTGTTTTGTTTATTAAATTCCACATTTGGGTGAAACCCCATGGTCTTAGTCTTTCTGTGACTAATTTATTTCACTTAGCATAATATTCTCTAACTCCACATCATTGCAAATGGCAAGATTTCATCCTTTTTTATGGCTGATTAATATTCTTTTTTCTCTCTCTCTTATATATATGTATATATATATGTGTATATATATATATATATATATATACATATATATAACATTATTTGTGTGTGTGTATACACACACACACACACACACACTAGCATAAATTCACATGTAATTTATATATATCCGAAGCTCCCTCTCTCTCTTTCTCTCTCTCTCTCATCTTTTTTTATCTATTCAGCAGTCAATGGACATTTAGGTTTTTCCATTATTTGGCTATTGTTATTAAATGCTGGTATAAACTTTGAGATGCATGTATCCCTTTGAATTCATATTTTTGTATTCTTTGGGCAAATACCTAGCCGTGTAATTGCTGCATGGTAGGGCAGTTTTATTTTTAACTTTTTGAGGAAACTCCAGAGTGGCTGCACCAGTTTGCCTCCAACAGTGCAGACGGGTTCCCCTTTCTCCACATCCTTTCCAATACCTGCTGTTTCTTGTATTGTTGATCTTAGCCATTCCTTTCTCTTTTTTTTTTTTTAACGTTTATTCATTTTTTGAGAGACAGAGAAAGACAGAGGGTGAGTGGGGGAGGGGCAGAGAGGGAGGGAGACACAGAGTCCAACGTAGCTGTAGTAGGGTCTGAAATGACAGCATAGAACCCTACACGGGGCTTGAACTCACAGAGGTGAGATCATGACCTGAGTCGAAGTCAGATGCTTAACCGACTGAGCCACACAAGGGCTCCTGATTTTAGTCTTTCTGACAAGAATGAGGGGTATTTCATTAAATTTTTGGTTTACAAAATTATGGAAAGAGCCTAAATGTCCATCAACTGATGAATGGATAAAGAAATTTTGGTTTATATACACAATGGAATACTACGTGGCAATGAGAAAAAATGAAATATGGCCTTTTGTAGCAACATGGATGGAACTGGAGAGTGTGATGCTAAGTGAAATAAGCCATACAGAGAAAGACAGATACCATATGGTTTCACTCTTATGTGGATCCTGAGAAACATAACAGAAACCCATGGGGGAGGGGAAGGAAAAAAAAAAAAAAAGAGGTTAGAGTGGGAGAGAGCCAAAGCATTAGAGACTGTTAAAAACTGAGAACAAACTGAGGGTTGATGGGGGGTGGGAGGGAGGGCAGGGTGGGAGGGAGGGCAGGGTGGGTGATGGGTATTGAGGAGGGCACCTTTTGGGATGAGCACTGGGTGTTGTATGGAAACCAATTTGACAGTAAATTTCATATATTAAAAAAAAAAATAAAAAAAAAAAAAAATTTTTGGTTTACATTTCCGTGATGTTGATGTTCAGTGTCTTTTCATGTGTCCGTTGAACACCTATATGTTTTCTTTAGAAAAATATCTATTCATGTCTTCAGCCCATGTTTTAACTAGATTATTTTTTGATTGTTGAGTTGTTTTTATACATTTTGGATATTAACTCTTTATTAGATATGCCATTTGCAGATATCTTCTCACATTCTGTAGGTTTTCTTTAGTTTTTTGATGGGGTAAGAAAGTCTTGCAGAATACATTTTTTAAAGAAAGGAAGCTAGGGAGAAATGAATTGTGAAGTATAGTGGGACTCTTATTCAGCAGAAGTGTTTGGAATAAATCCTTGCGTAGAGAGTAGGATCAATAAGTTACTACTCCCCAGATGTTAGGCACTGTCCCTCAGATGTAGTTCTTAGGGAAAAATCCAGTTTGTCAATATTCTGAAAGTTCTTAGTATCCAGAAGTCTGTAGAGAAGCTGAGAGAGATGCTTGTGTGGCTCAGTCAGTTAAGCCTCTGACTCTTGATTTTAGCTAAGGTCATGATTTCACAGTTTGTGGGATTGAGCCCCATATTGGGCTCTGTGCTGACAACATGGAGCCTGCTTCAGATTCTCTCTCTCTCTCTCTCTCTCTCTCTGTCTCTTTCCCATACCCTCTCTCTCTCAAAATAAATACATAAACTTTTAAAAAAGGAAAAACGTTAAACAAAAAAGAAGCTAACAGACAGTGAGGTAAGAAATCTCCAAGAAAATCTGAAAATAAAGTCTCAGAAATCAGTCTCTACTTTCCTACTACGTAAACACAGCTAGGAATGGTCACAGGATTTTTCACATAATTTATTGATTTTTTTGAATTCAAGTCTATGATAGCAGAAATATTTCTGACTCAGTACATGTCATTTGGGCTTCACCAGATTAGACAACCTTCGACAAGGATTTCACAAAGACCCATCAGATCTTTGTTTACCCTCCATCAATACTACTTGTGCTGCTTATGTATGTGTATTATTTAAGCAGAAAGCCACAATTTGTAGGTTTGCTCACTTGATAGAGTTTGCAAACATTTCTTGATACAGAAATGAGACTTTACATCATATCAGAGTACATAGAAGAACTGATATGCAGTAGATATGCAAACTTGTGATGAATAAAAAGAAAAGTGGTGTTAAGGCAGCTAACAAGTTTTTTTTTTCTTTTTCATTTTAATGAAAACATAACACTCAAAAGAGGAAAAAATGTGGGGAAACATACATACCAAAGTTTTACTATTAGAGATTTTTTTGAACTACTGAATAGCATAAATTTGCATTTAATATTTATGTATCAGAAACTATCAATGTATTTTTTGTTTGTTTCTAGTATTGTTTACTGTTAAGAACGTTTGAAAAAATAAAATATCTTATGTCTATATGATTTACATCAATTGGTGTTTACCATATTACAAATTAAATTGCTACATATTTAAATATATGTTTAATTGATTAAAATAAGTTTTTAACATTAATGCAACTACACTTTTTAATACAAATATATTATTTCTGAAAACAAAATTAGAGACACATTGTTTAAATGTAAAAAATTAAAATAACTTTAATGTCTGGCTAACTGAAGTTTCAGTGGTTTCTTACCCTGGGGCACCTGGATGGCTCAATTGGCTAAGCGCCTGACTTTGGCTCAGCTCATGATCTCAGAGTTAGTGAATTTGAGCCCTGCATCTGGCTCTGTGCTAACAGCTCAAGCCTGGAGACTGCTTCAGATTCTGTGCTCCCTCTCTCTCCCTGTTCTTGCTCTGTCTGTCTCTCTCAAGGTTAAACTAAAAATTATTTTTTAATTTTTTTTAAAAAAGGACTTAGTTGTTTCTCATATCAATTGCTCATCTACGTTGTTCCTATTTTAGTTCACTATATGAAGTAAATATGTGTCACTCAGATATCTGGTAGGAAAAGGGAAACATTTTATTATTACTTTAAGACTTTGTTAATATTATTCTTTGATACTAAACAAAAAATAAATTGTGATTTCTCAAACAATATTTACTATGTCAGTTTGAAATTATATTAATAAAAATTTTAAATAATAATCTTTATTTTTTGAGCAATTTATATTACAGCAAAATTGAGAGGAATACCCAGGATTTTTCATACACCTTTAGCCTTCCCACACACACAGGCTCCCCCAATATCAACACTAACCACCATCGTGTTATGTTTGTTACAGTCAAAGAATTTACACTGAAATATCATTATCACCTAAAGTGCATAGTTTAGCTTAGTGTCACTGTTTTTATCACACATTCTATGGATTTTGATAAATGTTTAATACCCTGTATTCATTATAGTAGTATTATGCAGGATAATTTATTGCCTTACAAATCTGTATACCATCAACTTAAGTCTCCCAAGAATCCTAACCCCTGGCAACTACTTAATGTTTTAATCATCATAATATTGCCACATCCAGAATATTGTATGCAGCCTTGTTCAGATTAGCTTCTTTTGCCTAGTAGCATGCCTTCATGTTTCCTCCCTGTCTTTTCATGGCTTGATAACTCAATTCCTTTTAGCTCTGAATAATATGTCACTGCTGTAGTATACCATCATTTATTTATCCACTACATCTTCATTGCTTCCTAATTTGGGAAATTATGAGTTAAGCAGTTTTAAACATCTGTGTGCAGGTTTTCTTATGGAAACAATTTTAACTCATTTGGGTAAATACCAAAGAGTATAACTTCTGGATCATATAGGATAGATAGGTTTAGTTCTGCAACAAACTGCCAAATTCTCTTCCAAAGTGCCTGTACCATTTTGCATTTCCCAGAGAAATGAAAAAGAGTTCCTCTTGTTCCACATCCTCATCAGCTTTTGGAGTTGTCATTGTTTTGGATTTTGGCCATTCTAGTAGCTATGTAGCTGAATCACATTAATATTCTAATTGCATTTCCCTAATGACATATCACATTGAACATTTATTCACATGTACATATTATATCTCTATGTCTACATTAGTGAGGTTTTTTTTTTCAGGTCTTTTGACCATTTTTTATATTGTTTTTATTTTGTTTTGTTTTTATTGTGTTTTAAAAGTTCTTTAAACATTTTTTTCTTAAATATTTATCAGATAGGCCTTTTGTAAATATTTCTTCCCATTCTGTGACATGCCTTCTAAGTCTCTGGACAGTGACTTTTAGAAAGTAAAAGTTTTTCATTAATTAAGTCTAGCTTATCATTTTTTTTTCTTTCATGAATCATGGATTTGGTGTTGTATCTTAAAAAAATAATTGCCATATCTAAGGTCAGTATAGTCTGTCTGCTATATTAGCTTCTGAGAGGTTTTTAGTTTTTAGTTGTCCATTTGCATACAGATCTATAATCCACATCAAGTTAATTTCGATGAAAGATATAAGATCTGTGTATAGATTCAATCGTATTTCACGTAATTTTCCAGCTATTCTAGCTCCACTTGCTTAAAAAATAATCAATGATAAATATTATTGGTTATACTCTTTTGTCAACGTTTATTTAACCATATTTATATGGATATATTTCTCATTTCTGTATTTTGTTCCTTTGATTTCTTTATCTATTATTTTGATAATAACTATTTTCATATACATCTCATCTGCACTTCCATGTTCATTACAGTATTATTGATATTAGTTACATTCCAGTCTTATTTATAAAAGTAAAGAAGTAGAAGCAACTTAATGTACCTCAATGGATGAATGGATAAAACAGGTGTGGTATCTATCTATATCTATATCTATATCTATATCTATATCTAATCTATATCATCTATATTTATATTTATATCTATCTATCTATGTATCTATATATATCTATATCTATGTCCATTTGTATCTATCATCTATATCTATATTTATAAAATGTGATGTTTATGTTACTAATTTTAGTAAGGAAAGGGAATTATGACATATGCTGCAACATGTATGAAGCTTGAGGACATTATGCTAAGTGACTTTAACCATTCACAAAAAGACAAATACTGTATTATTCTACTTATATGAAGTATATAAAGTGGTCAAAGTCTTAGAAACAAAACTAAATAGTGGTTTCCAGACCCTGGGGAGAGAGGAAAAGTAGAGTGGTTCAATGACATAACATTTAAAATTTGCAAGATGATAAAATTCTAAGTATCTGTTGCAAAACCAATGTTCTTATAGTTATCACTACTGTTATATATATGAAAAACAACAACAAAAAACTAAGATGGTAAATTTTACTTTATATTTTTATGACAATAAAAACAATTTGAGTGTATCACCATATTAACTCTCAAATTCAGTCATAGTCAGCTTGAATATATGTTGGAGATATATTTGTTTCTTAAATGTCCTGTAGTTGTGTGATTTCATAAAATAGGATTTCATGACATATTTCCTAAATCCTTAAAATAACTTCATATGATATGAAACAAAAAGGCTAATACAATTTTTTACAAGTGTGGGGACTAAGTGACTCCCTGGGGGAACAGTGTGCAGATATAATACTTAAAAAAGATATTTATTAATCTTAACTTTGTATTACACATCACTGCAGCTAATCTGAAATGTGATTTTACATTTCTATATGTATATATGTTTTACATATAAGTAAATGTATACATATGTTTGTATTTCTGAGTGTTGAATTGTAACATTAATTTAATAGTCTCTTATTTTCTGTGAATAATCATTGTCATTTGTAAAAGTGTTTATGATTGTGTATATATACTCGTAAAATTGATGGCTCCATATAGTCTTTATATAACAGGAAGAGTCTGTGGTTCTATCATGAATGAATTCTTATGTTATACTAAGAAGACACACTGTCTAGTGCCATGGGACTTAATGAATAATGGAACCGAAATAGTTGTAGGATGGAGTGACGATCTAAAAATTCCAGAAATGTGAATGAAAAAGTTTCATAAATGTCCACTCCAGGAAAACCTCAGAATTATTATTTTTCACTTTCTAAAATGCTCTGTGATGTTTGGATTAGGATTTAATGTATAATGCTTACATGTATGGTTGCGTACTTTTCCACTAGATTATTTGCTTATTTATTGTCACCTTTCAGAATCCTTTATTTCTCTTCCAAAGAATTAAAGATGAGTTAATAACTGTTCTCCTCAAATTACACTAAACAACAGAAAAGGAAGGATAGCTTCCAAGTATTTACTATGAGGCCATTACCCTGATATCAAAACCAAAACACTATTAAAAAAGAAAACTATAGCCCAATAACTCTGCTAATCATATGTGCAAAAATCCTGAAGAAAATATTAGCAAACCACATCCAAAAATACATTCAAATAATCATTCACTACAATCAAGTAAAATTTATTCTGGAGATAAAAGTATGGCTCACTATCCCCAAATCAATCAATGTGATACACAACAATAAAAAAAAAAGAGATAAAAATCATATGATCATTTCAATAGAAGCAGTGAAAGCATTTGTCAGGATTCAACATCCATTTATTATAAAAACTCTCAACAAAGTGAGTTCAGAGGAAACATACTTCAACATGGTAGAGGTCATGTGTGACAACCCCAGAATTAACATTATACGCAGTGGTGGAAAAGTAAGTTTTTTTTCACCTAAAATGAGGAGCAAGACAATGATATCCACTCTTGCCACTTTTATCCAACATGGTACTGGAAGTCCTAGCCACAGCAATCAGATAAAGAGAAATAGGAGACATCCGTATTGGTAAAGAAGTTAAACTGTAATTATATGCAAATAATATAATACTAAATATAGAAAACCATAAGCACTTTACAAAAAAACTATGAAAATTCATAAATTAATTCCATAAGGTTGCAAGACACAAAATTAATATACACAATGCAGTTGCATTTCTATACACTAATAATGAAGTAACAAAAAGATAAATTAAGTAAATATTCCATTTACTATTGCACCAAACAGAGTAAAATACCTAGGAATAAACTTAACCAAAGAAGTGAAAGACCTGTACTCTTAAAACTGTAAAACATTAGTGAAAAAGTGGAAGAAAACAAACAAATGGAAAGACATGCAATGCTCATGGATTGGAACACTTAATATTGTTAAAATGCTCATAATGTCCCAAGCCATCAGCAGATTCAATGCAATCCCTAAAACACTAATAGAACTTTTTCACATAAACAGAACAAATAATTTTAAAATTTGTATGGAACCAGAAAAAAACCTCAAGTAGCCAAAGCAATCTTGAGGGGGTTAAAAAAAAAGTTGGAGGTATCACAATCTCGGATTTCAAGGTATACTACACAGCTATAGGAATCAAAACTGTATAGTACTGGCACAAAAATGGACACATAGATCAATTAAACAGAAGAGACCCCAGATAAACCCATGCTTGTATGGTCAGTTAATGTATGGCAAAGAAGGCAAAAATACACAATAAGGAGAAGGCAGTCTCTTCAAAAAACGGTGGTGACCCTCCCAAGTTTCTCCTTCTCCATAAGGTAAGGTCCCCCTCCTTTGTTGGACTAGACAGTTATTTATACCCTAGCTTGCATGGCCCAAATAGTAGTTCTCTGCTATTCCCAAATGAACCCATTTTTGCTGGTAAAAAAAAATGGTGCTGGAAGAACTGGACAGCTATATGAAAAAAATAAAAATGAACCAGGACTGCTTTCTTCAATGTTTCACAGAAATAAACTAGAAATGGATTAAAGACCTAAATTGAACACCAAAAACCAAAAAGGTCCTGAAAAAATATATAGGCAGTAATCTTGCGTAATGGTGTTAGCAACATTTTTCAAGATACATATCCTGAGGCAAGAGAAACAAAAACAAAAATAAACTATTAGGATTACACCGAAGTAGAAAGAAAGAAAGAAAGAAAGAAAGAAAGAAAGAAAGGAAGAAAGAAAGAAAAGAGAGAGAGAAAGAAAGAAAAAAGATTTTCCATGGTGAAAGAAACCATAAACAAAACAAAAGACAACCTACTGAATGAGAGAAGATATTTGCAAATGATATATCAATAAGGGATTGATATCTAAAAAACTATAAAGAAGTTTTAAAACTCAGCTCCTCAAAAAGAACAATCTGAATAACAATGAGCAGAAGACCTGAATAGCAATTTTTTCAAAGAAACCATACAGATGACCAACAAATACATGAAAAGATACTCAACATCAGTAATCATCAGGAAAATGTAAGTTAAAACAACAACAAGGTCCCACCTTCTTTCTATCAAAATGGCTAGTATCAAAAAGACAAGAAATAACAAGTGCTGGGCAGATATGAAGATAAAGGAACCCTTATGCACTGTTGGTGGAAATGTAAATTGAAGCAGCCACTGAAAACAGTATAGAGTTCCCTCAAATATTAAAAAAGGAGATACAATATGATTTATTATTTCCACTATAGGGTGTTTGCCCCCCCAAAATAAAAACACTGATTTGAAAAACCATATGCACCCCATATACATAATTTTCGATAGCCAAGATATGGAAGGGACCTTAGTGTTCTTGAATAGAAGAATGGATAAAGAAGTTATTATATATATATATTTGAATATATATAAAAATATATATGTATATATATAAAAATCTATATATGTATATGTATGTATATGTATGTATATGTATATGTGTATACATATATATAAATATTCTAAGATGAGCTGGAGAAAAGAATATGCAGAAGTTCCCCTACAACTGTTCAAGCTCCTGAAAGACTAATAATTACCTGTTTTATTATGCCCAGATACAGGTTAATTATAAGTCCACCATAATGTAGTATCTGGGAAAGTATGCAGTTACAACCCATCCAGGAAGAAATTGGTTGCCTTGTGTTTCTGCTTGCTCATTCTGTGCTGAGATTATGGGGATAGCTGTGGGAGGAAGTTGCAGTTCTTTTTAAAATTTAGTCTTAGCCTCTTAATGTGGCACTTGGGGCTTGCCAAGTTAGGACCCCATTGACTCTCAAGGATAGCCAATTTTGGAGTCAGTTGCTCAGGTGATAGCCATAAAAGTTGGAGCGCTATATGTGTGGACAAGCTCCTCTCAGGAAGAAGCTGAGATTTGGTTCTATCAGTATAGCAAGCCAGGAGTAAAAGGTCAGAGAAATTCCCACAGGTTTCTCAGGCTTCAGTAGTAGTCACCCCTACCCCAGATACAGGTAGTTGAGCAGCACCTGAGAATGTATGTACAGTAAAACTCTTTCCAAGGGGAAACAGGGAGCTAGGCTTTTTGTTTGTTTTTTTTCTGTGCTGATGGAATGGAGATAGTCACAGGAAGTGCTTACATGTCTGTTAACAATGTAATCTTTGGGAACTCACAAATATTCAGTCTTAATGGCTTTCAAAGCTTGGTGTTTCAGGAACTTATCTATTAGTTGGCAGCTATAAAAGTTGGTCTTCTCATTGTTTGGAAAGCTTTTTTCAGGGAGAAGCTGGGGACTTGGTTTTATCCCTGGAGGAGGGTCAGGGAGAAGGCATGAGAAATGCCTATGAGAGCTTTCCTGGTCCTAGCAGAATTGCACTCCGTCAAGATTCAAGATAATTAAAACCTAACCGGCAGGCAGTGGTTAAGTATACCATTTAACTTTTTCCAGGGAGAAACTGAGTGCTGAGTTCAGGAAGACAGAGGAAATGCTTGCATGTCGCTTTTAAAACCGCCTCTTTGTTTAATTTGAAGGGAGGTGGGCAGAACTTGTGAATGCTAAACCCCACTGATATTCAAGCTAGGTGATTTGGAACCCAGTCCTTCAGGTGTCAGCTGTAAAAGTTCAGAAAAAAAAGGTATGTGCTCTGACCTTTTTGCTACTCTGGAAGATCAAAGTTGCAAGTTCTTCTGAGGCTGGGGATTTATGATATGAGTCTATCTCAGATTTCCATACCTATTTCTTATGAGTATTTTCTCAGTTGCCCAATGTGGAGGAGTCACTCAACTAGACTCTGGATTTATGTGTGAGGTAGTTAATCTATGTGTAGCCATATATTCAATATATGTGGGAGGAGGAATCAGGAGTCCCCGACTTCACTATTTTGCTGATGATAATGCCACTTAATCTTTAGTGTGTTTATTTCCAAGCTCATCATCTACTGAGATGGATGAATACATTCCAGTCTGCAGCATCTTTATGATATCCAGAGTAAAGAATAAAGGGCAAAGCAGAACAGGAAACATAAATAGTTCTCAAGCCAGCCACAGGGAAGGAAACATGCATAGAGTACCCAACCACAAGAAGAGTCTTTGAGATTCCATCTCATAGGTAAGGGTTTGTTCATCAATACTTAGAAAACATGTGTGATTTAGTGAAGACATTAAAATCACTGTTCAGGAAAGAAAAGGCAAAAAACTTTCCCCATAATAATATCTGAAAATATAATACATTATTTTGATGGCTACCTGAGAGTCTTCGCTTTGGTCATTGATGTGTCTACATTCATTCACCACGCTACACAGCACATGGTTAAAAATCCAAATAACAAAACATACAATGAGGCCAGTGTGTTAACAATTTCACCCTCCCATTTTCCAAAAATGATCTGGTTAGTTCTTAATAGTGGAATTATTCACCATTAAACTTAACATTTTACATAAGCTTAAGATAAACATGATTTTGCACGTAGTATGATAGAGTAAACAGGTTGATAAATCTGCATTCAAACATCCAGGCAATTTCCTATATTTGGATGTATTTATCTGATCCACGGTTTAGTAGACTGACAATAGGAATTCTCCCCAGTAAAGTGTGTTAACAGTTCAGTGAACATTTTATGAGCATTCTTTGATTTTGACCTTACCCTCTTTATCTTTGCAGTATGCTGTTATATTCAAATAGTACCCTGACATAGTTTAATCTCTGTGATAGATTTAATTATATCACATAATTAATGTAATTGAGGCACATATTTACTGAAATCCTTCACCCATTAATGTTCTGATATGAAAAATATACTAATGTGAAATCAGACTTATTATCAAAAAATAGTGAAACCATTAATTTAAATTTATATTTTTAATATAATAATCAAATTACATGCAAACACACATATATTTATACATATATAAATACATGTGTGTACGTACACATATATACATGTATGTGATGGGACTGACGTTTGCACAGAGAGTCGTGACATCAAGGCTTTTCTTTCCAGGAAGCAACTTTATTTGTGCCGGCACTGGCTCAGTTGGGTTCATAATCGAAAAACTGAGCCCCGAGGTCAATGCGGTATAGTCTTTCATAAATTTTTTTCTCCTTTGTCTGCCATACATGGTAACACACAGACATGTGGTCTGATTAGGTGATTTCATGTTACAGGGTCATGAGGGACTTCACATACACATATAGCCAGGTTGTCTTCCCTTGTCTTAAGGTTTTTTTTTCTTTTTTTTTTCTTTTTTATTTTTCACATTCCTCATGGAGGGGACTCTACCACATTCTCCCCTTTGATGCTTGGACCCCTCTATTTTGGTCAAAGAGCATCATCTTAGTTTAGAAGTTTATATTTCCATTACATCATCACATGAGTGGCCATTTCTCTTTGCACCATGGCCTCAGTGAGGCTGGAGACAGATCTTATAACCAAGGAAGCTAAGCAATTTAAGATTAAGAAACCTTTCAAAATCAAGAGGATAATTCCCACGAGGGTTTTAATCCCTTGAGAGTTGAAAAACAATCTCCAAATACCTCCCCTGGGTCCCAACTTTTCCAGGTTTGGACGGGGACATGAACAACCTTTCTCATTTGATCTGTGATCTCTTCTATGACTTTTCCTTCATCATCTATCTGTAGGCAGCACTTGCTCAGGTTAAACTTTCCACAAACTTCTCCCTCATAAGCAAGCAGGTAATCCAAGGCCAAGAGTTTGATAGATAGCATTTCACATTTTGGTTTGCTGCTTGGCTGGTAAGTTAAGAGCTCAGGCAGTTCCATTGGTTATCATTTCTACAACTGCTTGAAGACTGATTATGCAGTTTAGCATGTAAATGGGAGTGTGGTGGCCCCAGACCCATCCTCTACCCAGGTGGCAGGGCCATAATATTGGACTATATGCTCAGGAGGACTTTCAAAATCTTTCCAAGTGCCAATTTGTAGGACCCGTCGTTTAAGTCTCCCAGTCTCTGTCTACCTGAACCCCCAAATGTTCCACTCTAGCAAGTGGAAGCAGGAAGAAAGATGGACGAATAGTTCCCAGCACACTTGAGCCTGACCAGCCTGCAGGAGTTACTGTATAGGCTGTTTTTTCCAGTTTTGAAGGAGTGCCTTTTGGTCTTTTCCCTTTTCCCATGAAACACAGTCCCAGGAGTGACAGTAAAACTGGGGAGTCACGGCACACCTGAAATGGGCCCTAGTTGAGGACAGTTCACACATGTACTTACCATTTACCCTGTACTGTCATTACCAAGAGAGTCCTCCTCATGCCTTGGCAAAGGTTAGCTGCCTTTTCTGGGCATCAACTATGATTGACCACACATCAGAAAGTATTGACACTGGATGTTTTACGTTAGTGAGTTGTATCCTTTGGTTCATTTTTCCCTTGCCTAGAGGGTGCTCTGGACTTCTAGCCATTCTTCCTTTGGGGAATATTGTGTGTCAAGACAAGTTTATTGATCCTCCCATTGGCAGACAGAATAGGTGGTCTTATTGTGCATGCGGGTCCCCAGGATTGTTCCCTAGGCATGAGAAGTGGGTATGGTACAGTAAGGTCCAAGCGACGCCCTGGCCTGACCTGGTAATGCGAATACATGGGTCACAGGATGAAGACTCTAGGTCCACAGAAGGGGTCCAGATTAGAAGCAACCAATACCAATGAATCATCCTATCCACAAAAGTGATAGGATGCGAATGCTAACAGAAACCTCTTGCTATCCCCCCCCCCCCCAACTGGCCGGGTCAGACTGTGCCAATCCTATGGCGAAAAATAGGGCAAGAATCACAATAACAGCAAGAGACAAAGGGCAACAGTGCAACACAGCAGGGAAACAGATATAGAAAATAAGGACAGTCTATTTGTTTCACTGGATGGTCGATTCCTCAAGTTTCTGCCTTATGTAGATTAGTCAGCTTCCAGAATAACTAAAGCAGGGCTGCAGTCTCCTGGACCCTCTGGAGTTGCAGATTGCTTCTTCCATGTGGTCAACTTGCATGGTGTTGATGGATCAGGGATGCATTACCAGTTTTGAGATGCCAGTTTCACTCTGCTGTAGTGAATCCAGGGGCCTACTTCAGCCACCTTTACTTCAGTAGGGGTGGAAAATACAATGGTGAAAAGGCCCCTCCAAAAGGGTGTTAGGGGTTGGACATTCGACTCATTTACCCATACAGCATCTCCTGGTTTAAAGGGATGAGCGTCTGTGGTCAGATCCAGAGGGTAATTGCTCCCTAACACGGTGGTGTAAGGTGGTTAGGGT
This sequence comes from Panthera tigris, assembly GCF_018350195.1. Taxonomy (NCBI): domain Eukaryota; kingdom Metazoa; phylum Chordata; class Mammalia; order Carnivora; family Felidae; genus Panthera; species Panthera tigris. The sequence continues at coordinate 86,308,403 of NC_056660.1, read as the reverse complement.
AGAGCCACAGGCCCACATCTGTTGCCTTAGGCTTAGATTGCCTATCTCATTTAAATCCCCCCTCATGTCCTTGGTAATGTGCAGGGGCACCCATAGAGGATTTCATAAGGGGAGAACCCCGTTAGCTTACTGAGGCTACACCCAATTCTTAACAAGGCTATTGGCAACAACTGGTCCCAGTGTAGGTGGGTTTTCTCACACACTTTACTTAATTTCAGCTCAGGGTTTGGTTCATTCATTCCACCTTCCTGGAGCTCTGGGGTTGGTATGCCATGTGAAACTTTCAGGTGATCTTTAGCCTCTTTGCCATTAACTGCACCACCTCAGTCATGAACTTTGGCCTGTTATCTGAACCCATAGTGATAGGGATCCCAAATCCTGGAATAATTTCTTTAGAAGAAGTCAGGTCAGATCCTGGGAAGATGGCGGCATAGGAGGACGCTGAGCTCACCGCGCGTCGTGCTCATCACTTAGATTCCACCTACACCTGCCTAAATAACCCAGAAAACCGCCAGAAGACTAACAGAACAGAGTCTCCGGAGCCAAGAACAGACAAGAGGCCCAGGGAAGAGGGTAGGAAGGGCGGAGAGGTGGTGCGCACTCCACGGACTGGCGGGAGGAGGCCTGCGAGGAGGGGCAACCCTCCGGCCAAGCACCCCCGAATTTGGCTTGCAAAATCGGAGGGGCCAGACGGAGTGTGTTCTGACAGTAAGCAGGACTTGACATCTGAAGGTTATAAGCTAACAGCTCTGCTCTGAGAACGGGAGTGCTGGAGGACAACGGGAGGGAGAGTTGTTGAACCCCGGACGACAGAGCTCAGCTTGGCAGGGAACAAAGGCGCTCACCAGTGCCATCTCCCTCTCCCATTCCCCAGCCAAAATCCCAAAGGGAATCGGTTCCTGCCAGGGAACTTGATTGCACCGCACAAACACCCAAAGCTGTGCTTCTGCAGATTGATCCCTCCAGCGGGTCTGACTCCCTCTTGGTGCCGCAGGGCCCCTCCCAAAGTGGATCTCTGAAGGAAAAGCGAGCTGAGCCTGCCCCTCCCACCCCTGTGCACCTTGCCGATCCACCCCAGCTAATACGCCAGATCCCGACCACCACAAGCCTGGCAGTGTGCATGTAGCCCAGATGGGCCACGCCACCCCACAGTGAATCCCGCCCCAAGGAGAGGGGAAGAGAAGGCACACACCAGTCTGACTGTGGCCCCAGCATGGGCTGGGAGCAGACATCAGGTCTGTCTGTGGCCCCGCCCACCAATGCAAGTTATTCAAGACATCACAGGAGAAGTGCCCCGAAGTCCCACACCACTCAAGGGACTATCCAAAATGATGAAACGGAAGAATTCCCCTCAGAAAAATGTCCAGGAAATAACAACAGCTAACGAACTGATCAAAAATGATTTAAACAATATAACAGAAAGTGAATTTAAATAATAGTCATAAAATTATTCGCTGGGCTTGAAAACAGTATAAAGGACAGCAGAGAATCTCTTGCTACAGAGATCAAGGGACTAAGGAACAGCCAGGAGGAGCTAAAAAAAAGCTATCAACGAGCTGCAAAATAAAATGGAGACAACCTCAGCTCAGATTGAAGAGGCAGAGGAGAGAATAGGTGAACTAGAAGATAAAATTATGGAAAAAGAAGAAGCTGAGAAAAAGAGAGATAAAAAAATCCAGGAGTATGAGGGGAAAATTAGAGAACTAAGTGATGCACTGAAGAGAAATAATATACACATAACTGGTATTCCAGAGGAGGAAGAGAGAGGGAAAGGTGCTGAAGGTGTACTTGAAGAAATAATAGCTGAGAACTTCCCAGATCTGGGGAAGGGAAAAGGCACTGAAATCCAAGAGGCACAGAGAACTCCCTTCAGAGGTAACTTGAATCGATCTTCTGCACAACATATCATAGTGAATCTGGCAAAATACAAGGATAAAGAGAAAATTCTGAAAGAAGCTAGAGATAAACCTGCTCTGACATATAAAGGGAGACCGATAAGACTCGTGACGGCTCTCTCTACTGAAATTTGGCAGGCCAGAAAGGAATGGCACGAGATCTTCAATGTAATGAACAGAAAAAATATGTAGCCGAGAATCCTTTATCCAGCAAGTCTGTCATTTAGAATAGAAAGAGAGATAAAGGTCTTCCCACACAAAAAAAAACTGAAGGAATTCGTCACCACGAAACCAGCCCTACAAGAGATCCTAAGGGGGATCCTGAGAGACAAAGTACCAGAGACACCGCTACAAGCATGAAACCTACGGACATCACAATGGCTCTAAACCCATATCTTTCTATAATATAACTGAATGTAAATGGATAAATGCACCAACCAAAAGACATAGGGTATCAGAATGGATTAAAAAAAAAAAGACCCATCTATTTGCTGTCTGTAGAAGACTCATTTTAGACCTGAGGACACCTTCAGATTGAGAGTGAGGGGATGGAGAACTATTTATCATGCCACTGGAAGCCAAAAGAAAGCTGGAATAGCCATACTTATATCAGACAAACTAGACTTTAAATTAAAGGCTGTAACAAGAGATGAAGAAGGGCATTATATAATAATCACAGGGTCTATCCATCAGGAAGAGCTAACAATTATAAATGTCTATGTGCCGAATACAGGAGCCCCCAAATATAAAAAACAAGTACTCACAAACACAAGCAACCTTATTGATAAGAATGTGGTAATTGCAGGGGACTTTAACACTCCACTTACAGAAATGGATAGATCATCTAGACACACAGTCAATAAAGAAACAAGGGTCCTGAATGATACATTGGATCAGATGGACTTGACAGATATATTTAAAACTCTGCATCCCAAAGCAACAGAATATACTTTTTTCTCGAGTGCACATGGAATATTCTCCAAGATAGATCACATACTGGGTCACAAACAGCCCTTCATAAGTATACAAGAATTGAAATCACACCATGCATACTTTCAGACCACAATGCTATAAAGCTTGAAATCAACCACAGGAAAAAGTCTGAAAAACCTCCAAAAGCATGTAGGTTAAAGAAAACCCTACTAAAGAATGAGTGGGTCAACCAGGCAATTAGAGAAGAAATTAAAAAAATGTATGGAAACAAACGAAAATGAAAATACAACAATCCAAACACCTTGGGATGCAGCGAAGGCAGTCCTGAGAGGAAAATACATTGCAATCCAGGCCTATCTCCAGAAACAAGAAAAATCCCAAATACAAAATCTAATAGCACACCCAAAGGAAATACAAGTGGAACAGCAAAGACAGCCTAAACCCAGCAGAAGAAGAGAAATAAGAAAGATCAGAGCACAAATAAACAATATAGAATCTAAAAAAAACGGTAGAGCAGATCAATGAAACCAAGAGTTAGTTTTTTGAAAAAATAAACAAAATTGATAAACCTCTAGCCAGGCTTCTCAAAAAGAAAAGGGAGATGACCCAAATAGATAAAATCATGAATGAAAATGGAATGATTACAACCAACCCCTCAGAAATACAAGCAATTATCAGGGAATACTATGAAAAATTATATGCCAACAAACTGGACAACCTGGAAGAAATGGACAAATTCCTAAACACCCACACTCTTCCAAAACTCAATCAGGAGGAAATAGAAAGCTTGAACAGACCCATAACCAGCGAGGAAATTGAATCAGTCATCAAAAATCTCCCAACAAATAAGAGTCCAGGGCCAGATGGCTTCCCAGGGGAGTTCTACCAGACGTTTAAGCAGAGAAAATACCTATCCTTCTCAAGCTATTCCAAGAAACAGAAAGGGAAGGAAAACTTCCAGACTCATTCTATGAAGCCAGTATTACTTTGATTCCTGAACCAGACAGAGACCCACTAAAAAAAGAGAACTACAGGCCAATATCCCTGATGAATATGGATGCAAAAATTCTCAATAAGATACTAGCAAATCGAATGCAACAGCATATAAAAAGAATTATTCACCATGATCAAGTGGGATTCATTCCTGGGATGCAGGGCTGGTTCAACATTTGCAAATCAATCAATGGGATACATCAGATTAATAAAAGAAAAGATAAGAACCATATGATCCTGTCAATCGATGCAGAAAAGGCCTTTGACAAAATTCAGCACCCTTTCTTAATAAAAACCTTTCAGAAAGTCGGGATAGAAGGAACATACTTAAAGATCATAAAAGCCATTTATGAAAAGCCCACAGCTAACATCATCCTCAATGGGGACAAACTGAGAGCTTTTTCCGTGAGATCAGGAACATGCCAGGGATGTCCACTCTCACCGCTGTTGTTTAACATAGTGTTGGAAATTCTAGCATCAACAATCAGACAACAAAAGGAAATCAAAGGCATCCAAATTGGTAAAGTTGAAGTCAAGCCTTCACTTTTTGCAGATGACATGATATTATACATGGAAAATCCGATAGACTCCACCAGAAGTCTGCTAGAACTGATACATGAATTTAGCAAAGTTGCAGGATACAAAATTTTTGTACAGAAATCAGTGGCATTCTTATACACTAATAATGAAGCAAAAGAAAGACAAATAAAGAAACTGATCCCGTTCACAATTGCACCAAGAAGCATAAAATACCTAGGAATAAATCTAACCAAAGATGTAAAATATCTGTATGCTGAAAACTATAGAAAGCTTCAGAAGGAAATTGAAGAAGATATAAAGAAATGGAAAAACATTCCGTGCTCAGGGATTGGAAGAATAAATATTGTCAAAATGTCAATACTACCCAAAGCTATCTACACATTCAATGCAATCCCAATGAAAATTGCAACAGCATTCTTCTCAAAACTAGAACAAGCAATCCTAAAATTCATATGGAACCACAAAAGGCCCCGAATAGCCAAAGTAATATTGAAGAAGAACACCAAAGCAGGAGGCATCACAATCCCAGACTTTAGCCTCTACTACAAAGCTGTCATCATCAAGACAGCATGGTATTGGCACAAAAAGAGACACATAGACCAATGGAATAGAATAGAAACCCCAGAACTAGACCCACACAAGTATGGCCAACTAATCTTTGACAAAGCAGGAAAGAATATCCAATGGCAAAAAGACAGTCTCTTTAACAAATGGTGCTGGGAGAACTGGACAGCAACATGCAGAAGATTGAAACTAGACCACTTTCTCACACCATTCACAAAATAAACTCAAAGTGGATGAAGGACCAAAATGTGAGACAGGAAACCATCGAAACCCTAGAAGAGAAAGCAGGAAAAGACATCTCTGACCTCAGCCTCAGCAATTTCTTACTTGACACATCTCCAAAGGCAAGGGAATTAAAAGCAAAAATGGACTACTGGGACCTTATGAAGATAAAAACTTCTGCACAGCAAAGGAAACAATCAACAAAACTAAAAGGCAACCAACGGAATGGGAAAAGATATTTGCAAATGACATATCGGACAAAGGGCTAGTGTCCAAAATATATAAAGAGCTCACCAAACTCCACACCTGAAAAACAAATAACCCAGTGAAGAAATGGGCAGAAAACATGAATAGACACTTCTCGAAAGAAGACATCCGGATGGCCAACAGGCACATGAAAAGATGCTCAACGTCGCTCCTCATCAGGGAAATACAAATCAAAACAACACTCAGATATCACCTCACGCCAGTCAGAGTGGCCAAAATGAACAAATCAGGAGACTATAGATGCCGGAAAGGATGTGGAGAAACGGGAACCCTCTTGCACTGTTGGTGGGAATACAAATTGGTGCAGCTACTCTGGAAAACAGTGTGGAGGTTCCTCAAAAAATTAAAAATAGACCTACCCTTTGACCCAGCATTAGCACTGCTAGGAATTTACCCAAGGGATACAAGAGTCCTGATGCATAGGAGCACTTGTACCCCAATGTTTATAGCAGCACTCTCAACAATAGCCAAATTATGGAAAGAGCCTAAATGTCCATCAACTGATGAACGGATAAAAAAATTGTGGTTTATATACACATTGGAGTACTATGTGACAATGAGAAAGAATGAAATATGGCCCTTTGTAGCAACGTGAATGGAACTGGAGAGTGTTATGCTAAGTGAAATAAGCCATACAGAGAAAGACAGATACCCTATGTTTTCACTCTTATGTGGATCCTGAGAAACTTAACAGAAACCCATGGGGGAGGGGAAGAAAAAAAGAGGTTAGAGTGGGAGAGAGCCAAAGCATAAGAGACTCTTAAAAGCTGAGAACAAACTGAGGGTTGATGGGGGGGTGGGATGTATGGGAGGGTGGTTGATGGGTATTGAGGAGGGCACCTTTTGGGATGAGCACTGGATGTTGCATGGAAATCAATGTGAAAATAAACTTCACATATTGAAAAAAAATTCAAATGGAAAAAAAAAGAAGTCAGGTCATTTCATGTGCATTTTCTGTTTGAGTAGGGAAAGCTTCCACCCATCCTGAGAAATGCAGACAAAGACCAATTGATGTTTACAGTCTCAAACCCTGAGAAGCTCAGTGAAGTCCACCATCACATTTTCAAATGGGTTTCCCCCAACACTCTGCACCCCAGAAGCAGCCTTTGGTCCCTGACATGGGATATTCTGGGCATATGTTTCACATTGCTCACATAACACTCGGACTATGCTGGAGCTTCGAGGGATGTAGAAATGTTGGCTTAATACAATCTCAAAAGCTGCCCGGCACTTGGACCGTCAATTCTTGTCCCCAGGTTAACTTATCAGCCTCTGACACTAAGAGGGCCATGGCTGCAAGTGCCCGTAGGCAGGGGGGCAGCCCTGGGCAACAGAGTCAAGATTCTTGGAGAGATATGGAACTGGGCAATGCCATGACCCCAACATCTGGGCTAGGACTCCCACCACAATACCAGTGTGCTCATGGACCTACAGGAAAAAAAGGCTTGGTCGTGTCTTGGAGCCCCAAACCAGGCAGGCTAGTGAGGGTGTGGGGAATAAGTTTAGTAATCCCCTGAGCCTGCACTGATGGGTTAACAAGGCATAAAGAATTACAAAGCCAGAGGATGCTTTCACCCAAGTTTGGGTAAATAAGATTAGGTAAATAAGTATAGAGAAGGCGGGACAGAAGCCCCAGTATAGAGAGGGCAGGGCAAAGGCCCCAATATATAGCATAGGTATAGGGAATAAGCAAGATTAGGTATTTAGGGCAGAAGCGCCCCCCACACCCCCAGTTAGTACTATAGCAGAAAGCTGCTTTCACAGAAAGGAAAGACGAAATTAGGTAAACAGGGCTATAGACCACTGCAGGGTGAAGTTGCCCAGAGCAGAGCAAATTAACAAAAGAAAGGTACCTCCTGGACCCTGAGGTAGCTTTCTCTGTCTTTCTGTCACCTAGACCAGTTTAGGTAAACAGAAGTGGTGCCTCATGTCTGCTGTAAGCACAATTCCACTGGCCACCCAGCACCAGGATTTTGTCTGCTATTAACCCAAACACCTAACCCTGCATATCTTCATGACCCCCTTTCCCTCATGTCCATGAGTTAATGTTCACAGTTTCATTGTCTCTTTGTGCACATGCATCACCAGATTTTGTAAGCATTCTGATCCTAATAAAAAGGGAGCAGGGACCCTTAATCAGTGCTCTTGTCTTTTCCCTGACATGAGTCATCTCTCACATTTTAATCCTGTGTCTGATTTCTTGCTGGAAGAGAAAGAACTTTAGACCCAGGGTCTATGACATGAGGACTTGCTTTATTTCCTCAAAGGCTTTTTGCTGTACTGATGCCCATATCAGGGGCTCTGGGTCTCCCCCATTTGTATCCTCCTAGAAGGGTTTCACCAGGACTGAAAAGTTAGGTATCCAGATTCTACAGAACTTGCAGCCCTGAGAAACTCCTGAACCTGGCATCTGGTTGATGGGGCCTGGATCAAACAAAGTGTCTGCTTCCTCTCTGGGCCAAGTTGGTGCTGCCCCTGGGACAGGTGGAAGCCAAGATATTGACTTTTTCTGGAGAGATTTGGGTCTTTTACCTTGTGACCTTGTAGCTGGTTTTCCAAAGGAGGGTAGGCAACCACACATCTGGGTCCCTTCCATGCAATCCTCAGGGACCTTCCACCAGCAGTAAGTTATCTATGTACTAAAGCAGGACACAGCCATATTGATCCACTGGGAAGACTTTTAAGTCAGAGGCTAATGCAGGGTCAAAAGTGGTTGGTGAGTTTTTGAATCCCTGAGGCAACCTGGCCCAAGTCAATTGGCCCTTATCACCATTTTCAGGATCCTCCTACTGGAAGGCAAAGATCGATTGCCTCTGAGGGGTCAGGCAGATGCAGAAGAAGGCATCTTTGAGGTCCAAACAGGTGAAGAAGGTGGCTTCAGCAAGAATGAGCCCCAAAAGTGTATATGGGTTTGGGACCACTGGGTGTATGGTAACAGTGGCCTGGTTTACTGCTCACAGGTCCTGAGTTGGCCTATAGTCATCTGTGTCTTTTGGACATGTAAGGGGGGGCATGTTCCAAGATGATTGGCATGACCAGAGGATCCCATACTTTAAGAGACTTTCCAGGTGCTTCTGGATCCAGATGTGTGCCTTGCAGGGGGTGAAATATAGTCTCTGACAGGTGGGCTCTGCCCAGGGCTTCAGCTCCACAACCACAGGAGGTATGTTTCTGGCCATTCCTGGTGGGTTGTCTTCAGCCCACACCCCGGAGCTCCTCAGACACCAGCTATAGTGCCTCCCTGAGTCTTTGGAGGCGCAATTCTTCTCCTTGGGGAATCACAGGAGTCATAATCTTTGCTTCTGATTTGCATAGGGTCAGGGTAACGTCCCTGAGAGTTGAAAGTTATCTGGGCCTGCAGCTTCCCCAATAGGTTATGGCCCATTAAAGCCACAGGGTGTTTGGGGAGGTACAAGAATTCATGGATGGCTCCATGGCCACGTAAATCACATGACTGAGGCAGTAGGAAGGGATGGCTGTCCAACTGCCTGTGGCCCCCACTATGGTGACCTGTTTCTGTCAAAGGGGGCCCACAGGTTGGGTCACCACCGAGTTTTCCACTCCAGTATCTACCATGAAGTCAGTATGTCAGCCCTCCAAATTTATTCAGACCATAGACTCCTGAGGGACTAACAAAAGAGAGCCCAGGCTGTCTTAGTCCTCCTCATAGTCGTCCAAGGTGGCTAGCCCCACAAAATCATCTTTAGGGACCCCATGAGTCTCTGGGGCTGGTTGGTAATGTCCCTGGATCATATAGGCTCTTTCTTTCTGTTTGGGGCTTTGCTGAGAATTATCCAGCCACTGGGGGCACTCATTTTTCCAGTGGCCCTCCTGGCAACAGTAAACACACTGGCTCCACGTCCTAACTTTGGTCCTGGGTGGGACCTTCCTTCCACTTTTTGGCCCTGTCCCTATCTCTGCAGGTTACCTTTCCAGGAGCATTCCAACCAATCATAACACCAAGGCAGCAGCTAACAAGTCTGCTTTTTTTTTTTTTTTTTTGCAACTTCCAGCGTTCTTCCCTCTGTGCCACCTTGTCACGGTTGAAAAACACCTGAGTTGCTACTTCCAGCAGCTGACTGGCATTCATGTTAGCAAAACCCTCTAGATTTGCAGCTTGCACCAGATGTTCCCCTGGGCCTGACCTAGGAAAGCTGCATTAACCATAGGCCAGTTTACAGGTTCCTCTGGATCAAAAGGGGTGTAGGGACAAAATACCTCACATAGTCTCATATAGAATAGGCTCGGGCTTTCCTCAGGTGCCTGGAACACTTCTGATGTTTTACTCACATTTATAGCCTCCCCCCACCGCCGCCTTCCTTCCTGCCATTTAGAAGGGTTTCTTGATACCGTTCAGGTCTCACAAACCCTCGATCTACTACTGAGACATTTGAGTCCCAATTGGGGTCCTCCCCAGGGAAGTGAGCCTGAGTGTAAGCCTGGGTGTCTAGCATCACAGCTGTGTATTCTCCTGCAACCATTTTAGGGTCACCTGAGTAGTTCAGCAACTACATATTGAAGAGGGTCAGAAAGAGTTGGCGTCAGTCCATTCAGGTAGGTTTATGGGTTGAATCACGGATGGCATGAGTTCAATCATAGCCTGGGGCTTCTCTCTATAGGAGGGAGTAATGGTGCCTCCAATTTAGGAGGTCTGTAGTGGTAAAGGGTTGGTACAGAAAAACACACTGGCCTCCTCAGATCTGGCCTTCCTGATCATAATAGACGGGTCCCCTAGTCTCCCTCAATGGCATCTGTAAGGCTTCCCAGTGTTGCGGCAGGGAGCAGACTGTCTCCATTGGCTTGATTTTCTCGTCGCTTTCCCAGAGGGGTTTACAGGGTTAGGATGGGTGATCCAGGGAAGCCAGTCACATTCTGAGAGGCTTGTGGTGCTAGAGGTGGTGAGGCCTCGGGACTAAGGGCAGGCTCCGATGTGGTTTCAGCAGCTATGGTGGGTGGCACAAGTGGCAGTGAGGGGTACAGTGGGGCATATGTTGGTGGGGTTTCCTCAGGCTCTCCCGACAGTATGGGTTTTTCAGTTTCTGGCTGGTATTTGGGGGAAGCTGTGACACAAGCCATCCTACCTTCACAGCTCTCTTCAATACAGACTTTTAGCCAAGGTGGCCGGGATAGGACCAGATCTTGCCAAGAGTCAATGCAAGCAAATTGGTCAGGGTGGCCTGTATCACCCACAATGACCCTGAACACTCAGCTAACTGCTTCTTTATCAAGTGAGCCCTTGGAGGGCCAGCCCACCCCGAACAATGGCCAATTTCACAGAATGTCTGGAGCTTTCCGGGAGTTAATTTTACACCCTAATCTCCTGAATATCTGGTTTTGAAATGCCTCAACATACACTCTAGGGGAGTTCTCTTGCTCTGCTTTCTGGCTGCTTTTCTCTGGGAGATACTTCAGGTGCCTCTTAGCATTGGCATGTTTAGTTTTAATCCCTGACCCAGATCAGACTCCCTAGGAAGTCTGACACCACCTTAAGCTATATGAGGTCACCACAGAACTGCAGATTGGGACTCAACATTGTCTTCAGCCCTTGGTCAGGTCGGATCCTTTCCCTTGTCAGTCTCATTCACACACAGTCACACCTGACTCCAATCCACCACCCATGCCCAGTGCCTTAGAGTGGTGGCTTCATTCCTTATCCCTTGTGAACCGACTAGGGCGACTCTGGGAAGTAATCAGGCTCCCCTTCTGCCACTTAGGTGTAGGTCTACCAAAACAAACCCAGGTTTTTACCAGTCTTGGGAGGTGCTCCCTATGCTGGTTCCTGGGCCTCAGGTTCCTTGTGCACACAGGGCCCTTGCCCTGGTGCACCTGGAGGGGTGGGGGGAGCTAGTCTCCTACTGATCCAGAGGTCCACTGGTGCCAGGTGGGGTTGCTTCTCTGAGCGCTCTGAGGTTCATACCCTGGAGGCAAAGGATGTGGAAACGCACTGTCTCCAAATCCCAAGAAATGTAACATGACCAAGGTTCACACAGAGAGTCGTGACAGTGAGGCTTTTCTTTCCTGGAAGCAACTTTATTTATGCCAGCACTGGCTCAGTTGGGTTCATACCTGAAAAAAACTGAACCCGAAGTGCAATGAAGTGTTGTCTTTTATCATTGTTTTTTTTTTACTTGTCTCCCACAAACGGTAGCCCACAGATATGTGGTCTGATTAGGCGGTTTTATGTTACAGGGTCATGGGGGACATCACGTAAGCTTATAGCCAGGTTGCCTTCCCTTGTCTTGATGTTTTGTTTTGTTTTGTTTTGCTTTGTTTTGTTTTGTTTCTTCCACATTGCTTAGGGAGGGGACTCTACCACATGTATATATGGATATATACACATATAGATGTATGCTTCTATATACACATATTCTTCTATAAACATGCATATCAATATACTGGAAGACACTACCATCTTGGTGCATCAGATTGTGAAATACAATTATAATTAGATCGTAAGTACACTAATAAAATGGAATGTAATGAGAAGAAAATTAAGCTTTGGATTAGCATCCTACAATTGATTAATGTAACTCTGTTGAATATGGTAGTGTAACTTAAAATTTTAATTTATATTTTCTTGCCAGTGGAAGAGACTAATGCGTATATTATGGAGATGTGATAAGAGTTAAAATACTTTGTGTGAAAATAATGTAAAAAATTCTTAAGCATTGAATATGAAAGATCCCCCCAAAAGATATTAATGAGTATATGATACAAGAAGGGAAAAATAATCCACAGTTAAAATAACAGAAAAAGTTTCTGATAACAATCAGGGGTACACATATAATTTACTCTGTACTTCTTCCCTCTCAACTGGAGAGGTTTTTGGAGATTGTCTTTTTATTTTAAAAGGATACGATTATGAAATTATAATAACTGTTTCAGTTGCCCTTTTCATCAGACAATCATGTCATGAAATGTCATGAATGAGTTTATTATAAAATGCGAGCCAAGTGACTTTAAAGTAGACTCACACCCCTCCTACAAGTCCTCCTTTATTAAAATTCTAATGGCATCATTGCAGGTCCTCAAACCCGCAGGTCCTGTCCTCTGGGTTGTGGACCTTGTTCTTGCCACTTGCCACCAGTAACCTTCCTGTCACTTACAGGTATGTGCTGTGCACTCCCACTGTCCTCAAGTTTTGCTTCAAAGTAACCTTCTCAAGAAACCTACCAGATCCCCACCTTGATTGTCAGACTGCTCTTCCCTCTTAATATGCCTTTCTTTTCTGGAGCCCATTTTAATGTTGACCATATTATATAATCTGCCTTTCCGCTATAGGTTTTGGTTCTCGTGTCATTTAAACTGTAAACAAGCTCCACCAAATTCTCTTAGAACAATACCTGGAAAAATCCAGATGCTTAACAAACACTTGTCTAATAAATGAAACTTGGTGTGTTTTATTTAAAATCAATAGTTATAAACAATGCAGGTGATGCCAACTTATAAGCTAAATTGTTGACTATAATGGAAATAAAGATTTTGAATTGCTTTTACATTTATGAAGAATAGATCTGAAACCTCAAATTCAGTTTGTCTCTTCAACATTATTTTATTAATTATAGTAAAATATTTAAATGCATGTTTTCTAAGGAAAAAATAGGAAATTATTTTGCAATGAACATAGATCAAGGTGCTTAAGTGTGGTAGGAACGTAAAGTGATTTTGTGAAGAGAATTCATTTTATTTATTTATTTATTTATTTATTTTTTTTTTTTAATTTTTTTTTCAACGTTTTTTATTTATTTTTGGGACAGAGAGAGACAGAGCATGAACGGGGGAGGGTCAGAGAGAGAGGGAGACACAGAATCGGAAACAGGCTCCAGGCTCCGAGCCATCAGCCCAGAGCCCGACGCGGGGCTCGAACTCACGGACCGCGAGATCGTGACCTGGCTGAAGTCGGACGCTTAACCGACTGCGCCACCCAGGCGCCCCACATTTTATTTATTTTTAATATGAAATTTATTGTCAAATTGGTTTCCATACAACACCCAGTGCTCATCCCAACAGGTGCCCTCCTCAATACCCATCACCCACCCCCCATCAACCCTCAGTTTATTCTCAGTTTTTAAGAGTCTCTTATGGTTTGCCTCCCTCCCCTCCCCCATGGTCTTCTGTTAAGTTTCTCAGGATCCACATAAGTGTGAAAGCATATGGTATCTGTCTTTCTCTGTATGACTTATTTCACTTAGCATAACTGGTTTATATACACAATGGGATACTACTTGGCAATGAGAAAGAATGAAATATGGCCTTTTGTAGCAGCATGGATGGAACTGGAGAGTGTTATGCTAAGTGAGAACTCATTTTATTAAACGTATTATTTGCACATGACCTAATATAAACAGACTCAGTGACAAAATTACCTTCATTTTAGGCACCTTTATAAAATACAATTGAGATTTTTCTATAGGCCTTATCTCAATGTTATGGCACATCCATCTGAGACATTACCTGTTTTTAATAGATAGAAGAAATAAAGTGGTAAACACCTTGTTTGGATCTTTGCTCGTACTTGATTGGCCTCTGAACATGAATTTTAATATGTAAATCATTGAAATTATAAGCAAACCATTTTACTCTTTCAATTTTCTATTTTTAATCTTTCATGTTGAAAGTGACAATTCATTCTTTTTTTTTTCGCTATGATCTTTTTATTTTTATTTTTATTTTTTTAACATTTATTTACTATTGAGAGACAGAGAGACACAGAGCATGAGCAGGGACGGGGCAGAGAGAGGGGGAGACACAGACTCCGAAGCAGGCTCCAGTCTCTGAGTTGTCAGCACAGAGCCCTACGCGGAGCTCGAACTCACAAACTGCGAGATCATGACCTGAACTGAAGTAAGACACTTAACCGACTGAGCCACCCAGGCGCCCCAACTATGATCTTATTTAGCTCACTGGAATTTCAAAACAACTACTGAAACCACATTTACAATTGGAATGCTATTGTTAATGATGATTGCTTCATCACTATTTTTCAAGAAAATATTTTGGAGTAAAGAGATTTAGACCACTAAAAATAGTTTTACATGTCATATAATTTTTGTATGATGTTTTAGTTTTAGTTTTGTGTAGCGTGCTTTCAAAGGTATTCATCTTTTCTATTTAATTTTTCACATGACCTTATTTGTCAGCTAGTTTATCTATGTCCATGTCAGATTTTACCATTTTTGTATTTATATTTTTCTTTTGACAATATTAATTTTACCATCACTAATTTTTTTAGGATCAAATTAGGCATATAGGCGTTTTCATCAAAATTAAATATTGAATTTTGTCCAATGCTTTTTCTTCATCAGTTCATAGAATCATATAAATTTCCTTCCTTAGCTTGTCTATATGATTAATTGAATTTTAATGCTGAACCATGCTTGAAACCCTAAAATAAATCTCACTAGATATTGGTATATAATTATTTACAAGCATGGTTGAATTACATTTGCTAAAATTTTTGGAGATATTTGCATTCATGCTCATGAGGACTACGTGTCTATAATTCTCCTTTTCCAAAATTATCTTTATCTGGTTTTGGTTTTATAGTAACACATGTTTCATAGAATAGGTTAGGAGTGTTCTCTATGTTTCTCTTTTCTGATAGAGCTTGTGGAGGACAGTTATCATTTCATATCTTTATTTATTTATTTATTTATTTATTTATTTATATTTTCATGTCTTATTTAAATATATGGTAGCATTCATTATTTAAACATTTTGGACCTGCTGTTTTTGTTTGGTTGCTGCAAAATTATTTCTTAATTCAAGTTTTAAATTGTAATAAACCTATTCAGACTCTCTCCTTGTGTGAGTTTTGAGTTTATGCCTTTCAAGGAAAGTATTGCCCAATGTGTCCCATTATTATGCTTTTAATGTCCATAGGAAAAAGTTAATATGGCTCCCTTCTCATTTCTGATATTAGCAATTTGTGTCTGTTCTCTTCTTTTCTTGGAAAGCCTGACTAGATATGTACTAATTTTATGAAAGAATCATTGTTATGTTTTATTGATCTTCCCCCTTACTTTCCAGTGTTCAGCTGCATTGATTTATGCTTAATATATGTCACTTATTTTCTTCTGTGAACTTTGGAATAAATTGCTTTCCTACAGTGAAAAGTTAGGTATGTTTGAATTTTGTTACATAAAATTGTTGGTGAGCAGGGCTTTACTGCACTCCATAAATTTTATTTGAATTTTAATTTGTATTTTGTTTAATACATTTCTAAATGTATCTTAGGGACAATTTCACCAGCGTATGTTTTATTTAGTACTTTGTTGTTTGTTAAAAAAAAAATTGGAGATATTTTCCCAGTTCTTTCACCAGCATTGTTTAGTAATTCCATTGTGTTAGGGGCTATTCTTACACTGTTTCTATCATTGTAAATTTGTTAAAGTGTGGTTTATG
This sequence comes from Panthera tigris, assembly GCF_018350195.1. Lineage (NCBI taxonomy): Eukaryota > Metazoa > Chordata > Mammalia > Carnivora > Felidae > Panthera > Panthera tigris. Next base: position 86,292,585 of record NC_056660.1, on the reverse strand, counting down.
GTTCATAATATGGCTTATTTGGTGAGTGTTCTGTGTAAATTGACAATAAAGTGCATTATGTCTATGTCTTTGATTGGTCAATTAGATCCAGCTGACTGATAGTATTTTTTAGGTCAAAGCTATTCTTATTAATTTTCTGCATGGTTGATGTATCAGTTACTGAAATATGTTAATGGGTTTTATCTATTTTTTTTCCAGTTTTTCCACATATATTTTGACACACTGATGTAGGTGCACAGGTTGGGATTGTTATCCTTTTATTGCATTTACTACTAAATTATTTTTGTCTGCTTTTCCTGTTTTCTCTAGTTTTCATTGAACATTTTGTATACTTTATCTCATTTCTTACTATATAAATTATTCTTGCTATATATTTTTGATTTCTCTATGCTCTTCACTGTGAACACTTGTGGGATTCTTGATGGCAAAGGTGAAAATGTTGGGGTCCCACAATTAAGACTGTGACATGCAGGTGGCTCTCTCTTTCACAGTCAACCTCCAGGTATTAATTAACACTACCTGAGCTGTTGCTATCAAGTTTATGTCTCCATCAGCTCCTGCTGTGGGGAAGCAGATTTCAGCTCTCATTCTCTGGGTTCCCCTATCACCCCAGATGCCCATTTCCCCTGTGACTTTGTTTCGTTAATGGATACAACAAGTTGTTCATTTTCAGATTCTATTGCTTTTTCTTACTGTAAGAATAGGAATGAAAATTAGAGCAGAAACTTAAAGCCTTTAATTTTTAAACTACTTACTCTACTGAATTTTTTAATCTTTATGGACTTTAAGTAGTCTTCATATAGTCTGTGTACAAGTCACTTTTCAGTTATGTGTTGCAAATTTTTTACTCTACACCCACACTTGTCTTCCTACCCTTGACAAAGTTTTGGAAGAATGCCATTATTTAAAGGCAATTAACTTAACATTTTGTCTATTTAAGTAACATTTCTATATGATATCTTAAAGAAGTTTTGCTTTATTTTCTTTTAATTATTTGTTCATCAGTCTCTTACTTTTAGGTCTATACAAGCAGTTGATTTTTGAGAATATACAGAGGGGGCAAATTCTATATTTTTTTCATATACACATCCTTATTTTCAATAAATTTTATTGAGTAGACAATCATTCTCTCCTGGCAATGCAGGATCACTTCTATTATGTAAACCATTCTTAGTAGTGTGATTTTAATGGAAAGGTATTAGTTGTTTTTTTTATTTGCTTGCATGTTTTTCCTGTGCTAATCCCCTTCTATCTTAAATAATAAAGCCATAGATTAGAGTATAAAATGGGTATAACTGTTCTCACTTTGTATTTATTTAAGAATGCTTTCATCGTTCTTAGTATTTTGAACTTCCATATGTATTTAGAGAAATTGCCAATTTTCACTCTCAGGATTTTTAGTAGGATGTCAATGACACTATTAATTAGCTTGGAGGGAAACAGTCATCAAATAATGGCGAGCCTTATGGACTGAACTGTGTTCATATACTTCATATATTGAAGCCCTAACCTCTAATATGACGGTATTTAGTCCTAACCATTAATGTGGTGTATTTGGAGGTAAGACTTTTAAGGAGATAATAAAGGTTAAATAATATTATAGTTTGTAACCCTAATTTAATAGATCTGGTGTCCTCATAAGGGCTTTAAGAGACACCATCAAGGTTTCTCTCACTCTCTCTGCTGGCAGAGAGAAGCCATCTGAAGACAGAACAAGAAGACAGGTATCTACAAGAAAGGAAAGAGGCATCACCATAAACTAAGCCTGGTGGTTTGTTTGTTTGTTTGCTTGTTTGTTTGTTTTTATAGCTTACAGTTATGTGAGAAAATAAAGTTTGTTTTTTTAAACAACATATTCTGTGTGTTGTTGTGCCTGACTTAAAAAACTGAGTGAGGCTTTCAATTAATAGCTTTTTAAAAAAATATATTAACAGAGATTTTTTTGTTTTTTTTCCTCAAAAATATGTTTATTTTCTTATTAAGCATTTCTACACATTTGGCAGAGAAAGGTTGTTTTTATTATGGCCCCATTTATGTTTCCTTTTGACACATCCCTTGAATTCAGTGCCAACCCTCCTTATAGTTAAGTACAGTTTCTTAACTATGTTTGCCAATGCAATACATGCTTCTTCCAATATTTGACACAAATAAAATAAAAAGTAAACATGAAACACATTTAAAGTTTTTCATAGTGCTATATATTTTATTGTTCTATTCTTAATTACTTTTCCATATCATTTTAACAATATCACGAAGTCATTGTATTTTAATATTTTTAAGGTTTATTAATATGAATACATCTATAACTTGCTTTTGAACTCCTTTTTCTGATAGCATCTCAGATATTATGTCTGACATTATTGTTATAGTACCTGAAGTAAGAGGAAACACATTAATGCTTTTTGGACATGAATAAGAATACATCTCTGCAATTTTCGAGATTTGCCACATCCCTGCTTCAACCATGGGATCGGAATGAACATAGCATACTTCACATGTAAACACAAGACTATAGATTTTCAATATATTTTTTTTTGTTAAAGGTTAATTTTGAGAGAGAGAGAGTGCTAACAGCATAGATGCAGGACTCAAACTCAGGAACCATGAGACCATCACCTGAGCCAAGGCAGACGCATAATTGACTGACCACTCAGGGGCCCCTTTAGTATGTTGTGTATATCTTATATATAAGATACATTATTCAAGTCACACAATGTTACATTAGTTTCAAGTGTATGAAACAGTGATTTGACAACCCTATACATTATGCTATGATAACCACAAGTGTAGCCACCACGGTCACCAAGAGCGCTGCTACAATACCACTGGTTATGTCCCTATGTTGTACTTTTCATCCCTGTACCTTCTTCATTTCATAAAACAAAGACTGTACCACTCACTTACTTTCACACATTAAAAAAATTTCCCCACCACCACTCTTCTGGCAAACACCAGTTTGGCCTCTGTAGTTATAGGTGTGTTTCTGCATTTTTGGTTGGTTTTGTTTACTCATTTGTTGTTGTTGTTGTTGTTGTTTCAGGTTCCACATAGAAATGAAATCGTGTGCTATTTACCTTTATCTGGTATACTTTATGTAACATAATTCAATCAAGATTCATACATCTTGTTGCAACTGGCAAGATCTCATTCTCTTTTTGTGGCTGAGTAATATTCCAGGTTTTTAAAACTTTATTTCAAGTATACTTAACATACAGTGTGAGATGAGTTCCATGTGAAAAAATATAGTGATTCAATAGTTTCATATATTACCCAATGCTCATAAAGATCAGGTGCTCATAAAGGCACCCTTTAGTCCCCATTAAGTAGTGCACATGTGATGAGCATGAGATGTATGCATGTGTTGAATCACTATATTGTATATGAGAAAATATTACACTGTATGTTAACTAATCAGACTATAAATTTTGGGGGAAAAACACCTGAAGAAAAGAGATAAGTGTATTCTTAATATCCATCACCTGTATCACCAATCCTCCCACCCACCTCCCTCTTGTAACCTCTATTTGTTCTCTATATATGAATCTGTTTTTTTCTTTATCAATTTTCCCCTTGTTTGTTTCATTAATTCAATTCCACATATGCTGGTAGACACATCTTTGGAGGCACGGGAAACAATACAACTGAACTACCTGGACTTCATCAAGATAAAAAGTTTCTGTGCAGTGAAGGAAGCAACAAAACTCAAAGGCAATCTTGAAAATCGGAGAAGATATTTGCAAATGACATATTTGATAAAGGGTTAGGATCCAATATATATCAAGAACTTATAAAACTCAACACCCCCCAAAAGGAATAAACCAATTAACAATGGGATGAAGATATAAATAAACAATTTTCCAAAAAAAAAAAAAAACAAAAACAAAAAAACAACAACATACAGATGACCAACAGACACATGATAAGATAGTCAAGATTTTCATTAACTCTTCACTGGGGAAATACAAATCAAACTACAATGAGATATCACCTCATACCTGTCACCTCTTTTAGTTTATTCCTAGATAGTTTATTGCTTTTTTTGTGAAATTTTAAATGGAATTGTTTTATTAATTTGAATTCTGCTGCTTTATTATTAGCATATAAGTATTCAACGAATTTTTGTACTTTGACTTTGTATATTATAACTTGACTGAATTTGTGTATCAGTTCTAGCAATTTTTTTTTAAAGTTTATTTTTGTCTTTGAGAAAGAGAGAGAAAGAGAGAGAGAGGGAGCACATTAGCAGGGGAGAGAGAGAATCCCAAGCAGGCTGAATGATGTCAGTGCAGAACCCAATATGGGGTGCAAACTCATGAACTGCGAGATGATGACCTGAACCAAAATCAAGAATCGGATGCTGAACTGACTGATCCACCCAGGCACCCAAGTTCTAACAATATTTCGGTAGAGTTTCCAAGTTTTCTATATATATTATGTTATCTGCAAATAGTGAAAATTTTATCTCTTCTTTAACAATTTGAATGCCTTTTATTTCTTTTTGTTTTCTGTTTGCTGTGGCTAGAACTTGATTATTATGTTGAATAAACATGGTGAGAGTGGACATCCTTGTCTTGTTCTCAACCTGAGAGGAAAAGCTTTCAGATTTCCCCGCTGAGTATGATGTTTTGTTTCTTTGTTTTATATATGTGTGTGTGTGTATGTATATATCTATATCTATGTATGTGTACCTATATATAGATACATATATATACATACATACATATATATATATGCACACACACACACATATATATGTGTATACACACACACACACACACACACATATATGACCTTTATTATGTTGAGGTATGTTCTCTCTAAATCTACTTTTTTTATCATAGATTTTATACTTTGTCAAATGCTTTTTCTGTATCTACTGAAATGATCTATGATTCTTATATGTTCTCCTTTTTTTAAAAAAATTAATGTTTATTTATTTTTGACAGAGAGAGAGAGAGAGAGGCAGAGAATGAAGGGGAGAGGCAGAGAGAGAGTGAGACATAGAATCCAAAGCAGGCTCCAGGTTCCAGGCTCCAAAGTATCAGCACAGAGCCAGATGCAGGGCTCAAATCAATGGACTGTGAGATCATGACCTGAGCTGAAGTCAGATGCTTAACCAACTGAGCCACCCAGGTGCCCCTATACTTTCTTTTATTGATATGATCTATCACATTGATTGATTTGTGAATATTGAATGACTCTTGCAACACAGGAATAAATCCCCCTTGATCATGACTAATATTTTTTTTATATATTCATTGAATTCAATTTGATAGTATTTTGTTGAGGAGTTTTGAATCTTTGTGCATCTGAGTTATGGGATTGTAGTTTCCTTTCTGGTTTTGTTTTTATCAGCTTTTGTATCAGGGTGATACTAACCTTTTGGAATGAATTCGGAAGTTATTTTTCTTCTATTTTTCATGGAATAGTTTCAGAATGATAGATATTAACTCTTGTTTAAATGTTTGGTAGAATTCACCTGTGGAGCCATCTTCTCCTGGACTTTTGTTTGTTGGGAAATTTTTGGATTAATGATTCAATTTCATTGCTGGTAATTGGTTGTTCAAATTTTCTATTTCTTCTTGCTTTAGGTTTTGTTGTTGTTTTTTTTTTCTTTTTTTTCTTCTTTCTGCTAGATTTCATTTTTTATTGTTCTTTCTCTAGTCCTTTAGGTGTGGTGTTAGCTTGTTTCTTTGAGATTTTTCTTGCATCTTAAGGTAGGCCAGTGTAAACTTCCCCCTTAGAACCATGTTTGGGGCAACCCAAAGATTGTAGACTGTTGTCTTTTCATTTTTATTCGTTTCGTGCAATTTTTATATCTTCCTGATTTCTTAGTTGACCCATTCTTTGTTTAGTAGAATGTTATTTAACCTCTCTGTGTTTGCGTTCTTTCCAGATTTTTTTTTTTTTTTTTTGTGGTTGATTTCTAGTTTCTTAGCATTGTGGTTAGAAACGATGTATGTATGACTTTGATCTTCAATTTGTTGAGAGTTGTTTTGTGGTCTAATAAGTGATCTATTCTGGAGAATGTTCCGGGTACATTTTTGCAGAATGCGTTTTCTGCTGTTTTAGGATGGGATATTCTGGATATATATGTTAAATCCATCTTTTCCATTGTGCTATTCAAAGCCACTCTTTCCTTGTTGATTTTCTGTTGAGATGACCTGTCAGTGTGGTGTTAAAGTCCCCTACTATTATTGTATTACTATCAATTATTTTCTTTATGTTTGTTATTAAATTTTATTTGTATTTGTGTGCTCCCATGTAAGGTACATAAATACTTACAATTGTTATATTGTCTTGTTAAATTGTCCCCTTTATTATTATATTTTGTTCTTCTTTGGCTCTTGTTACAGTTTTTGTTTTAAAATTCATTTGTTTCTGATATAAACATTGCTACCCTGCATTTTTTTTTTTTTTTTGGACATCCATTTGCATGATAAGCTTTCTCTATCCCTTCACTTTCAGTCAGCATGTGTCTTTATATCTGAAATGAGTCTCTTGTAGGCAGCATATAGATGGGTTTTGCTTTCTTTTGTCCATTGTGTGACTCTATGTCTTTGGAATATTTAGTCCATTTACATTCAAAGTAATTATCAATAGATATGTATTTATTTCCATTTTGTTACTTGTTTTGGTTTTTGTGGTTTTTGTATTTTTGTCTGATTTGTACTTCTCTTGTTCTCTTTCATGGTTTGTTGGCTTTTATTACTGATGTGCTGCATTCCTTTCTCTTTGTTCTTTGCATATTTATTACTGGTTTTTGATTTGTGGTTGTCATTAGGTTTCTATATAGCATCTTCTGCCCATAGCAGTTTATACGAAGTTGATGGTCACTTAAGTTTGTCCCCATTCTTTTCTCCTCTGCACTCCCATGTTTGAAATATATGGTGTCATATTTTACCTCCTTTATTTTTTAATCCCTTGACTTATTTTTACAGAAATATCTATTTTGACTGCTTTTGTGTTTTTTTACATTCCATACCCTAATTTATGGTCTTTCCTTTTCATTCAAAGACTCCCCTTTAATATTTCTTGTAGGGCTGGTTTCGTGGTCATGAACCCCTTTAGTTTTTATTTATCTGAGAAACTCTTCATCTCTCCTATTATAAATGATAGCCTTATTTCATAGTGTATTCTTGGTTGCACAGTTTTCCCTTGCAGCAGTTTGAATATATCATACTCCTTCCTTCTGGCCTGCAAAGTTTCTCCTGAAACATTTGGTGATAGCTTTATGGGCTTTCCCTTGTATGTAACTGTCTTCTTTACTCTTATTGCTTTTAAGTTTTTTCTTTATTAATTTTTGTGCCATTTTAATTACTATGGGTCTTGGTGTGGACATCTTTGGGTGGAATATCTTTTTGGGAAATCTATGTGCCTCCTGGATCTGGCACCTGTTTATTTCCTTAGAGTAGGGACGCTTTCAGCTATTATTTCTTTCTTTCTTTTTTTTTTTTTTGCCCTCTTTCCTCTCCCTTCTTTTTGGATTCCTATAAGGTGAATGTTATTATGCTTGATGGAGTCACTGAGTTCCTTAGGACAATTTTCAATTTGCATATTTTTTTCTCATTTTCTTATATGGTTCACTTTCCACTACTCTGTCTTCCAGGTCCTTAATTAATGCCTGTGTTTCCTCTAGCCTGTTACTGATTTCCTCAAGTGTACTTTTTAAAATACTTTTTATTTATTTTTGAGTGGGGGGAGCAGAGAGAGAGGAAGACAGAATCTGAAGCAGGCTCTATGCTCTAAGCCATCAGCACAGAGTTCGATGTGAGACTTGAACTCACAAACTGAGATCATGACGTAAACTGAAGTTGGACACTTGACCAACTGAGCCACTGAGGTGCCCCTCCATCAAGTGTATTTTTAAATTCACTTACTGTGTTCTTGATCCGTGATGCTTTCTATTTTTGTTATGGATCTTATTGACCTCCTCAATTCTTTTACCAAGTCCAGTGAGTATATGATCATTACTTTATTTATTTTTTTATTTAGTTAGTTAGTTGTTTGTTTTTAATATGAAAATTTTGTCAGATTGGTTTCCATACAACACCCAGTGCTCATCTCAACAGGTGCCCTCCTCAATGCCCATCACCCACCCTCCCCTTTCTCCCACCCCCCATCGACCCTCAGTTTGTTCTCAGTTTTTAAGAGTCTCTTATGGTTGATCATTACTTTAAATTCTCTATTAGGCATATTACTTGCATATGTTTTGCTTAGGTCTCTTGCTGTGGTTTGGATCTGATCTTCCATTTGTGATATAATCCTCCATCTCCTCATTTTGCCTAACTCTTTGTGTCTGTTTCTGTGTGTTAGGAAACTCAGCTATTTCTCCTGCTCTTGACGGTAGTGGCTTTATGAAGAAGAGGTCCTGTAAAGCTTTGTAGTGCAGTGACTCCTGTTCTCCAGGGCCTGGCACTTCACAGGGTGTCTCTTATGTGTGTTGTGTGCATGCAGATGTTTGTTCTGAATGCTTTTTCCTTCATTCAAGTAGTCTACATAGGATCTCTCTGCCTGTTGTGTGCAGTATTTGGTCCCTAGGAAGGTAGGGCTCTTTTTGACAAGGTGCACAATGGTCTCCCTGCTAAGTGAAATCTGCCACTATCACTACTGCCTGAACTGAGGTCCTACAAAGTGAGTAAGTCAGAGATATGATGTTGGCAAGGTTTGCATTGGTCTTCTGGGGGCCAGGACTTGCAGCACCAGGACCAAGGGGAGAGGGACTGGGAGGTGTGGATTTGCTGAAGCATGGGAGGATAGAGCTTGCTCTGAGCAAGATGGGCTGTGAGTGTTGGTGCCATGCTAATTCCCGCAGGTGACTGCGTGTTTATGCTGAGGGAATGGGCAAGGGAAATGGAGCATGCCAGCTACTTTGTTCCTGAATGGGTCTCTTTGTGATCACTGCCTCTCCTGATACACGCTATGATGAATAAATCATTCTCACTTTTTCAAATTTCTGCTTCTAGGCTATAATATTGCAGGCTGCTTGACATGCTGTCCCTTTAAGGGTAAGTATTCAACTTCCTAATGCCCTCAGGACTCTCTCAGAGCTGAGCCCATTGCTTTTTTTTTTTGTTTTTTTGTTTTTTAATTCTAGGCTTTAAGTCCTGCTGGTAGTAAGACCTCACAAAATTAGACTTTCTCTCCCTCTCTCTTTCTCTCCTTCTCTCACTTTCCGTATCATCCCGTCTGCAAATAATAAAGATTTGGTTTCTTCCTTGCAGTTTTGTATGCTATTAATTAAAGTTGTTGTTGTTGTTGTTGTCTCATTGCTGAAGCTACAATTTCCAATACTATGTTAAATAACAGTAGTGAGACTGGTCATCTATCTCTTGTTCTTGATCATAAAGGAAAAAACTCCCAGTTTTCCCCAGTGAGGATAATATTATCCATGTATTTTTTATTTATGGCCTTTCTTATGTTGAAGTATGTTCTCCGTAAACTTATTTTATTGAGGATTTTTTTTGTCATGAATGGTTGTTGTACTTTGTCAAATGCTTTCTCTGCGTTTATTGAAATGATAATATGGCTCACATCCTTTCTTTGATTAATGTGTTGCATCACGTTGGTTGGTTTATGAATACTGAAACAGTCTTGCAACCCAGTGATAAACCTCACTAGATCATGGTGAAAGATTAATATGCTGTTGGAATCAGTTTGCTTTTATTTAAGTAAGATTTTTCGCATCCATGCTCATCCGAGGTATTGTCTTGGAGTTCGTCTTCCTTTTATTGATGTTTTAATCTGCTTTTGGTATCACAGTACTAACGGTCTCAAAGAATGAATTTGGATATTTTCCTTCCATTTCTATTTTTTTTAATAGTTTGAGAAGAATAGGTAGTAACTTTTTTTTAAATGCTTGGTAGAGCTTTCCTGTGAAGTCATCTGGCCCTGGAGTTTTCTTTGTTGAATTTTGTTGTTGTTGTTGTTGTTGTTATTACTGATTCAGTCTTTTTGTTGGTTATGGGTCTGTTCAAGTTTTCTATCTCTTCCTCTTTCAGTGTTGGTAGCTTATGTTTCTAGGAATTTATCAATTTCTTCCAGATTGTCCAATTTGTTGCCATATAATTTTCAATAATATTTTCTTCTAATTGTATTTCCGTGGTGTAAATTATGATCTATCCTCTCATGTGTCATTTTATTTATTTGGTCCTTTTTCTTTTCTTTTTGACAAGTTTGGCTAAGTAGTTATCAATTTTATTAATTTTCTGAAGAATCCATCTCCTGGTTTTATTGATATGTTTTATTTTTGTTTTGGTATCTATATCATTTATTTCTGCTCTAGTCATTATTTTCCCTTTTCTGCTGGCTGTAGGTTTCATTTGTTGCACTTTTTCTAGCTTCTACAGGTGTAAGGTTAGGTTGTTTATTTGAGATTTTTCTTGCTTCGTAAGGTGGGCTTGTATTGCTATACCCTTCCCTCTAGGCACACTTTGGCTGCATCCCAAAGGTTTTGGACCCATATGTTTTCACTTTCATTTATTTCCATGTATTTTTAAATTTCTTCCTTCAAATTTCTTCTGGTTGGCCCATTCGTTGTTTAGTGCCATGTTGTTTAACCTCCATGTATTTGTCATTTCTCCATTTTTTTTCTTGCGGTTGACTTCAGGTTTTGTAAGATTGTGATCAGAAAATATGCATGGTATGATGTCTATTTTTTGTACTTAATGAGGCCTGATCTGTGACCTAGTATGTGATCTATTGTGGAGAATGTCCTGTGTGCACTTGAAAAGAATGTGTATCCTGTTTCTTTAGGATGAAATGTTCTGAATATGTCTGTTAAGTCCATCTAGTCCAGAGTGTCATTCAAAGCCATTGTTTCCTCATTGATTTCCTGCTTAGATGATCTGTCCATTGATGTAAGTGGAGTGTTAAAGGCCCCTAATATTATTGTATTATTAACAATGAGTTCCTTTATGTTTGTTGTTAACTGTTTTATATATTTGGGTGTGTCCACATTGGTGGCATAAGTATTAGCAATTGTTCAATCTCTCATTTGATTGTCCCTTTTTATTATGATATAATGCCCTTCTTCATCTCTTCTTACAGCCTTTGATTCAAAATCTTGTTTGTCAGAGATAACTACTGCTACTCTGATTCTCTTGTGATGTCCATTTGCTTGATAAATGTTTCACCGTCCCCTCACCTTCAATTTACAGGTGTCTTTACATCTGAAATGAGTCTCTTGTAACAGCACATAGATGGGTCTCTTGTTTTTGTTTTTGTTTTTGTTTGTTTTGTTTTTCAAATCCATTCTGACACCCTATGTCTCTTGTTTGGGTCATTTACTCCATTTAGTAATTATTGATAGATATGTGTTTAGTGTAACTTATTACACTTATTATATCTTGTCATGTTTCTGGAGATTTTATCTGTTCCTTTCTTGTCTTTATATTAACTTTATTCTTTCCTTCCCACTTAAAGGGCTGGTTTAATGGTCACAACCTCCTTTAGTTTTTGTTTGCATCACTGTGCCTTGTATAGACTGTGCACTTTGTGACTTTGGCTATCTGGATGGAGTTGTGGCTGCTGTACAGTGGGCACCCTAAGGCTCTCTGTGCCAGGGATGCCCTGGTTTGATTAGTGGATTGGAAGTGGGCATGGATTTTTCCTGGTGTCCTCAGTGCAGAGAATGCCCTTTCTGAAAACTGAAGATGAAGTGAGTACTAGCTGAGGGTCCTGGATCTCTGTGCACAGAGGGCACCCTCACAGAACATCCAGAGCTAAAGTGGTGCAAACAAGGGATACTGGGGTGTTCCATACAGGTAGCATCTGAGGAAGACGCTGCAGCAAAGGCAGACACAGATCAGAGTGTCCAGATTGTCCAGAGTGGAGCATTCCACTCCCGGGTCACTCTGGCAGGAAGGCTGGAGCAGAAGTGAGCCTAAGGCAGGGGTTTTCGGATTGTTCCATACAGTGGGCATTGTAGTAAGGCAGCTGGATCTGACATGGTATAGGTTGGGAAAGATCCAAGGTACTCTGTACTTTTGTCATCTTGATGATACAGCTGGAGCTGTAGTGTTTGTATTACTCTGAGGACACTTGGTGGGATGGCTGGGCTGGTGTCCACCAGGGTCCTGGGGCTCACTGAGGATTTAGGACAGCTAATGCATCAAGACCCTGCCCTCATTTGACCTATACTATCAACATGGAGGGGAATGTAAATGGTGGCCCTTCCCAGTTTCTCCATCTCACAGAGAGTTCCAGCAGCTCCCCTGCCATGTGATGGGTTTCTAGGGCTGGATCTTTTATATTCCAGTCACTCTTTCAAAGTGTGGCTTTTTGATCTATTCCCTGGGAAGTCTGGGCCTGGTATGTGCCAGAGGCCTGGGGTTTGCTGAGGTGGTAGGCGGCTATAAGCACTGGAACCTGCTCCTGTTATGCTCTCATGGTGGAGGGAAAAGGTAAAATATGTCACTCACTGGATCCTCTGACCCAGAGCAAGCTTCAGAGGCTGTTTGATAGGGATCTAGGGCTGGTTCCTTGTCATTCTCTTTATTTTATTTTATTTGGGGGGGGGGCAAAAGTGAGCAAAAGTCAGAGAGAGAGAATCCCAGGAGGGGCAGAGGTGGAGAGAGAAAGAGAAAGAGAGAGAAACAAGGCTTACCAGAGGGAATGAGTGTGCAGAACCGTGTTCAGCACGGAGAAGTGTCCCTAGGTGTTACCATCACTGGTCCCCACGAACTGCTGTGGGGCCCTGCTGAGAAAGCCTGCCACCTCGCCCCACCCCAGAGGTAGCCCCTGGCCTCCATGTCTGTGTGTGTCTGTGTCTAAGCAGTACTTTTAGCTTTGTTCACATTGGAAATTAACCAGTTTTTTTTACCAAAGAATTGTCTTCAACTTATGGAGCTAGTGGAAAATAAAGCAAGAATTCTTATGTTTATGATGCCAAAGGAATCAATGAAAGAGAGTAGAATTCACTGCATTATCATTTAGTAACTCAAACTATTGAAATAGAGAAAATAGATCTTTAATTTGGAATCACTGTTTCTGGATCTGTTAATTAAATGCACACTTTTTCTTTGTATAGTATTTGAAAACAATAAAAAGTTCTGTAATTTGGGTAAAAAGCAATAAAGTGTAATTATTATTGAAATATATATATATATGCACACACATATATGTATATAATATATATATTTATATATTATATGCATTATATTATACATATATGTATATATAATATATATATAATATATATATATATATATTAAGAATTCCTGCATAAATCTTTAAAACTCATATCAGTGTCAGTCTCTCACAGTAGATGCGACCTTCCTTTACAGCTCAACGATATGGCATTCAGTAGAAACACACTGAGTCACTGGGAAAATAAAAATGTCCTCTAGACATTAAAACACAGGCATACATCACAAGAAGTTTTGTGTCAGAGTCTAAGCAAAGCTGGAAGTATCACAACTCTTCACTTCAACTTATATTGTTGCAAAGCTATAGCAACCAGAAGAGATATAAACCCAGGATTTTATGACCAATTCATCTTCAACAAAAGTGGAAAGAATATGCAATGGGAAAAAGAAAGTCCCTTCAACAAATGGGGGCTAGAGAGCAACTTGTAAAAGAATGAACCTGGGCCACTATCCTACATAATTCACAAAAATAAATTCAAATTGAATTAGAGACACAAATGTGAGACAAGAAACTTTAAAAATTCCAGAAGAGAATATCTCTTTTTAATACCTCTTTGGCATTAACCACAGCAACTTGTTTCTAGATATGTATCCTGAAGCAAAGGAAACAAAGGCAAAAATCAATTATTAGAACTGCATCAAATAAAAAGCTGCAAAGCTAAGGAAACCAACAAAACTCAGAGGCAACCTCTAGAATAGGAGAAGACGTTTGCAAATTACATATTCAGAATAACTGCAAATATTGCCTAAGCGATCATCAAAATAAGCAGTTATCTTTTTTCAGTTTTTATTTAAATTCCAATTAGCTAATGTAGTGTGTAATTTTTGTTTCAGTTGTACAATATAGTGATTCAACACTTCCATACAACGCCTGGTGCTCATCACAAGTGCATCACTTATTTAACTATTCCCCATCTACCTTCCCTCTGGTAAACATCAGCTTTTTTTTTTTTTTTTTTTTTTTTTTTGTTGAACATGATCCAAAATTAAATGTGAAGCCAACAGCATTGAATGAGAAGAAGAAGAATACTGTCATATTTTTATCTGTATACATACAAAAATATGAACTAAAATAAGTTCAGATTGTAAAATAAGCTTTTTTAAGAGTGTAAAGCATGTCCTAGAAAAACTGGGGAAGACAACAATTAATCTTAAAGGATAGAGCAAAACCAATAACTAGTGTTTATGGAATTCTTTAAGGCAGCCAGCAAATGTTATATATTTTTCTTATTTCATTATTTTTTATATTATCTGTTGGTTTGATAAGAATAATTTTAATTTCCTCCATTCTATAAGAGAAGGACTGTAGGAAAGGAAGAGTATAAGATCTAAGATAATAGAAAGAAACTAAGAGCTGACTCACCATATCTTCAAGCTACATTGACTGATAAAGATTTTTATCTGTCAATGGAAACGTGCAAAATGTGGGAAAAGATACCACTTTCTTAAAATTGTATATTCTAATGCTTGATTACAAAAATCAAAGAGAATCAGGTAAACATGACACTGACAAAGAAAACTTATAAATATCCCATAACTAGCCCTAAATAAATAAAGACCTGTACGCTATATACAAGGAACCTAGAATAATCATCTTAATGAAGTTCAGTGTATTACAGGAACATAAAGACAAAATCTAAATAAAATTAAGCAAACAGTACATGAACAAATAAGCAGTTCACCAAGAAAATAGAAAATATCAAGAAAATTAAGCAGAAAAAAACATAGATTTGAAGACAAAGTGACTAAGCTGCAGAACTCCATTAGAAAATAATCTTCAATCATAGTCAAGCAGTCTTGAAAGATAAAAACAAACCTAGAAGTATCACAATTTTAGATTTCCAGTTAAACTACAAAGCCATAGCAATCAAAAGAGTATGTTACTTGCACAAAATTAGATGCAGAGATCAATGGAAAAGAAAGGAAAACCCAGAAATAAAACACAATTATACGATCAATCAATTTTCAACAAAAGTACAAAGAATAGGCAACATGAAAAATACAGTCCTATCAACAAATAGTGGTAACAAAGCTGCATATCAAATTTCAAGAGAATGAAACTGCATCACTTTACTACACAAAGATAACTTCAAAAAGGATTAAACACTTAAATGTGATACAAGAAATCACTAAAATCTTAAAAAGCACAGGCGGTGACCTCTTTGACATTGGCCATTGAAACCTCTTACTCCATATGTCTTCAGTGACAAGGGAAACAAAAGCAAAAATAAACTGTTGGGACTTTATAGAGATAAAAAGCTTATACAGAGTTATGGAAGCAATCAAGAAAACTAAAAAGCAACATTTTGAATGGGAGATGGTATTTGCAAATGACATATCTGATAAAAGTGTTAGTATCAAAAATCTATAAAAACTTATCAAATTCAACACACAGAAAACGCATAATCTAGTTAGGAAATGGGAAGATATGACTAGACCCTTATCCAAAGAAAAAATCCAGATGACTAACAGACACATTAAAAAATGTTCAACATCACACATCATCAGGGAAATACAAACCAAAACTACAATGAGATGTCATCTCACACCTGTCAGATTGGCTAAAATTAGCAACAGAGAAAAAAAAAAAACAGATGTTGTCGAGGATGTGGTGAAAGAGGAACAAACCCTCATGTACAGTTGATAGGAATGAAAACTGGGGCAGCCAGTTGGAGGCTCCTCAAAAAGTTAAAAATAGAACTACTCTATGATCCAGCAATTGCAGTACCAATATTTACCCAAGGGACACAAAAATACTGAAGTTATGGGATACATGCATCTCAATGTTTATGGCAGCATTATCAATAATACCAAAATTACAGAAAGAGCCCAAATAACCATCAACTGAAGAATATATAAAGAAAATGTGTTATGTATGTGTATATATAAATATGTGTGTGTGTATATATACACAATGGAATATATATGCAATGGAATATCGCTCAGCCATAAAAAGGAATGAAATCTTGCTGATTGCAACCACGTGGATAGAGCTAGAGAGTATTATGTTATGCAAAACAAGTCAGTTCGAAAAAGACAAATACCATATGATTTCACTCATATGTGGACTTTAAGAAACAAAAAAAAAACATGTACATAAGGGAAATAAAAGATGGGCAAACCAGGAAATCAACTCTTAATTATAGAGAACAAACACTGAGGGTTACTGGAGAGGAGGTGGGGGGTGGGATGATTTAAATAGCGATGGGTGTGCTTGGGTGTCTCAGTTAGTTGAGAATCTTACTCTTGATTTCATCTCACATTATGATCCCAGGGTTGTGAGGTGGAGACCTATGTTGGGCTCAGTGCTGAGCATGGATCTTGCTTAAGATTCTCTCTCTCTCTCTCTCTCTCTCTCTCTCTCTCTCTCTCTTTCTCTCCCTCTCTCCCTCCCTCTCTCTCTATACATATACATATATATATATATATGTACATATATATATATATGTGTGTGTGTGTGTATATATATATATATATATATATATATATATATATAAACGTGATGGATTAAGGAGGGCACTTGTAATGATGAGCACAGGGTGTTGTATGTAACTGACAAAGAACTGAATTCTGTACCTGAAACTATTATACTGCATATTATCTAAATGGTATTTAAATAAAAACTTTAAAATAGGTGATGGACCATTCACGAAAATAAACTCAAAATGGATAAAGGACCTGAATGTGAAACAGGAAACCATCAAAACGCTAGAGGAGAAAGCAGGAAAAGACTTCTCTGACTTCAGCCGTAGCAATTTCTTACTTGACATATCCCCAAAGGCAAGGGAATTAAAAGCAAAAATGAACTACTGGGACCTCATTAATATAAAAAGCTTCTGCACAACAAAGGAAACAACCAACAAAACTAAAAGGAAGCCAACAGAATGGGAAAAGATATTTGCAAATGACATATCAGACAAAGGGCTAGTATCCAAAATCTATAAAGAGCTCACCAAACTCCACACCCGAAAAACAAATAATCCAGTGAAGAAATGGGCAGAAAACATGAATAGATACTTCTCTAAAGAAGACATCCAGATGGCCAACAGGCACATGAAAATATTCTTCAGGTCATTCCTCATCAGGGAAGTGCAAATCAAAACCACACTGAGATGCCACCTCATGCCACTCAGAGTGGGTAAAATGAACAAATCAGGAGACTATAGATGCTGGAGAGGATGTGGAGAAACGGGAACCCTCTTGCACTGTTGGTGGTAATAAATACTGGTGCAGCCTCTCTGGAAAACATTGTGGAATTTCCTAAAAAATTAAAAATAGATCTACCCTATGACCCAGCAATAGCATTGCTAGGAATTTACCCAAAGAATACAGGAGTACTGATGCATAGGAGCACTTGTTCCCCAATGTTTATAGCAGCACTCTCAACAATAGCCAAATTATGGAAAGAGCCTAAATGTCCATCAACTGATGAATGGATAAAGAAATTGTGGTTTATATACACAACGGAATAGTATGTGGCAATGAGAAAGAATGAAATATGGCCTTTTGTAGCAACGTGGATGGAACTGGAGAGTGTGATGCTAAGTGAAATAAGTCATATAGAGAAAGACAGATACCATATGTTTTCACTCTTATGTCGATCCTGAGAAACTGAGAAGAACATGGGGGATGGGAAGGAAAAAAAATGGTTAGAAAGGGAGGGGGCCAAAGCATAAGAGACTCTTAAAACTGAGAATAAACTGAGGGCTGATGGGGGGTGGGAGGGAGCAGTGGGTAGGTGATGGGCATTGAGGAGGGGACCTGGTGGGATGAACACTGGGTGTTGTATGGAAACCAATTTGACAATAAATTTCATATTAAAAAAAAAGAAGGATGTGCATTCTGTTGCTTTATGATAAAATATTCTGAAAGTATTTGTTCAGTCCATCCTGTCAAGTTTGTCTTTCAAAGCCATGGTTTCCTTTTTGATTTTCTGCCTAGATTATCTGTCAGTGGCTGTTGGTGGTGATTTAAAACCCCTACTATTATTGTATTATTATCAATGAGTTTCTTCATGTTTGTGGCTAATTGACTCATATTATGGGTTCTTTCAAATTGGGGGCACAAATATTTACAATAGTTTGATCTTCTTTGTGGATAGACTCCTGAATTATTATATAATGCCCGTCTTCATCACTTGTTACAATTTTGGGTTGAAAATCTGTTTTGTCTGAGTATGGCTACTCCAGCTTTCTTTTGTTGTCCATTTGCATGATAGATGGTTCTTCATCCTCTTACTTTCAATCTGTGTCTTTAGGTATGAAATGAGTCTCTTGTAGGCAACATAGAGATGATCTTATGGGTTTTCTCTCTCTCTTTTTCTCTCTATCTCTATCTCTTTTAATCCATTCTAATACCCTATGTCTTTTGACTGGAACTTTTAGTGCATTTACATTTAGAGTTATTTTTGAAAGATATGAATTATTACCATTGTGTTACCTAAAGTTTTGGTATCTCTGGATGTTCTCTAGCCCTTTCTAGTCTTTGTTGTTCTGGTCATTTTTGTTTTGCTTTGTTTTTGTTTTTGTTTTCTCCACTCAAAGAGTCCCCCTTAAAATTTCTTGCAGACCTGGTTTATAGGGCACAAATTCCTTTAGGTTTTGTTTGTCTTGGAAACTCTTTATCTCTCCTTCTATTCTAAACATAACTTACTGGATAAAGAAATCTTGGTTGCATATTTTTCCCATTCATCACATTGAATATTTCCCACCACTCCCTTATTACCTGTTAAATTTCAGTGGACAGGTCTGCTGCTAACTTTATGTTAGCATTAACATTACATGTTAAGGACATTTTGTCCCTAGCTGCTTCAGAATTATCTTTCTCTTTGTATTTTTCAAGTTTCACTATGATATGTTTTGGTTTTAACCTGTTTTTATGGATTTTGAGGAGAGGTCACTCTGCCTCTTGGACTTGAATGCCTGTAATCTTCCCCAGATTAAAGAAGTTTTTAGCTCTAATTTGTTCAAACAAACCTTCTGTACCTTTTCTCCACTCTTCTGATATGGACAGTATTTTATTTTATGGAATTACTTAGTTCTGTATGTCTTCCCTCAAGATCTAGTAATTTTGTCTCCCTCTTTTTCTTCCAGCTTCATTATTTTCTATAATTATATCTTCTATATCACCTATTCTCTATTCTGCTTCTTCAATCCTCATTGAGGCTCTATCCAGTTTGTTTTGCATCAATTATAACATTATTATTATTATAATTTTTATTTCAGCCTGACTAGTTTTTAGTTCTTTGATCTCTGCAGCAAAGGTTTCTCTGGTGTTTTCTATTACTTTTTTTCAAGCTCAGCTAGTAGTCTTAGGACTGTTGTTCTAAATTCTTATTCAGATATATTGCTTATATCTGTTTTGAGCAAATCTCTGGCTTTGATTTCCTCTTGAACTTTTTTTGGTGGGAGTATTCCTCTGTCTTGTCATTTTGACTAAGTTGCTATCTTTTGCTTGTTTTAAAGGCTTGTTATGTTTCCTTCTCCTGAAAGTACTGGTATGTTAAAAAGTGGCCATACACTACCTAGGGCCTGGCACACCAGAAAGTGTTTCTGGTGTATGCTGTGTGCACTCTGGTGTTGAATTTTGGCTGCACTTTCCTCTGCAGAGCTCCTCCTTGCTTGCAGTTGGAACTGTTTGGACATTTAACTAAGTGCACTTTGATTTTGTTGTTGTTGTTGTTAACATAAGCTTGGGGAAAAAATAAAAATAAATAAATAAGCCTGATCTGAGAGAGAAAGAGAGAGAGAAAAGGAAAAAAGAAAGTGAAAAACGATACATACAATAAAAAAATTATAAGCCTGATTCCAAATAAAACGAAAGGGAAAAAATGAAAAAAAAGAAAAGAAAAATGAAAGTTAAAATGAATGGTGATCCAATTTTAAAAGGAAGAGATAAAGAAAAGGAAATGGAAAAAGAAACTATCAAACAAAAAACAATAAGCCTGATTCCAAAGTAAAAAAAAAAAAAAGAAGAAGAAGAAGAAGAAAGAAAAAGAGAAAGAAAGAAAGAAAGAAAAGAAAGAAAGAAAGAAAGAAAGAAAGAAAGAAAGAAAGAAAGAGAAAGAAGGGAGGGAGGAAGGAAGGAAAGGAAGGAAGGAAGAAAAAAAAAAAAGTAAGCATGATCCTATTTTCACCAGAACTGCAGGTGGAGCTTCGAAGCACATACTTTCAATAACCTTGGTGCATTTGGGGTACTGCCCATGCTGGTCTTCTGGAGGACAGGCCCATTGCCCTGGATCAGACTCAGTTCTGTACCAGTAAATATACGGCTGCCAGGCACGAGGGGGCAGGGTTTGGTGTAAGCTGGGGGGGGGGGCGCCTCTGCTGCTCTCTGAAGTCCCACCATGTTGGTGTTAAAGGAGAAAATCATGTCACCCATCTTTCTGATCTCCAGACAGGGGACCTCACACCCCGACACACACTTTTCATGAAGCCCTCACAGAATAGCCCCCTGCCCTACATCTCTGCTGTGTTTAATATTTGGCAGGAGCCTGGGATTCAAAACTCAAAATCTTAAAGGACCTGGCACTGAGCATCCATCCCATCCTCTAGACTAGAGCCTCTCCATACTGTATCTGATGCCCCGCCCAGGAAAACAGTCACGTGCCTGAGAGGGGCACAAGCGCTATGGTGTAGCACCACTAAAGGCAGGACCCAGGTTATCTTTTCTCTAGGCCTGCCTCTGTCCCCTGCCTGATGAAAGGCCCGCTGGTGTCACCTGCAGGCTTTTTTTTTTTTTCTCTTGGAGAGGAGATATACTCTCTTACAAATGTACCCCGGGAAGGAGACCTACACCACCCTGTGCACTCCTGGACCAGGACCTTGTGCCTGCCTTCTTCTCCCCAGGACCTTGTGCCACAAGTTCTGTTCTGGAGAAAATTACACACCTCCAAAACCTCAGAGTTTGAGCTCCACACACTGTTTGCAAAAACCTGCCACCCTTAGTACCTCTCACTCCTCAGTCCATGGTCCAGAGAGGTTTTCCTCTTGTGCAAACCTGATGCTGCATTCTTTCAACCCCTCTTCTTTTCTCTCCCTTTATCTCTCCTTGGGAAGGGTATCCGTGGCATCGCCATTTTTCTCTCCCCCAATTCACCTCCACACACCTGGTACCTGCCACTCTGTCTCCCTCCAACTGTGGAGATCCTTCTGTCAGTCTTGAGATCGATTTCCTGGGTGTTCCAAGTGATCTGACCTCAATACAGCTGTGTTTGAGGGATGAGGAAACCCTAGGAGTCCCTACTTCTCTGCCATCTTCTCAAATCAGTATTTTTATGTCCTTTCAGTAAATACTTAGTAGTGTCCCTATGCATAAGCACTCCTGTATCCTTTGGGTAAATTCCTAGCAATGCTATTGCTGGATCATAGGGTAGTTTTATTTTTAACTTTTTGAGGAAACTCCATACTGTTTTCCAGAGTGACTGCACCAGTTTGCATTCCCACCAACATTGCAGGAGGGTTTCCTTTTCTCCTCATCCTTGCCAACAGTTGTTTCCTATGTTGGTTGTTAATATCAGCCATTCTGACAGGTGTATTTTTGATTTGTATTTCCCTGATAAGGAGTGATGTTGAGCATCTTTTCATGTGTTGCTTAGCCATTTTTATATCTCATTTGAAAAAAAAATTCTACTCATTTTTCTGCCCATTTTTTACCTAGATTATTTGTTTTCTCTGTGTTGAGTTGTATAAGTCTTTCTATATTTGGATACTACCCATTTATCATACATCATTTTAAAATATATTATTCTGTTCCCAAGGTTGCTTTTAAGTTTTGTTGATTGTTTCCTTCGCTGTGCAGAAGTACTTAATTTTGATGAAGCCCAAAAATTTATTTTTTAAATTTTATTTCCTTTGCTACAGAGGACAGATGGAGTAAGAAATTGCTAATGGCCAATGTCAAAAAGATTACTCCCTGTTTTTTCTTCTAGGATTTTAATGGTTTCCTGTATCATATTTAGGTCTTTCTTCCATTTTGAATTTGTTTTTGTGTATGAAAGTGGTCCAGTTTCATTCTTGTGCATGTTGTTGTCCAGTTTTCCCAGCACCGTTTGTTGAAGACACTTTCTTTTCTCTATTGGATATTCTTTCCTACTATGGTAAATATGAATTGACCATATAACAGTGGGTTAATTTTGGCTTTTATGTTCTAGTCTGTTGATCTATGTGTCTGGATTTGTGCTAGTACCCTACTGTCTTGAGGACTACCACTTTGTAATACAGCCACTTTGTAATAAAGTCTGGAATTGTGAGGATTCAATCTTTGCTTTTCTTTCTCAGTTTGCTTTGGCTATTTGGGGTCTTTTGTGGTTCCATACAAATTTTAGGTTTATTTATTCTAGCTCTGGGAAAAAATGCAGGTGGTATTTTTATAGGGATTTCAGTAAATGTGTAGATTGATTTGGACAGTATAGACATGTTTAACAATGTTGTTTTTCCAATACATGAGCATGGAATATTTTCCATCTCTTAGTGTCCTTTTCAATTTCTTTCATAAGTGTTCTATAGTTTTTGAATACAGATCTTTTACTTCTTTGGTTAGGTGTTTTCCTAGGTATCTTATTATTTTTGGTTCAATCATATATGGAATTGATTCCTTGATTTCTATTTTTGTTGCTTCATTATTGGTGTATAGAAATGTAACAGATTTCTGTACATTCATTTTGTACCCTGCTACATAACTGAATTTGTGTATCAAGTGTAGCAATTCTTTAGTTGAGTCTTTTGGATCTTCTACTTGGAGTATCATTTCATCTGCAAAATAGAGAAAGCTAAACTTCTTCCTTGTGATTCAGATGATTTTTAAGTTTTTGTCATTTTTGGATTATTAGACTAGGTCTTCCAGTTGTATGTTAAATAATAGTTATGAGATTTGACATCCCTCTCTTGTTCTTGACCATGGAAGAAAAGCTCTCAGTTTTTCCACATCAAGGTTTTTTTGTATATGGCCTTTATTATGTTGAGGTATGTTCCCTCTATCCCTCCTTGGTTGAGGATTTTTTATCATGAATGGATGTTTTGCTTTGTCAGATGTTTTTTCTATCTCCATAATGAGGATCATATGGTTCTTATCACTTCTTTTATTAATGTAGTGTTATCAGATCGAATGATTTTTGATATTGAACAACACTGCAACCCCAGAATAAAACCCACTTAATTGTGGTGAATAATTTCTTTAATATACTGTTGACTTTTATTTGATAATATTTTATTGTGAAATTTTGTATCCTTGTTCATCAGGGTTATTGGCCTGTAGTTATCTTTTGTATTGGAGTGTTTAATTTTGGAATCAGGGTAATGCTGGCCTCATAGAATGAGCTTTGAAGTTTTCCTTCCATTTCTATTTTTTGGAACAGTTTATTAATAGGTATTAACTCTTCTTTAAATGGTGGAATTCTCCTGTGATTCCATCAGGCTCTAGACTTTTATTTGTTGGGAGTTGTTTTTTGTTTATTTGTTTTATTGATTCAATTTCCATGCTAGCTATTAGTCTGTTCAAGTTGTCTATTTCTTCATGTTTCAGTTTTAGTACTTTATATGCATCAAGGCATTTGTTCACTTTTTTTCAGGTTGTCTTGTTTTTTTGGCATATAATATTTTATAAGATATTTCTTTACGTTTTTTAATTTCTGTGTTGTTGATTGTTATTTCTCCTCTCCAATTTGTGATTTTATTTATTTGGGTCCTTTATATTTTCTTTTTTTTAAAAAAATTCTTTTTAATGTTTATTTATTTTTGAGACAGAGACAGAGCATGAACAGGGGAGGGTCAGAGCGAGAGGGAGACACAGAATCCGAAGCAGGCTCCAGGCTCCGAGCTGTCAGCACAGAGCCTGATGCGGGTCTCAAACTCACGGACTGCGAGATCATGACCTGAGCCGAAGTCGGCCGCTTAACCGACTGAGCCACCCAGGCGCCCCAAGGCCCTTTATATTTTCTTTTTGGTAAGCTTGGCTATGGTTTCCTTAATTTTATTATTTTTTTTCACAGAACCAGCTCAATGTGTCATTGATTTGTTCTATTGTTGTTTTGTTTGTTTTAGTTTCTATATCATTATATCTACTATAATCTTTATTATTATTTACTTTCTCCTGCTGGTTTAGGTTTCAAATATTGTTCTTTTTCTAATTCTTTTAAGTATGAAATTAGGTTGCATATTTGATATTTTTGTATTTTGCTTCTTGAGGTAGACCTGTATTGTGATATACTTCTCTCTTGTGACCACTTTTGCTGCATCCCAAAGGTTTTGTACCATTGTTTGTTTGTTTTTTTTTAATATATTTTTGTTTGTTTCCATGTGATTTTTACATTTCTTCTTTAGTTTCCTGGTGAAGTCACTGACTTTTTAGGAACATGTTGTTTAACTTCCATGTATTTGGTCTTCCCATTTTTGTTTTCATGTCGTTGACTTTAAATTTCATAGTGTTGTATTGGAAAAAATACGTGATATGATTTCAATATTTTTGTACTTGTTAAGGCACAATTTGTGACCCAGTATGTGATCTATTCTGGAGAATGTTCCATGTGCACTCAAAAAGAATCTGTCTTCTGCTGCTTTAGGATGGAATGTCCTGAGAGTATCTGTTAAATCCATGATTTCCAGGGTGTCATTCAAAGCCATGGTTTCCTTGTTGATTTTCACTTTGGATGATCTCTTAATTGATGTAAAAAGCATGTAAAATCCCTTACTATTATTTATTTATTTATTTATTTATTTATTTATTTATTTATATTTTGAGAGAGAGAGTATGTGTGTGTGAGCAAGACAGGGGCATAAGGAGAGCGAGAGAAAGACTCTTAAGCAGTATTTGGAAAGACCACAAATACACGAAGGTTAAAGCAGGCTCTGCACTGAGCATGGAGACTGATGTGGGCTTGATCCCACAACCTTGTCATCATGACCTGAGCCAAAATCAAGAGTATGATGCTCAATTGACTAAGCCACTCAGGTGCTACTCAATTAATTATTTTATGGTTGTTACTAATTGCTTTATACATTTGGGTTATTCTCTGTTGGGTGTTTAAGTATTTACAATTGCTAGACCTTGCTGGGATGTTCTGTTTATTATGATATAGTGCCTTTCTTCATCTCTTGTTACAGTCCTTTGCTTAAAGTCTAGTTTTCCTGATATAAGTATTCTACTCCAGCTTTCTTTTTAAAACCATTTACAAGATAAATGTATCTCCATCCCTCGTTTTTAAATTTACCTTTTAGATAGTTAATATACAGTGCAATATTGGTTTCAGAAGTAGAATTCAGTTATCACTTTCATACAACACCCAGTGCTCATCACAACAAGTAATCTCCCTAATACCCATCATCCATCTAGCCCATCTCCCAATCACCACCCTCCACCAACCCTCAGTTTGTTGTCGACCATTAAGAGTCTCTTGTGGTTTGCTTCCCTTCTTATCTTTCCCCCAACTTCCCATATGTTCATCTATTTTGTTTCTTAAATTCCACATATGAGTGAAATATATATTTGCCTTTCCCCGATTGCCTTACTTTGTTTACCATATAGATCCATCCACGTTGCAAATGGCAGGGGTTTTTGATGACTGCATAATATTCCACTGTGTATATGCACCATATGTTCTTTATCCACTAGCAGTTGATGCACATTTGGGCTTTGTACATAGTTTGGCTATTGTTGATAATGGTGCTCTATACATTGGAGTGTATGCACATCCCTTTGAATCTGTATTTTTGCATCCTTTAGGTAAAAACCTAATAGTGCAATTGGTAGGTCATATGGTAGTTCTATTTTTTTTTTTTTATTAAGGATAATCCATACTGTTCTCCAGAGTGGTTGTGCCAGTTTGAATTCCCAGCAGCAGTGTAAGAGGGTTCCCCTTTCTCTGCCTCCTCACCAATGCCTGTTGTTTCTTGTGCTCTTAATTTTAGCCATTCTGACAAGTGTGAGCTGGTATCTCACCATGGTTTTGATTTGTATTTACCTGAAATGAGTGATGTTGAGTATCTTTTCATGTTTGTGTTAGCCATCTGGATGTCTTCTTTGGTAAAATGCCTATTCATGTCTTCTGCCCATTTCTTAACTGGATTGTTTGCTTTTTGGATTATGAGTTTGATAGCTTCTTTATAGATTTTGTATACTAACCCTTTATCATATACTAACAATTATAAGATATTTATCTTCTCCCATTCCACAGGATGCTTTTAATTTTGTTTATTGTTTCCTTCCTTGTGCAGAAGCTTTTTATCTCAATAAAGTCCAATATTCATGTTTGCTTTGTGATGTATCTAGTAAGAATTGCTCCAGCCAAAGTCAAAGAGGTTGCTACCTATGTTCTCCTCTAGGAATTTGATGGTTTATTGTCTCATATTTTAGTCTTTCTTCCATTTGAATTTACTTTCTGTACGGTGTAAGAAACTGGTCCAGTTTAATTCTTTCACATGTCACCATCCAGTTTTCTCAACACCATTTGTTGAAGAGACCACAAAAGACCCCAAATAGCTAATGCAATCCTGAGAAAAAACTGGAGGTATCACGATTACAGATTTCAAGCTATATTACAAAGCTATCATCATCAAGAAAGTATGCTACTGGCACAGAAATGGACACATAGATGAATGGAACAGAACAGAAAACCCAGGAATTGACCTCATCTTCAACTCATCTTCAACTCATCTTCAACAAAGAACAAAAGAGGAACTATCCCTTCACTTTAAGTCTGCAGGTGTCTTGAGACCTAAAATGAGTTTCCTGTCAGCAGCACATAGGTGAAGTGTATTTTTTTTCACCCATTTTGACATGCTGTCTTTTAATTGGAGCATTTAGATTATTTACATTCAAAGTAATTATTGCTAAATATGAACTTATTGAAATCGTATTACTTTTTTGACATTGTTTCTTGAGATTTTTCTCTGATCCATTCTTGTATTTGTCACTTTTGATCTTTCCTTCCCACTGAAAGATTCCCCTTAATATTATGTGCAGGGCTAGTTTAGTGGTCTGAGCTCCTTTAGTTTTTGTTTGGGGAGCTCTTTATGTCTCCTTCTATTCTGAATGATAGCCTTGCTGGATAAAGTATTGTTGGCTGTAGAATTTTCCCATTCAAAACTTTGAATATACCATGCCACTCCCTTCTGGTTTGCCAAGTTTCTGTTGAGAAATTTCCACCTAGCCTTATGGGTCTTCTTTTGTTGTGCTGCTTTTAATATTTTTTTCTTTATCACTAAGTTTTGTATCTATAATTACAATGTGTCTTGTTCGCTTTTTATTTTTTTATTTTTTTATTTTAATGAGGGTCCCCTGTGCTTCCTAGATCTGATGTATTTTTCCTTCACCAGACTAGGAAAGTTTTCAGCTATTATTTCCTTAAATAAATTTTCTGCCCTTTTTTCTCTATCTTCTTATTCTGGGACTCCTACAATATGAATGTTGTTATCTTGCTCAAGTCACAGCATTCCCAGAGTCTATCCCATGTTCTATAATTCCTCCTTCACTCTTTTGTTCAGCATCATTACTCTCCATTATTTTGTCTTTTGATTACTATTTTTTCCTCTGTTTCTTCCAGCCCTATGTTCATTGCATCAAGCCAGTTTCTATCATCATTTATTCTATTCTTCATTTCTGATTGATTCTTTTTAAACTCTGTTTACTCTGTGGTGAGGGTCTCACTGATGTCTTCTTTTTTCAAGCCCAGTGAGTGTCATTCTGATTGCTGCTTTAAATTCTTCATCACACATGTTACTTATACCTATTTTACTTATATCTCTGACTGTGCCTATTTTTTTTTTTTAATTTGGGAGAAATTCCTCTGCCATGGCATTTTGTCTCAGTGTCTTCATTCTTCTCTGTGTTAGAAAAACCACTTATGTTTTCGAGTCTTGAATGTATTGGCTTTATATACAAGAGGTCATGGAGTGCCCAAGGCCTCATGCCTCAGGTAGTGTCTGTGTTTTGTGCTGCATGCACTCTGCTGTTGTGTTTTGGCTGCTCTTTCCTTCAGACCAGTCATCTACAAAGGCTTTCTTGGCCTGTGGTGGGTAATGTTTGGTTCCTGGCCTGAATGTGGTGAGTGTTAACTAGGTGTGTTCTGGTCTGCTTGTGAAATGAGATCTTAAAGCTCCTCCACCAGAACATAGTCCCTGCAGAATTTTCTGGTCAGGAATGTGCTGTGAGCGGTATGTAGTGCTGGTCCTCTAAAGAAGGCACCAGCCTTGTTTAGACTGAGACAAGATTTGACCAGGAAGTCAGGGGGTGGGGGTGAGGCTTTGTGTAAGTGAGTTAGGTAGCCAGTGTTGGTGATTCACTGCTTCCCACAGTTGGCTCTGTGTTTATGCTGAAGGGTGGTGTAGGGAAATGGCAGCAGCAACTCCTTTGTTCCTGGAGAGGCATCTGTCTGAACACTGCTTCTCAAGGAGGTTCTCAGAGAAGAGTGAATAATCTCCCCACTGTGTGCCCTAGGCATTCATTAAGATTGCTATTTGCCTCTGGGTTGTTTGCATGCCCTCTCTCCAGGAGCAACATAGTGCCCTCAAGTTTCTATTCCAGCCAAGCCCTTTGACCTTTAAAACTCCAGGCTTTAAGTATTGTTGTTTGCAAGAACTCATAAAATTCAGCCCCTCTTATTTTCTAAGCCAATGGCCTTCAGGGTATATTTTCTTTGTATGTTCCCCTGAGTGCTCTACTCCCTCATCCTTCTCAGCAAACATGGCCACCTCCCCTGTGAGGCACTCAGGATCCATTTCTCCCTGAAAGCAATTATCTGCACTTCTTACCTTCTTTGATGTGGCCTCTTCTCTGCCTTTAGTTATAGGGTTTGTTCTGTCAGTCTAAGGTCTACTCCCAGGATATTTATGATGATTTAATAGTTATCTAGTTGTGTTCATGGGAGAAGATGAACCTCTGGTCCTCCTACTCTGTCACCATCTTCCTCTACCACCCAAAAATATAAAGATTTTTCAAAACAAACAGTTGGGGGAATTTATTGTCCCTAGAGTTCCCAATAAGAAATACTAAAGTATTCTCTTCAAGCTGAAAAGAAAGGTTGGAAATCTAACATCATAAAAACATATTAAAGTATAAAACTCTCCAGTGTAGGTAAATGTGTAGTCAGTGGAGATCATCTAATATTATAATGCTGACACATAATCACTCTCAAATGTACTTTAAATGTTGAAAAACTGAACTATTGAAATAACTCTACAA
This sequence comes from Panthera tigris, assembly GCF_018350195.1. Classification (NCBI taxonomy): domain Eukaryota; kingdom Metazoa; phylum Chordata; class Mammalia; order Carnivora; family Felidae; genus Panthera; species Panthera tigris. Next base: position 86,263,264 of record NC_056660.1, on the reverse strand, counting down.
TAATTTGTTATTCAATACACAATATAAAACAACATAAATTTCAACATTGATAATCTAAAATGTGAGAAGGAGGAGAAGTAAAAGTATAGAGATTCTATATGCTAATGAAAGAAAGTGGTTATCGACTTTTCTTTGTTTATATATGTATATATACACCACATCTTCTATGTAGATCCAGTAATCAATGGACACGTGTTGCTTCCATATCTTGGCTATTGTAATTAATGCTGGAATGAACATAGCAGGGCATGTATCTCTTTGAATTGATGTTTTTTTTCTTTTTATTTTCTGTGAGTAAATAATCAGAAATGAATTTGTTGGATTGAATGGTAGTGTTATTTGTAAATTTTTTTTGTCATCTCTATGTCATCTTTGGACAAAAAAGCCTATTCATATCTTCTTATTTTTTAATCAGATTTTTTTGGTGTTATGTTGTATACTAAGTGAAATAAGTAGGCTTGGAAAGACAGATGCTATATAACTTCACTTACATGTGAACTTTTAAAAAGAAAATAAATAAATAGATAAAAATATACAGACTCTTAAATACATATAATAAAGTGATGGTTGCCAGAATGAAGGTGAGGAAGGATGGGAAAATTAGGTAAAAGAGATTAAAATATGGAAACTTTTAGTTATATAATAAATAAGCTATTGAGATGCAAAGTACAAGATAGATAATATATTCAATAGTATTGTAGTAATGTACGGTGACAGGTGGTGACTACACTTATTCTGATGAGTGGTGAGTAATGTTGAATACTATGTGTTACTCCTGAACCAAATATAACACTGTATGTTAGTTATTCTGGAAGTTGAAGCAAACAAACAAACAAACAAACACATAATAATACTAAATAAAAAATAATAACAGAAATCCACAGAGAGAAAGAGGGAAGTGGAGTAGGAGAATTCTGAATTCACCTCATCCACAGACACACTGAGAAAACAAGCTACACTCATGCCAGTAACTAAAAAATGACCTAAATACTGGCTAGAACAGACTTAAAGCTAATGAGAGAGGTAAGGCCACATCAAAAATGGCATGAGTGGAGACATAGTTGAGAATCAAACCCCCAGTGTCACAATAATAAATGAGAGGGAGATCACAAGCATGGAGAGACACGATGATCAGTGTCTGCACTGGGAAGAGGAGTTCTCAAGACATCTGGCTTTGAAAAACAGTGAGGCTTAATTCTAAGAGATTTAAAAATTAGCAGGCTTAACTCCAGGAGAGCCAGAGGGTGATAGGAAATCAAATCCTGGCCTTATGCATATATAAATATTTATTTATTATATATATTCACATATATATTATAAACTATATTATTATATTATATAAATTATATTATATATTATATATATTATATTATATTACTATATGTTATATAATATTATATAACATATATATTTACATATATGTAATATATAATGGACTTTAATATATAATGGAACTATATATATTAATTAATTTATATATGTGTGTATATATATATATATATATATATACACACATATATATAATGGAATATTACTCAGCAATAAGAAAAAATAAAACCTTGCCACTTGCAGTGATGTGAATGGAGACAGAGTATATTATGCCAAGCGAAATGAGTCCGTCAGGGAAAGACAAATATCATAGGATTTCACTCATATGTGGAATTTAAGAAACAAAGGGAATGAGAAAAGGGGGAAAAAAAGAGTGAGAGAGGCAAAGAAACTGACTTTAACTATAGAAAGCAAACTACTGGTTTCCAGAGGAGAGTTGGGAGCGGGGGGTGGGGGGGCGTCAAAATATGAGATGTGTATTAAGGAGTGCACTTGTTGTGATGAGCACTGGGTGATGTATGGAATTGTTGAATCACTGTATTGTACATGTGAATCTAATATTACATTGTATGTTAACTAACTGGAATTTAAATAAAAACTTTAAAATAAGAATTTAGAATAAAATTATTTCTAGTCACTATGTAGTTCTTCATTTTGGGGATGTCAGTAATTGGATGTTCATACATTTTCTTTGTTGGTATCTTGTTTATCTGATTCTTATGATGTGGTTTTGTAACATGGACTTTTGAGAAAGTGGTATGTGACTCTTGGGAAATAATTTTGGTTTTAATTTCCCTTGCCAAAATAATGCAAGATAATAATGAAAAGCCAATAAACAGATAAAGGTACAGCAGCACATCTACATAGAATCCTCCAGTAAACTTTAGAGAATAATTGTTGCCACATGAAAGAACTTGGTGCATCAGAAAAATAAAATAAAACAAACCAAGGAAAATGAAGTGCGAATAAAAGAACCCAAGTGCTCTTACAGAAAATAAAAATATACCACATGTAATGCAAATTAAGTTAAGGTGCAGTTTCTCATCACAGGGACAGGTTTCTACAAGATCTTAGAGAAATGCCATGATTCATTTGAAAGGACTTTTTAATCTAAAACCTTATACCTAACCAAGATCAAGTGTAAGGACAATATAAATAAAATGTGTGATTCTTAGAATGGCTGAACCATTTTACAATATCACCACCTATGTATGAGATTTCCAGCTGTTGCACACTCACATCATCAACTGGAATTGTCAGTATATTGTATTTTAATCATGGTCTCTTATGTAACCTTAAATTTGCAGTTCTGTAACAGTTATTAATAGTGAGTATCTTCATGGTCTTAATTATCATTTATTTACTTAGTAAAATATCCATATAGGTTTTAATTGTATAGTTTATTTTCTTCCTCTTGAATATTGAATAATTTTTATGTACTCTCAATACAAGCTTATTGCTAGAATTTGATGTGTAAATGCTTTCTTCCACTGTAGATTGCACTTTCATTGTTTGTCTTCCACAGACATTTATTGTTTATGTTTTTCTTAGATTTATTTATTTATCTATTTATTTATTTGCAAAAAGGATTTTCTTTGCAGGAGAGTGGGGCTCTAATGAAACAATCCAGATCCCATATCAACGTCCCACTCCTTTGACTTCTTCTTGTCATCTCTCTTCTCCACTGCTGTGGCTGTGTTGGAACCAGCAGCAGGAACTGCAGATCCTGGAGCAGCAGAGACAGTCACAGTCCCACCAGTGAGCATGCTGACCACCAGCTTGACACTCCCCCTGGGCAGTGACATTTTCAATATTTTTTTTTTCCATTCAGCTCGCTGATGACTTTGTTGAGCCGGTCGTCAGCCACCTTGATGCCGACACTATCCAGAATCTTCTTGATGTATTTGGCACTGGGGGAGGCATTGTCTCTGAGGGAGGCCAGCAGGTAGGAGGTGATGTAACACATCTTGGGTTGGAAGATCCTCAGGCTTGCAACCTTGGCAGCATTAGGGTTGGACCAAGCCTTTATTCTTTTTTTGGGGGGGGAGTCACTTTTAGATACATGACAATATGGAAGTGAAGGTACAGAGATCTAGTGTATACATCTTAAAGACATACAGGAAAAACTTTCCTCATTAGCATCGTCCCTACTAAATTTGGTACATTGTTTACTATTGATAACCTATATCCACACATCATGATCACACAAAGTCTGTATTTTACAATGTGGTTCATTGTTGCTAGTGTAACCATTCTTATAGAATCATATCGATTAACTTCCCTGCCGTAAAAATTCACCCATTAAATCAGCACTATCCCTCTACTCCTCATAAAGTCAGTCCCTGGCAAACACTAATCATTTTTAATATGTACATAATTGTGCCTTTTCAAAAATCTGTTGTAGTTGGAATTATATACTATGTAGGCTTTACAGATTGGCTTATTTCATTTAGCAATATAAGCGGAAATGTTTATTTTCAGTGAAGTCCTGCTTGTGAATTATTTATTTCAAAATTTGTGTTTTTGGTGTTGTTATATAAGTGTTTTTAAATTTTTGATAAATCTTGTGTGTGTGCGTGTGTGTGTTTTATTTAAATTCAAGTTGGTTAACATACAGTGTAGTCCCAGTGATTCATCTCTTACATATGGCACCCAGTGCACATCCTGAAAAGTACCCTCCTTAATGCCCACCACACATTTAACCCATCCCTCCACCCACCTCCCCATCAGCAGCCCTCAGTTTGTTTTCTGCATTGAAGAGTCTCATGGTTTGCCTCCCTATTGCTTTTTATCTTATTTTTCCTTCTCTTTTCCTCTGTTCATCTGTAGAGTTCCTCAAATTCTGCATATGAGTGAAGTCATATGATGTTTGTCTTTTTCTGATATATTTTGCTTCACATAATACCCTCTGGTTCCATCCATGTTGTTGCAAATGGCAAGATTTTGTTCCTTTTCATTGCGGAGTACTATTCCATTGTATATATAAACACATCTTCTTTTCCCATTCACCAGTCAATGGACATTTGGGCTCTTTCCTTAATTTGGCTATTGTTTATAGCGCTGCTATAAACACTGGGGTGCATGGGCCTCTTCAAAACAACATTTTTGTATCCTCTGTATAAATGCCTAGTAATGCAATTGCTGGGTCCTAGGATGGTTCTATTTTTAATTTTTGAGGAACCTCCATACCGTTTTTCAGAGTGGCTGCACCAGTTTGTATTCCCATCAACAGTGCTACATGGTTCCCCTTTCTCCACATCCTCGTGAACATCTGTAGTTTCCTGAGTTGTTCATTTTAGACATTCTGACAGGTATGAGGTGGTATCTAATTGTGGTTTTGATTTGTATTTCACTGATGTTTAGTGATGTTGAGCATCTTTTCATGTGTCTGTTAGCCATCTGGATGTCTTCTTTGGAAAAGTGTCTATTCATGTCTTCTCTCCATTTCTTAACTGGGTTATTTGTGTTTGGGGTGTTGAGTTTGATAAGTTCTTTATAGATTTTGAATACTTTCCCTTTATCTGATATGTCATTTGCAAATATTTTCTCCCATTATGTAGGCTGCTTTTTAGTTATGTTGACTGTTCCCTTCACCATGCAGAAGCTTTTAATCTTGATGAGGTCCCAATAGTTCATTTTTGCTTTTGTTTTCCTTGCCTCTGGAGACATACCAGGTAAGAAGCTGCTGTGGTCTCAGTCTAAGTGGTTGTTGCCTGTTTTCTCCTGTAGGATTTTGATGGTTTACTGTCTCACATTTAGACCTTTCACCCATTTCGAATTTATTTTTGTGTATGTAAGAAAGTGGTCCAGTTTCATTCTTCTGCATGTCACTGTCCAGTTCTCCCATCACCATTTGTGAAGCGACTTTTTTTCCGCCTGATACTCTTTCCTGCTTTGTTGAAGAGTAGTTGGCTATATATTTGCGGGCCCATTTCTGGATTCTCTATTCTGCTCCATTGATCTATGTGTCTGTTTTGTGCCAGTACCATACTGTCTTCATAATTACAGCGTTGTAATATAGCTTAAAGTCCAGAATTGAGATGCCTCCAGCTTTGGTTTTCTTTTGCAACATTACTTTGGTTATTCAGGGTCTTTTGTAGTTCCATAAAAAATTCAAGATTGTTTGTTCTAGTTCTGTGAAGAATGCTGTTGTTATTTTGATAAGGATTGCATTGAATGTGTAGATTGCTTTGAGTAATATCGATATTTTAACAGTATTTGTTCTTCCAATCCATGAGCATGGAATGTTTTCCCATTTGTGTGTGTGTGTGTCTTCTCCAATTATTTTCATAAGCTTTCTATAGTTTTCAGTATACATATCTTTTACCTTTTTGGTTAGGTTTATGCCTACGTATCTTATGGGTTTGGGTGCAATTGTAAATGGGATTGATTCCTTGGTATCTCTTTCTGCTGCTTCATTACTGATGTATACAAATGCAACCGATTTCTGTACATTGATTTTATATCCTGTGACTTCGCTGAGTTCATGGATCAGTTCTACAGTTTTCTGGTGTAGTCTTTCAGGTTTCCACGTTGAGTAACATGTCATTGTGAAGAGTGAAAGCTTGACTTCTTCCTTGCCAAATTGGATGACTCTATTTCATTTTGGTGTCTGCTAACGTTAGGGCTTCCAGTACTATGATGAACAACAGTGGTAAGAGTGGATATCCCTGTCATATTCCCAATAGTCTTTTTAATTCCTTTTCATATATTGTAGTTTTGGTGTCCCTTCTGAACACTGTGTCAAATTTCTGATTGCTAAAGTTTTATTTGCGTTTACTTCTAAAAGTTTTATAATTTATAATTTATTTTTAAAGTTAATTTTTGTGGGCACCATGAGGTTTAGGTCATGCTTCCTTTTATTGTATTGGATACTCATGTGTTCTAACACCAGTTTACAAAATCCTGTCCCTGCTTCAGTCAATTGTTTTTATATGTATCTTTAAAAAAAATCAGATGGGCACATTTTTAAGGCTCTATTTCTTAACTCTCTACATTTTCTCATTGATCGATCTATTTATCATTTTATTAATAGCATGAAATTTTAATTATTGTACCTTCATAATAAGTCTTGAAATTGACCATACTTATTCATCAAAATTCTTGTTTTTCTAAATTATTTGGTCTATAGTAGTTTCTTGGCCCAACCCATATAAACTTTATCATCAGTTTGTTTAGATCTACAAAAATCCAGTGGTATTTTAAATAGAATTCTGCTAAAGGTACAGATCAATAAGAATTGATATCTTTATTACATTGTTTCTTGTTCTCTGTGAACATGATATGAGTTTCCATTTAGTTACTCCTCTGATGTCTTCTATTAACATATTGAAGTCTGTATCATGCAGATTATGTACATACCATATTTAGATGTTCACCTAATATTTTATTTACCTCTGGTGTTATTGTTAATTGTGTTGTCTTGGCTTCCAAATTTATATTCCTAGCACATAGAAATATGGTGTGTTTTTATGTTTTGATTATATATTCTGGGACCTTGCTAAACTGACTCATTAAATGAAAGAGGTTTTCTCTTGGAGTACATTTCTTGGATTTTTTTTAATTGAAAATCATGCTTTCTATAAGTAGGGGCATTTTAAGTTCTTTCTTTATATCTCTATGGATTTTGTTATGTTTCTTGTCTTACAATGGCCAAGAGTTATAGTAGAAAGTTGTACAGAAGTTGTGTGTATTAACACCCTTGCCTTTGAATCTATTCTAGGGAGAAAGCATTCAATGTCCCATTAAAAAAAAATAAATGTTTTTTTTTTTTTTTAATTTTTGAGAGAGAAACAGAGTATCAGTGGGGGAGGGGCAGAGAGAGGGAGACACAGGATCTGAAACAGGCTCCAGGCTCTGAGCTCTCAGCACAGAATCCGATGCAGAGTTCAAACCTATGGACTGCGAGATCATTACCTGAGCTGAAGTTGGATGCCCAACCTACTGAGCCACCCAGTCGCCCTTCGATGTCCCATTTTTAAACCTGATGGTAACTGAAGGTTTTGTGTAGATGATCTTTATTATCTTGTGTATGCTGATAGAGTTGATTTGCTAATGTTTTGTTGAGGATTTTTGGTTCAACATTTTTTAAACTTATTGTTTGTTTACTTTTATGATGCTGCTTTTGTGGAGTTTTGGTATTCAAAGACAACAAGTGAGTGTCAAATCACGTCCAAGTTTCACATTTTTCTGACTTACTCTTTATCCACTAGTATAAAAGAGCTCTCTGATTATAAGGTATCCATGATTCCTATGGACCAGTGGATAATGCAGGATGATATTCCTATATTAAGGTCAACTGTGCCATATAGGATCACAAAATTGTAACAGTAATGTATCATATTCACACATCTCAGAGATTAGGACATAGAAAGTTGAGGGAGCATTTTTTTATAATTTGTTTCCACATCTGTATACATTAATTGTAGGAGTTTTGACAGCACTGAGTCCTTCTTTGCCTCTCCAGTTGTTTATGCCCATGCAATGACCTCCTTGGTTATGTGTTCTAGGCCCATGGAGGATATGCTCTAAATGTGATATGGACTTGTTCTAATGTTTCCTAAAGTTGTGTACAGAAGGCTCCACTTCAAAAAAGTTTTTTTTAATGTTTATTTATTTTTGAGAGAGAGAGACAGACAGAGAGGTGCAAAGAGAGAGGGAGACACAGAACTTGAAGCAGGTTCCAGGCTCTGAGCTGTTCAGCACAGAGCCTGACATGGAGCCTGACATGGGGCTCAATCTCACAGACAAATGGACCATGAGATCATGACCTGAGCTGAAGTCAGCAGCCCAACCAACTGAGCCACCCAGGCACCCCCAGAAGGCTCCACTTCAGCTATCTACCAGAGATGGCTGGTGCACAGAAAGCACCACTTTAGGCAACTAATAGAGGTGACTGATGCACAGAAGACCCCACTCACTTTGGGTAACTAGCATAGATCCTCTGGTGTACGGATGATGCCACTTTAGATAACTACCTGTAACCTCACCACCATACCCCCCACTTCATAAAAGTTGAGTATTAAGGTCCAAACTTGATAGAGAATACCTTGGGGAATGGAGTTGGAAAATAGGTACCACCTGGATCATCTGTTCACCCAGTTGATTACCAGGTCAGTAGTTACCCTGAATAAAGCTCTGTGTAAATTATATGGAGTGACTTGCTTCATTTTTCAGTCTTAAAGTGACTTATCAGTCTGTGGGATACTTTTTGGACCCACCTCTACCTTCTAACAATGAACCTTTTACAATCTGCCACAAATCAGTATTTTACATTTTAAGTTCAGGTAGAAATTTTACCATCACATAAGTTTTGTTTGTTTGTTTATTTGTTTTACATTCCTCTCTTTAAGTGCTTTCATCTATTAAAAAAAAAAACCCTACAACTACTATAAACTGCATGGGACAAATTATACCTTTTGTAATTTATCATCAAACATATTTTCAAGAACCCAAGCAAGAATAATTTATTTATCATTATTTTTACCCTTTGTTCTTCCTGATATTCCAAACCTCTTTTTTTTTTTATCATTCACCACCTATCTGAAATAATTTTTTGAAGGAGTTGTTTTAAAAAATATCTGTTGATGATGAATTCCCTTAGTTTTGCTCTATCTGGGTATGCCTTTATTACATTTTTATTCCTGAAGGATAAAGTCACTGGGTAGAGAATTCTGGGTTAACCACTGTTTTTTGTTTTTTGTTTTTTGTTTTTTGTTTTTTGTTTTTTGTTTTTTTTCAGCACTATGAGCATTTTGTTTCACCTCCTTCTGGGTTCCACATTTTCAGACGAAAATCCATAATCATTTGACATTTATACATACACAATGTGTCATTCTTTTCTGATTGCTTTACAGATTTGTCATTGTTTTTCACTTTTAACAGTTTGACTATGCTGTGATTAGGCATGTATATGTTTGAGTTTATTCTAGTTAAGTCTTTGTTAGCCTTTGGAATTTGTAAGTTTATGTTGTTTTGCCAATTTGTGATGCTTTCAGCTACAATTTCTTTTAGTGACTTTTCTGCCTGAGTTCTATCCTCTCCTTTTGGGACCCCAGTGACAAGATAATTGATTTTTTTCTTTGTTATTTATCCATAAATCCCCTGAGAGTCTGTCATTTCATTTACCAATATTTGCTATTAATATTGTTCAGTTTGAATAATTTTGAGTGAACTACCTTATAGTTCTGATTCTTTCCTCTATGGTCTTCATTCTCTTTGAGTTCACCTAATTAATATATAATTTCAATTTTAAATTTATTTTTTTTAATCAGGAAAGAGAGCATGTGAGAAGGGGACTGAGGCAGAGAGATAGAAAGAGAGAGAGAGAGAGAGAGAGAGAGAGAGAGAAACTTAAGCAACCTCCAAGCTCAGTGTAGACTGTGGGATCATGACCTAAAGTGAAGCCAAAAGTTGGACACTCAACCAACTGAGCCACCCAGGCACCCCTCATTTCATTTTTTAGTCTAAAATTTCAATGTTTCTGTCTTTGTTTGTCTATATATTTATGTGTCCTTTATCTTAGTATGTGTTGAATGTTACTCAGTGAATCGTTTTTATAATAGCTGCTTTAAAGCCTATAAAAATTCAATAATTGGCACTTTGGCATTGACATCATATAATTGTTTTTTCTATAGCAAGTTGAAAATTTCTTGTTTCTTTACATGCCAAGTAATTTTGGAGTGATCGTGGAAATTTTGTATAGTTTATGGTGAGTCTGTAGGTATTGTTTAAATAATACAGAAAATGCTGACTTTTCTTTATTCTCTTTATTTTTTAGCATAAATCATCCCATATAAGCTTATGGTACAAGTTTTAACCAGCTTCTTCTGTTTTGGTTTTGTTGTCTTCCACTTTCAGACTTTTTGCAGTTCTACTTAGATATGTCCACATGTGCATGACCCAGTGAGAAGTCTACAAACTTATGGTAGTCTATCAGTTAAGTTCAATTTTAAGTCTTAAGTGCTCTTTATGATCATATGAATGGATGTGAAACTTCATGGCATTACTTAACTGAATCTCACTGGCTCCAGAATCTTTCTGGTAAATTTCATTCCTTGGGCCTCCCCTTTTCTGCCTTGTTCCCAGAAAACTAGGAATTTAGTTGTCACATTTTGCATGTACTTCTTGGTAATACACTATGTTCTTGGCAAAACTGAACAGGAAGAAAAGATATGGGGATCTCCACAACCATTTATGAACACAGTCCCTCTGCTGAAGAAAACGGCCCCTGAAGGTCCCCACTCTGCACTCTTGTAGAGTTATAGGGAAGTGAATAATGGTACCAAATAAATAGAGAGAAAAATTAGAGAAGATTCTGAATTTTGCTGAAATATTAGGAATTCCCTTTTCTTGTCCTTGAGGAAGAACTAGAAAGATTTTCCTAGATCTCCTGTAAATGCACTGGTACCCATTTATAGATTTTGGTTGACTTACTTCGAGGACAGGAAAATGGAGCAACAGTGAAAAACTTACCTCTGATTCATTGTTAGTTCAAATTCTGGTCTTCTTCCCCAAATTGTACTGCTACTGTTTACTTTTTAGAATCATCAACTGTCTCTTCCTTGCCTTCCATACTTATTCAAAAGCTGCATTTATTGGGAGTGACTGAGTGGAATGTGCTTGCGCTGTTATAACTTGCATTGGGTGTGGAATAATGTAAGTGAAGCCGAATGCACCATGGGCTGTGCTACATCAATATTATCTTTTCTATCCCTACTCAAACTTTCTCTAGTGTAAGTTTAAGCATATCCTGGCAAGTAAGTGAACAACAGTATGACAGTCGAATTCAGATTTTCAAAAACTTTATTCCAAAACTAGAAAGGTCAGTTGCTTAGGTGTTGCATGCCAATATTATATTCCAACTTTGTTTCTTCTCCTGGGGCACAACAGATAACCAGCCTTCCTTTTCCCATTAGTTGGAATAATAAATACTTGTTTTCAAGATAAAAAACCATAAAATCCCCCTGTGGGATGTCTCATGGTAGGATTTAATGAAGATAGCAGAAATGATATTCAGAAAGGCCACTGAGGCACTAAATGCCAATAGTAGGTTAATAACTCTGACTATCTAAGATGATGTGAAAAAGTCTGTAGAATGGTTTGATCAATGTCAGGATCACTAATAGATGTGTGGAAACAAATTTTTGAATGCTTCCTCTTTTGTGGCATATATAAATAAAAATGTTGTAAAAATTAACCTTTATATCCTCATTTAACCTATCATTTTGTATGAATGTGAAGATAATGGTTATATTTTTCAAACATCTTATAGTGAAATGCCACACAAACAAAATGATCAAAGAACAGTAATATAGGCATTATCATTTTTTTTAAAAATCACACATTGTGTTATTTCATCAGCTATATGTCTCTCATAATAAAATGTGTATGTTATTCCATATATGTATGTGTCAAAGTTTTTATATCCATTCTAATGATAAATATCTAAGATGTTTACCCATCCCCCTGAAAAAAAAGATGTTTATGCCCCTTTCGAAATAATTCTCATACTAAACATTTTTGGTAATATCTTTTGTATCACATGCATTTTTTGCTATGTAAATACCAGGGAGTAGAACTGTTGCTTTACAATTAAGCATATGCTCAAACTTAGTAGATCCTAACATATATTATTCTCACTAGTAGAATATGAAAGTTGTTTCCTTTGCATCCTTGACAAATTCTAGCATCACCATTGATTTTAACTGTTTTGATGGAAATGTAATAGTTTTCCCATATGGTTTTTTTTCTGAAGTTCTTTGAGGTATAAAAAGCTCAGTGCTGATGTTGAAACTGTTGGTGCCTTGTCCACATCCATCCATGTTCACCATTCTGTTACAAGATTATGACTTCTTACTGCAATCTTAGTGAATATCATTCTGAGAGTTGCATCTCGTTCCAGGAACGTGCTTGTCCCATTGTTTGCAAAAAATTGGGACTCAGTGCTCCCAGGAAAAGATTTCTACCAATGACAGTCATTGTTGGTAATAAGTACTATATGCTCTTGCTAAATAAGTGAAGAAATTCAGAGATTTTTTCTAAATCTTCTCCTGAAATTACCAGTGGGATTGAGTTTCAGTTCATATCACTGGTAATTTTTCATTAATGTATCCAAACCTGTTTTTCTTATGACTCTTAAATCAATTCCAAGCTCTACCACCTATGATTCCTTAGACAGGTCTCCAAATAAGTTACTTGCGCTTAAAATCTATTCTCAATGTCTGCCCTCTGGTGACACCCAGAAGAAGATAATTTATCTTTGCATAAGTTTTTGACCATTTTTTTTTCATATTTTTAAAAACGATATTAAAGCTTATGTTATATATATTTTCCCCTGGGTTTGCTGCAAATTTCTTATTAATTTGTAGAAATACTTTATATATTTTAGATGTGACCTAGATCTGCTTTGTATTGCTTATAATATATAGTCACCCTTTGTCTATCGCTTTCTTTTGCATTTTTCTCCAAAGATGTATTGTCATGAACATGAATTTTTAATTTGAATATAGCCGAGTTTCCACATATTTTCCTTTATATTTGATTTTAAAAAGTATCCCTTTACCTTAATTTCACACACAAAAAGATATTTTTCTAAATTAATCTTTAGGTTTTTACATTTAGATTCCATAATATACTTGGAATTGATTCCTTTGTATTGTATGAAGTATGATTATACCTCAGGGCTATAAAGGGCTTCTACTTTTTTTTTATATGCATCTCCAATTGTCTTGGGGCCATTGCATTTCAATCTGCTCCCTTCACATAGCTATTTCATTTTCGTCATAACCTATGTCAAATTCTGATTATTCATATTTCATTAACTGCCTTAATATTTAAAAAAAATTAATGTTTATTTTTGAGAGAGAGAGAGACACACACAGAGTGCGAGCAGGGGAGGGGAAAAGAGAGAGGAAGACACAGAATCTGAAACAGTCTCCAGTCTCCGAGCTGTCAGCACAGAGCCCGACGTGGGGCTTGAACTCACGAACTGTGAAATCATGACCTGGGCTGAAGTCGGCCGCTTAACCAACTGAGCCACCCAGGTGCCCCTGCTTTAATATATATATATATATATATATATATATATATATATCAAAATGATACACCCTGTTAAGTTTTATAAGTATTTAAAATGCCTTGATAATCTCAGCCTGAACTCACACTTGGTCATATTCTTTGAAATTGTCCTGACTTTGTTTTTTGTTTTTTGTTTTTAACTGCAGTAAAAATTGTGTTATTTTTTTTTTATCGATAATGGTACTCTAAAAGCAGTACTAGAAGATATGATTTCTATTTTATTTACATCAATATAAGCTAAATTCTTAAAACAATCTCTATTATTAAATACTTTAAGTCAGACTTCTTCCAACTATACTTTTATTTTTCTTTAGTATTTACTCTTTTAGGATTTAGTCACATATTTTGGCTTATTCCTAATTAAAGTATCCTAAATTACAAGTTAGTGAAGAAAATTTAAGTACACAAAGTACTATCAAGAAAGTTTACATCCAACGTGGAAGCAAATTTCTCCATGTTAATAAAGTTACTAAGATGTTAACAATTTTTAGCAGTGTATCCTATATAATTGAGTCCACACACTGCTGCTCTCAGGGAATGGTGAGGACAAAATTTCATATAGATAGAAATACTCTTGAAAATCATGTTGTAATAATTTTATAGCTGATATTCTACTACCTCACATAGAGTTAATGTTTCCATTTAATTTCAAGTTAATAATATTAATGATGTTTTATTTATTGGTCATATCCATATTATTATAAATTTATTGATTCATTTTAATTGATTGACCAATTGCCTAAACGGAATTTCCACAGTCCCCAAGTTCTACTCCAATTCCATTTTGGACCACATTTTTTCAATAGACCACCTTTTTATCTAGCCCTAGTTATCTACTGAACAACTGGGTGTGGCTTCTTTCTCCAGAGCAATTTGAACATCCTTGTTTCTCAGACTATAAACTAAGGGATTAAGAATGGGTATGAGGACTGTGTAGAAAAGTGAGAAAATCTTGTTCAGACTGAATGTTGTTTCTGATGGTGGTATCATGTACACCACAACCAGAGTTCCATAAAACAAACTCATCACAATCAAGTGGGATGAGCAGGTGGAGAAGGCTCTGTGTCTCCCGGTAGAAGAAGAAATCCTTAAAATGGAGGACAGAATGCAACCGTATGGTAACAATGTCCAAAAGAATGGAGACAGGGATAGGAGTGATGAAGCAAATGCTGCCCTTTCCACCATTGTAGTGTCTGTGCAGGAAAGCTTCACCAGTGGGAAGAAGTCACAAAAGAAATGGTTGATGATGTGGGGACCACAGAAAGTTAAAGAGGTAAGCAAAACTAGCACGGCACCCACGAACAGAAAACCACCAGTCCACGAAGCAACTGCCAACTTGACACAAACTCTGTGGTCCGTAAGTACTGAGTATCTCAGGGGCTGACAGATGGCCAAAGAGCAATCATAGGACATGACAGCCAGGAGGAAACACTCCACAGTGAGCAGAGCACCAACAACGTACAATTGCATCACACAGGCAGTAAAGTAGATAGTGACACCAGCAGCCAAAACCTCCCACAGCAACTGGGGAAAAATGCTGCTTAAGTATCCAACATCCACACAGGATAAATGGCACAGAAAAAAATACATTGGAGTATGAAGATGTGAACTTTTCTGGACAGCAAAGATCAGCAGCAGGTTACTAAACAGTGTGATCATATAAAGGCTGAGGAATAAAAAGAAAAGGATAGTTTCATTTTCTTCAAGGTCCCCAAAACCAAGCAGGATGACATAAGTAACAGTGGACATATTTCTCTTTTTTTTTTCTTCCATCTAAGAGCTATAGATGAAAACAATTCTTGTACAATGAAATAACTTTACATGGCTTATTTCAAGGGGGGGACTGTTACATAGCCAGGGCTAAAACCTTGTCCAGTAAACTCCATGATGCTGTGACTTCCATCCCAGATTGTAGTATTATGTCCTCATTTCTAAATCTGCATGTCCAAATTAGCTAGAAGCCAGGAGAGTCTGGAGGAGGGGCTGAAGTGTTAGGGTCAGGCGTAAGACAGGGTAAAGATAAGAGTCAGAGGCTAAAAAATTTTTAGCAAAGGCTTTATCGGGAACTGAGTTCTCGGGCGAAGTTCCGTAACTCAAGGAGAGAAAGAGAGAGAGGAGTCAGGGAAGTCGCGCCCAGGTGTGGTGGGCTGGGGTTTGGTTTTTAAGCTGCAGCGGTTCTAGGTTTAGGTCCAGGTGGGTCTTTTTCGCATCAGGTCATGCTGTCGCTCGGTGATTGGTTGACCTCCAATTCGCTCTGGCACACTACTAGGGGCTTTTCCTTGGGTTGCGCTGGCAAGATGGCCGTCCCCTCTACTGTAGTTCCAAGGACATCCTAACATGAAGGGGTGAACATGTATTGGCAGTATGTATTGACTTTTTATTAATCTTGCTTATCTGTGATTCTCTGAATATTCCTTTGATAATTGTAGTTTCAGTTTGAATGTGGTGATACACAAAAGTTTTTCTCTTTCATAGTTGTTCCTAAAAGCAGTTTTATACTAAGGATAGTTATTATTAGATCAATTACATATTTTGTTCCAGAGAAAATTATACAATGATAACATTTGGATTGGTTTCCTTAAGTTCACTTTTTAAAATGTGTTCCTCTTCCTTTGCCATGGCAGATGCCTTCATTCGGGGACACTTTGGGAAGGGCTTTACTTACATACACAACTGTTAGTCATTCCTTGAAAAGCTCCATCTATGAAATGGTCCATGATGTTGTCCACCGCTCAGAACTTATGCTGGAAAGACATTTACATTTAAGTTCAAAGAGATACATGCACCCCAAAGTCTATACCAGCATTATTTACAGTAGTCAAATTATGGAAACATCTCAAGTGTCCATCAACTGATAACTGGATAAAGAAGATGTGGTGTATATATCTATATCTATATCATCTATACCATCTATATCTATATCTATATCTGTATCTATATCTATCTATCTATACTTATATCTATACCTATAGATATATAGATATAGATAGATAGATATAGATACAGATATAGATATAGATATAGATATTGTATGTGTTAGATGGTAGTTGGAAGATGTGGTGTATATATAAATATATGCATCTGCCATCTACCACATACAATATCTATATCTGTATCTTATATATACACCACATCTTCCAACTACCATCTAACACATACAATATCTATATCTATATCTATATCTATCTATCTATCTCTCGATCATCTATCTACATAATGGAATGCTATTCAGCCATGAAAAAGAATGAAATCTTGCCATTGGCAACAACATGGATGGAGTTACAGAGTATTATGTTAAGTGGAATAAGTCAGTCAGAGAAAGACAAATACCATATGATTTCACTGATATGTGGAAATTAAGAAACAAAACAAATGAGCAAAGAAAAAGAAAGTGATTTTTAAATACTTTACTTTTTAAACTCTTCATGAATAAATTTCTAATTTTGAAACTATGAGCACTTTAAGACCTGTCTGTGTCTTGTGTCTCTGATAACTAAGCAGTACCATTCACTCCTTCTCTGTCCTTTTTCCTGTGTTTGTGTTAGCCACCTTTCCTATTTCTCTTTTATATATAATTTGGCAAATCCCATTAGCTTAACTTCCATATTTATGTAGAATCATCACTACACAATTGTCCTATCTCAATCTTTACCAAACTGTACCTGGATGATATCAAAGTTTTATTAAGAAACAGATGTAAAAGAAGTAAACGAATGAAGAGTATATATTTTTATAAGTAATTTATATATATATATATATATATGAATTTCTACTAAGCAAATTATATCAAAAATGAAATTGTTATTTTCAATTACACAGGATATTTGGAAATTGATTATTATTTTTCAAAGTTGAAATAAAGAAATATGTGAGGAAAATTAATAATGTTTAGAGAAATAGTTTTTAAAAACAAAGTATAAATTTACTAGATATAAAAAGGTTTTAAAATATTAACAATGTTATTTTGATTGAAATATAGTTAAAGCATAACACTCTTGGCTAAAAGCAGGTATTAACATTCTATAAAAATTATGGAAAACACATAAGTACAAATCAGTGAAAAAAGAACAGACTTTCAAGAAGTTATTTCCTCACCTTACAAGTGTACCTGAAAATCAATTCAGAATGACAAAGAAATTAAATTTATAAATACAACAGCAGGTAAAATATTTTAAAAGAAGATAAAAGTTAGGATAATTTTAGTAGAGCTAAGAATTATCAAAGGAAAAGAGTTTATTTTTGTTTTTTTCCAGCTTTATTGAGATACAATTAGTATTTAACATGTGTAAGTTTAAGATGTTCAATGTGTTGATTTGATAATTTATATATTGCAAACTAATACCACCATCACATTAGCTAACACCTCCATCACTTCATATAACTCCTATTTCTTATTTGTAGTAAGAACATTAAGGCTCACTACCTTAGCAAATTTAATAACATAATACAGTATGGTTAACTATAATCACACTGCTGTGCATTAGACCCCCAGAACTTATTCACTTATTCATGTTCTAGCTAGAACTGTGTGTATTTTGACAACACATTCCTATTTTCTCCATGACCCCCTGATAATCATAATTCTACCCTATTTCTACATTTTTTGCTTTGTTCAGTACCACATATAAATAATAACATACAGTATTTGTCTTTCTTTATCTGACTTATTTTACTTAGATGAATGGACAAAGATGTGAGATCATGATCCAAAACACATGCGCACACACACACACACACACACACACCCACACAGATATAAATATATGAATATGGATACATAGATGTGGATATACATAATTGGATATATATCATATAATATATACTAGGTATTAAATATATATTGAATAAATATATTTGAATTACTTCTATTTCCATACAGATACATAATACTGTGATAAAAGTATTTCCATAGTTCTCGTCAAACAAAATTGTGGCTGCAAATGACATAATTTTTTTCTTTCTCATTATATGTATATAATAGAATATTATTCAGCCTTGGAAACAAGGAAGATAGAGAGACAGGAACTCTGAAAGCTCTATAAGAAAAATGTGTAACTGGGGTGCCTGGGTGGCTCAGTCGGTTAAGCGTCCGACTTCAGCTCAGGTCATGATCTCACACTTTGTGAGTTCAAGCCCCACATCGGGCTTTGTGCTGTCAGCTCAGAGCCTGGAACCTTCTTCGGATTCTGTGTCTCCCTCTCTTTCTGCCCCTCCCCTGCTCATGCTCTGTCTCTCTCTGCCTCAAAAATAAATAAAAACATTAAAAAAAATTTTTTTTAAAAGAAAAATGTGTAACTATATCACACTTATTTAAATAATATTCTAATCTAAATTATTTATTTTTTCACAGGTGTTTACACAATGGGGAAAAAGCACTATTTTAAAATATAGAAAACATTTTATAGAAATTATTACATTAAGTTGAATATCTGCTTAAACTGTGATGGTAAACAAGACACACATTTACAATAACACAGCCTGACCCTGTTATATTATGTTATTTATAATGGGTCTATGTTAGTTTTACTTGTCTTCATAGCACATGTATGCTTCCTGAATTATTCCATTTTCTACTATGGCATCAAAAGTTATTGATATTGATGAATTTCAAATCCATTTTTCAAGGCCAATACACTGATATTTAATTTATCCATCATTGCATATTCTAAATTTAGGTACATGTCCTACATATACTTACAATTCAACTTCATTACCTAAAGTTCACCAGATATTACCCCATGCATCTTTATATATTGTTGCAATCTGATTTTGAAAATAAGGTAATAACTCTCACATTTTTGCACATTTTATATCTTTCATGCAATTTTCAACCAATATCCTTCAAAGGTAACTATTATTCTTATTTCTACTGCCATATATGAGCTCGGCCTGTTTTCAAAGTTCACAGAAATGAAATCTGTGTATTTTAGTATGTGCTCATTTGCTTTAGCGAATGGAACTAAAGGAAGCTTTTGATATTTGTTGATGTGACTCAATATATTATTTTTTTTAATTGTTGTATAGTGTTAAGTGTATGGAAATAGCCACATTGTTTATCCATTCCCATGTCCATGGTCATTGTGTTGCTTCCAGCTTTTGGCTATTATGAATCCTTGATGTATTTTCAATATCATCAGCACAGGTTTCCAAATAAAGACTTCTGCCACTCATCACAGATATTTTCCTTTCTTTATCTCCACTTGTAAAAATCTATTAAATTGCTAATTCTAAATTTTATCATTTGGTAAAATTATCCCCATATTTGTATTATTACTAAGAGTATACTGTCTAAGAGCTATAATTCTATGAAGAAATATTTCAATTACCTTTTTCTTGATTTAAGTTCCCAACTAATTACAATCTTATATTTACTAAATAGTGGCATTAATAACAAGCATGATTATGTTATTCCTGACAAGTTTTTATGGCTACTAGTTTCCCTCAGAATCAAAGCCAAATTATTGAAAAAGTACATAAAATCATTTTATGATTTGGATTCATATCAAATTTCTATATCATCTTGTCCTACACTTCTGCTGAGACCTTTTACTATAGTCAAAGTAAACATGTTTCAGTTTCTCAAACATGAAGTCCATCTACCATACACTTTTACCTCTGTACGTATTTCTCTCTTAAAATCTCAGTCCACCATCTAGATTATTTAAATTTTTCATTCTCAGCTATTTTAGTCCAGATTTTTCTCCATAAGCCTTCTCTACTTTTGTCTTATCTCTTCTTCAAATAATTCCACACAGGTAATATTTATAATGCATATTAATTGAAAGTCAGTCTCTCTAGATTGTGAGATTGTCCTAACATAATTTTTTTTTCTCAACTCACATAATTTTAAACTCAACACCCAGCATCATATTCAAAAACTGGTTGAGGGGGGCGCCTGGGTGGCTCAGTCGATTGAGCATCCAACTTTGGCTCAGGTCATGATCTCATGGTCTGTGAGTTTGAACCCCACATCAGGCTCTGTGCTGTCAGCTCGGAGCCTGGAGCCTGCTTTGGATTCTGTGTCTCCTTTTCTCTCTGCCCCTCCCCCACTTGTGCTCTGTCTCTCAAAAATAAATAAATGTAAAAAAAAAAGTAGTTGAGGATAAGTAATCAGTTGCTCAGTTAACGGTTAAATTGATATGAACTAAATAGGCTTCCTAAAAGATTTTATTTTAGAAGAAAAGTGACATGAACAGTAATTAATAAAAGATCACTTAAACTCTAAGGTTGGAAAAGAATATTCGAATGGGATAGTTAAGTAATAATAAAAATGAAAGTAGAAAAAAATGTGAGGATTTCCCATTAAAAAATTTGCCTACACACTTTCAGTTTGCTAAGAAACTCGTATTGAACTGTATTATACAGTAGTAAGTAATCATGTAGCTCATCTACTAAAATATTTTAAAAGTAGAAATTATGTAAACATGATTCAAAATTAAGTCCAGTTGATTTCATGCCTTTCAAACTTTCCAGAAACTCACATTTTGGGTAAATTTCAGCTGTAGCTGGGATTCTCAGATAATTCCATTTATAAATATTAAATGCAAATTTATACTATTCAGTAATTCAAAAAAATCTTGAATAGTAAAACTTTGGTATGTATGTTTCCCCACATTTTTTCCTCTTTTGAGTGTTATGTTTTCATTAAAATGAAAAAGAAAAAAAAAACTTGTTAGCTGCCTTAACACCACTTTTCTTTTTATTCATCACAAGTTTGCATATCTACTGCATATCAGTTCTTCTATGTACTCTGATATGATGTAAAGTCTCATTTCTGTATCAAGAAATGTTTGCAAACTCTATCAAGTGAGCAAACCTACAAATTGTGGCTTTCTGCTTAAATAATACACATACATAAGCAGCACAAGTAGTATTGATGGAGGGTAAACAAAGATCTGCTGGGTCTTTGTGAAATCCTTGTCGAAGGTTGTCTAATCTGGTGAAGCCCAAATGACATGTACTGAGTCAGAAATATTTCTGCTATCATAGACTTGAATTCAAAAAAAATCAATAAATTATGTGAAAAATCCTGTGACCATTCCTAGCTGTGTTTACATAGTAGGAAAGTAGAGACTGATTTTTGAGACTTTATTTTCAGATTTTCTTGGAGATTTCTTACCTCACTGTCTGTCAGCTCTTTTTTTTTTAACGTTTTTCCTTTTTTAAAAGTTTATGTATTTATTTTGAGAGAGAGAGAGAGTATGGGAAAGAGACAGAGAGAGAGAGAGAGAGAGAGAGAGAGAATCCGAAGCAGGCTCCATGTTGTCAGCACAGAGCCCAATATGGGGCTCAATCCCACAAACTGTGAAATCATGACCTTAGCTAAAATCAAGAGTCAGAGGCTTAACTGACTGAGCCACACAAGCATCTCTCTCAGCTTCTCTACAGACTTCTGGATACTAAGAACTTTCAGAATATTGACAAACTGGATTTTTCCCTCAGAACTACATCTGAGGGACAGTGCCTAACATCTGGGGACTAGTAACTTATTGATCCTACTCTCTATGCAAGGATTTATTCCAAACACTTCTGCTGAATAAGAGTCCCACTATACTTCACAATTCATTTCTCCCTAGCTTTCTTTCTTTAAAAAATGTATTCTGCAAGACTTTCTTACCCCATCTAAAAACTAAAGAAAACCTACAGAATGTGAGAAGATATCTGCAAATGGCATATCTAATAAAGAGTTAAGGGGCGCCTGGGTGGCTCAGTCGGTTAAGCATCCGACTTTGGCTCAGGTCATGATCTCACGGTCGGTGAGTTTGAGCCCCGCATCGGGCTCTGTGCTGACAGCTCAGAGCCTGGGCCTGCTTCAGATTCTGTGTCTCCCTCTCTCTCTGACACTCCCCTGTTCATGCTCTGTCTCTCTCTGTCTCAAAAATAAATAAACATTAAAAAAATTTTAAAAAGAGTTAATATCCAAAATGTATAAAAACTTAAACAACTCAACCATCAAAAAATAATCTAGTTAAAACATGGGCTGAAGACATGAATAGATATTTTTCTAAAGAAAACATACAGGTGTCCAACGGACACATGAAAAGACACTGAACATCAACATCACGGAAATGCAAATCAAAAATTTAATGAAATACCCCTCATTCTTGTCAGAAAGACTAAAATCAGGAGCGCTTGTGTGGCTCAGTCGTTTAAGCATCTGACTTCGGCTCAGGTCATGATCTCACCTCCATGAGTTCAAGCCCCGTGTAGGGCTCTATGCTGTCAGTTCAGACCCTGGAGCTACTTTGGACTCTATGTCTCCCTCCCTCTCTGCCCCTCCCCCACTCACGCTCTGTCTTTCTCTGTCTCTCAAAAAAATGAATAAACGTTAAAAAAAAAAAAAGGAATGGCTAAGATCAACAATACAAGAAACAGCAGGTATTGGAAAGGATGTGGAGAAAGGGGAACCCGTCTGCACTGTTGGAGGCAAACTGGTGCAGCCACTCTGGAGTTTCCTCAAAAAGTTAAAAATAAAACTGCCCTACCATCCAACAATTATACGGCTAGGTATTTGCCCAAAGAATACAAAAATATGAATTCAAGGGGATACATGCATCTCAAAGTTTGAACCAGCATTAACAACAATAGCCAAAAAATGGAAAAACCTAAATGTCCATTGACTGCTGAATAGATAAAAAAAGATGAGAGAGAGAGAGAGAGAAAGAGAGAGAGGGAGCTTCTGATATATATAAATTACATGTGAATTTATGCTATTGTGTGTTTGTGTGTGTGTGTGTGTATATATACACACACACACATGAATAATGTTATATATATGTATGTATATACATATACATATACACATATACATATATGTAAATATACATATATACACATACTATATATAAATATACATATATTTATATAAATATACATATATTATATACATATATACATATATATATAAAGAGAGAGAGAGAGAGAAAAGAATATTAATCAGCCATAAAAAAGAATGAAATCTTGGCATTTGCAATGATGTGGATGGAGTTAGAGAATATTATGCTAAGTGAAATAAATTAGTCACAGAAAGACTAAGACTTTGTGGCTTCACCCAAATGTGGAATTTAATAAACAAAACAAATGATCATAAGGGAGAAAAATAGAAAGGAAAAGCAAGAAAAAAACTTTTAATTATAGAGAAGAAACTGATGATTACCAGACAGACTACACTCCAGGTGGTGTTTTAAATAGGTGATGGCCATTAAGAAATGCACTGTTGTGATGAGCACCAGGTGTTGTATGAAAGTGTTGAATGACTATGTTGTACACCTGAAAGTAATATTACACTGTGGGTTAAGTGAAATTTAAATAAAAACTTAAAAAAACAAGTTACATGATTTTATTGATATAATACAATTACTTTTTTCTTTTTTTTTCTTTTTTTATTTTTTACATTTTTTAAAGTATTTTTTTTTATTTTTGAGAGAGAGAGAGCAGAGACAGAGTGTGAGCTGGGGATGGGCAGAGAGAGAGGGAGACACAGAATCTGAAGAAGGCTCCAAGCTTTGAGCTGTCAGCACAGAGCCCGATGCAGGGCTCGAACTCCTGAACCATGAGATCATGACCTAAACTGAGATCATGACCTGAGCCAAAGTCGGAGGCCCAATGGATGAGTCACCCAGGTGTCCCATTTTTTAAATAATATTTTTTAATGTTTATTCAGTTTTTGAGAGACCGAGGGAGAGATAGAGTGAGAGACAGAGAGAGAGAGAGAGACAGAGAGAGAGAGAGAGAGAGAGAGACAGAGAGAGAGAGAGAGAGAGAGCATGAGTGGGGGAGGGGCAGAGAGAGAGGGAAGACATAGAATCCTAAGCAGGCTCCAGGTTCTGACCTGTCAGCACAGAGCCTGATGCAGGGCTGAACTCAGGAACCATGAGACCATGACCTGAGCCGAAGTTAGGTGTTTAACCGACTGAGCCACCCAGGCGCCCTTACATTTCCTTTTCTAATCAGACATAAACTTGAAATTGTGTTGAACCTACAGAGCCTAAGAAACATTCTCTTAACACTTCCAAGTCTAACGAGATCTTTGCTAATTTCATTGCTGAAAACCATTACTAAAATTTAACTAATCTTTAAAGTATAGCAAGGAATTGGAGTTAAGCTAGCTCCCGGAGTTTGCAGTCACCAGTTCCCCAGGGTTTTCCAGAGGTTGACCCATATGTCCCAGCCTCCGAGGGAATCATCATGCTTAGAAAGCACCCAGGGACACATTGTTCTTGTGATTTAAAGTAAGCATGAATCTTCCTGAGAAGTAACTCCTTGAATTTTATTCACTTAAGAAAGAGGCAAGATCACAGATTTTGTCAAATATCTTAAATTGCACAAAATAATTCTGCTGTTAGTGAAGGTAAATTTATTACCCCCATTCTTATATATTTTGTATGTTAATTTATACTTCTTTAAAGTTACTAAGGAATAATTTACTATACTAACTGTAATATGTCTTAAGACTATTTGTACACTTTACTGTTCTTGTCCATATGATAAATGTATTTTCATAGAATAGACTGAATGTTTCTGATTCCATTATTTATTTTAGGTAATTGGTATTAAAAATAGTACCTGAAGATCTGTTACACATTGAACAAAACAGTGAAACTTTAAAGATGCAAAGGTTCCTTAGGAATTGAAATACTGCAGGTGCAAGGAATAAAATTTTTCAAAATATTGATTTTAAAGGATAACTCTGACATCTATGGGAATTTCATAGCAATTAAAACTACGTAAGTAAAGATGATTTCCAAAGTATAGGAAGTAACGTTGAAATGTTTCATATAGTTATTACTATGAAGAACTTATCACATTTCTTGCATATTATGTGGCAGAGATGCTGTATGCTGATTATTTAATATTATATTTTATCTGTTTTACAATGAGCTAGAGAGTAGTAATACCACTCATTCTACTGTTCATTTTTAAAAATTTTGTAGCAAACAATTTCTATATATCGCTAAGATCATAAGAAGCAGGAAAAATATGCTGGAATATCTTTTAGGCCCCAAAGTATTCATTTTCCACATATCCACCTCAATACCTTCGAAAAAAGGAGATGTGAGTTAACTTTAACATAGAAAAACTTCAGAATTACATGCAATCTGCAAAGATTGAGCATGAGAATGAGACTTCTAATACACAATAGTTAATGTGTGGTTTTAATAAAGCAAATTAAAAGTATCTGTTAAGTCTGATTTGTTTCAGTAACCTATGTCAGAAGTCAATAATACAACTTAATCATTAAGCATTTTCTTTGGATAGTTAATCACATTATATTCTTTACGTAAAATGAAGATAATGGAAGTATCACAAATAACTAAAATAATTATTATACAAATAATTAGTCTAAAATATTTTTGCAAAAACATTGAAGATTCATATAATTGTACCAATGCAAGCAAGTCATTATCATTATTAAATGGTGACACAAGTCATATTTTTTTAATAAAAGTGTACTATACATTTGTTTTCCTTTTTTGTTTCCTTTTCTTTTTTTCTTCCAAATTGGACTACATATTAAAAATAGAAAAATACAATTGTTGATATTTTAAGTTAAAACCTGATAGTTCTAGGCCTTAACAGAAGATAAATTTAAATACCAGACTCTGGAAAGATATTTTAGACAAATGGTATAAATGTACTCAATAACATACTCAAGGTTATAGGTCTTGGTTTTATGTTATATCCTCAACGCTTAGTTCTCTGATCTTATGACTATTGAAACTTGTATGGTATCTCACCAGAGTGGGAAAGAACTCTCACATGAAATATGGCCTTTATAGTTTCAAATATAATCTTTCTTTCAATTTCTTCTATGCATGCTTTTTGGTTAGAAATGATGCATTGTCCAATGGCTGCATTTATTTGGACGTGTTATGAACTATCTGCATTCACTTTTTATTTCTGCATTATCTTCTCACTTTATCCTTCACTCCAGGTTACTACAGCATATTAGCAGACAGGGGCAATCTCACCTTTTTCACAGAATTCCTCCTCATGGATATCTCAAGCTCTCGGGAGCTCCAAAATTTTCAAGGTCTGCTGTTCCTATTGATTTATTTAGGAGCCATGGCTGGAAATCTTCTGACCATTACTGCCATTGCAACAGACCCACATCTTCACTCTCCAATGCATTTTTGTATAAACAACTTATCCCTCATAGACCTTTGCTGCATCTCTGTTAGTGTTCCCAAATTAATTGTTAATTGCCTGGTAGACAATAAGCCAATTTCACTCAAAGAATGTGTGCTCAGATTTTCCTGTATATTCTTTTTGCATCTGTAGAGCTTGCACTCCTTGTAATGATGTCCTATGACCAGTATGTTGCCTTTTGCCACCCTCTGTACTATGGGGTGACTATCACCCTCTGTACTATGGGGTGACTATCACACTGCATTTGTGCATACAAGCAGCAGGTGGCTCATGGGGAAGTGGGCTGGTCTATTCCGCTATGCTCACTGGTCACATGTTCAGGCTCCCTTTCACAAAGTCCAATATAACCAATATTTCTGTGATGTACCACAGATTATAAGGATATCATCTTAAGATGTTCAGTTTTTTGAATCAGTGATCCTTGCTATAAGTGCTTCTATTTCCTTAGTATGTTTTGCTTTTTTGGTTATATCATATATTAATATATTTTCAACTGTGCTTAAGATCCATTCAGTGGAAGCCCATAACAAAGCTTTATCTACTTCTACCCTGCAGTTGGTAATTCTTCTTTTGTTTCTAATTTCTGGATTGATTGCTGTCTTAGGTCCCATTGCAAATGACGCATCCCTT
Source organism: Panthera tigris (assembly GCF_018350195.1). NCBI lineage: Eukaryota > Metazoa > Chordata > Mammalia > Carnivora > Felidae > Panthera > Panthera tigris. The sequence continues at coordinate 86,236,078 of NC_056660.1, read as the reverse complement.
AAAAACCTGCTGACAGTTATTCTTTATATCATAGTGCCCCCATTCATAAACCCCATCATCCATAGTCTATGGAGCAAGGAACTGCTCTAAGCAGAATGCTGAATAGATATATTAAGTCCCCAAGGAGGCATTTTCTTGATTAAAATGCATGTTAAAACAAGACAATTTGATATGAGCTAATTTTATAGTTGATTCATGTTCTTAAATTTGAACATATTCCTATGAATTAGTACTCTTGATTGTGTATGTTTTTGTTGTCCAACTATATGTTACAAATTTTACTATGAGTTAGCTTTTCTTACTCAAAATTATATATTTTTATATGTGCTTCTTGAAAATACTACAAGCCTGATCCATATTGACAAAATGTTTTGGAAATTGTTTGGAATTATTTTGACCTAAACAGAAAGAAAAACATCAGAGAAAGGCATGCCTTGCATATCATTACCTTACCGGGTAAGGTAAGAACTTCACATTACTGGATACTGCCAATCTGGTAGATAATACTGTTGGTTTAGATAAGAGAAGGTTTAAATTTGTCTCTTTGTATTTATTCTTATGCAAAGGATGTATTAAGCAATAAAACGCTTAAGGCTAGTAGATTACTGAGGGATTGGATTTAATGAGGAGATAGCACAGACATCCCTGCCAAACCCTTGAAACCAGTTTCCAGAAGGTTCCTGGAAACATGGAAGAGTTGCTTCATTCATGAACTCTGGACTATAAAACCACTGGTCTTCAACACTGAATATGGTTTGATACATTTGTTCTCTCTCTGAGCTTTCTGTGCAAAAATATATGTCATGCTTTATTCATCTAAATTTTCTTTTTTTAAAATGTTTATTCATTTTTGGGAGAGACAGACAGAAAACGAGCATGGGAAGGGGAAGAGAGAAAAGGAGACACAGAATCAGAAGCAGGCTCCAAGTTCTGAGCTGTCAGCACAGAGCCTACCACGGAGTTTGAGCTCATGAACCATGAGAACATGACCTGAGCCAAAGTCAAACATGTAACTGACTGAACCACCAAGGCTCCCCTCTTTTTTATATTTTATTTTAAGGTTTTATTTATTTATTTTGAGACTAAGAAATAGAGAGAGAGAGAGAAAAAAAAGAATCCCAAGGAGGATCTGTGCTGACAGCATGTGATTTGAACACAGGAACCGTTAGATCATGACCTGTGCTGAAAGCAAGATTCAGACAGTTAAAGAGACACTGAGGCGCTCCTCATGCAAATTTTATTTTATTTAAAAAAATTTTTTTTTACATTTTATTTATTTTTGAGAGAGAGAGAGAGAGACAGGGCACAAGTGGAGGAGGGGCAGAGAGAGAGAGGGAGACAGAATCTGAAGCAGGCTCCAGGCTCTGAGCTGTCAGCACAGAGCGCGATGTGGGGCTCGAACCCACGAACCGTGAGATCATGACCTGAGCCGAAGTCAGTTGCTTAACTGACTGAGCCACCCAGGCGCCCCTTATTTTATTTTTTTTAATGTTTTTAATGTTTATTTTTTTGGGAAAGAGAGTGTGAGTGGGGTAGGAGCAAAGAGAGAAGGAGACACAGAATCCAAAGCAGGCTCTGGTCTCCCAGTTATCAGCACAGGACTCAAAACCATGAACTGTTAAGATCATGAACTTAGCGAAAGTCAAATGCTCAACTGACTGAGCCACCCAGGTGCTCCCAACTTTCTTTATAATGGAGGGAAAGGAATTAGTAGTTACAGAGTGAAGGGAGATATATCAGTAACTGGTGTCCGATTTTACCTAGAGAGAATCACATATGTCTTGTATTATATAATACAGTTTTCACATTAAGTATGTCATAAAATTAATCATCTCAAAATTGAAAGTTTTATTTTTTCTCATTTGAAAAGTCTTACTTTTTTTCTAATTTTTCTCATTTTAAAGCTGGCTAAATACAGTATGGACTCTTTTATATCTCGGAAATGAATTCTGTAAAATGTGTCTTCCTACTTTAAAATCCCTATAAAGAAGATGTTCAAAATTTAGGAACAATTCTCATTTAATTTCAGCCTGGGACTGGTACAAGAGGTATATCAGTCTCATACATTTCAGTATATACTAATCAATGTAGAAGGAATGAATAAATGAAGATTGCAAATCTCACATCTATCAAAACTAATAATCCTCTGTGTAGAAAAAGGATCCCTCTTGCACTGTTGGTAGGAATGTAACAGTATAGAGGGTCCTCAAAGTGTTAAAAGAACATAAATACTCTTTTATCCAGTAATTGAACTACTGGGTATTTACTCAAATAATATAAAAACCCTAATTCAAAGAGATACACGCAACCCTATGTTTATGGCAGCATGATTTACAATAGCCAAATTGTGGAAGCAGCCCAACTGTCCATCAATAGATGAATGGATAAAGAAGATGCAATGAAGTGTATCTGTATATATACTATTGGAATGGAATATTATTCATTCATAATAAGAGAATAACATCTTGCCATTGGCAGCAGCATGGATGGAAGTAGAGTATTATTCTAAGCAAAATAAACTAGTCAGAGAAAAACAAATATCATATGATTTAATTCATATGTGGAATTTAAGAGATAAAACAAAAGAGCAAAGGTGGAGGGGAGAAAACCCGAGAGACAGACTCTTAACTATAGGGAACAAACTGGTGGTTACCAAAAGGGAGGGGACTCAGTGGATGGGTGAAATATGTGATAGGGATTAAGGAGTGCACTTGTTGTGATGAGCCCAGGGAGTTGTATGGAAGTGGGTGACATATGCAAGTGTTGAATCACTATAGTGTAAATGTGAAACTAATATAATACTGTGTGGTAACTACACTGGAATGAAAATTTTAAGAAACTAATAGTTTTCCACCAACCTTTCAAATTTCATCATACCCTCCAATTCTTTCCATAATTCCCCTAATTTAAGTATTTAATGTTGGATAATCCTATCATTTATTTATATATCAGTTATTTTTTTTTCTACTTCTGTTAGCTGTATAGTTGTTTTCTTGGAGTTTCTGTCATTTCCTAATTTCATATTCAAGGAACACTTTTACAAAGGTTGTGATTTACATTCTGAATTTTTTCATCTCTAAAAAGATTTTATTCAGCTATGCCTCTTTATTTATACATAAATATATATTACTCGGATATATAGTACCCAATTTGTCAGAACACAAAGCACCAAACCCTTCTGTGTGTAGTTGTTTGGGAGGTGGGGGAGGTTATAATAAGCAACCCTTGTCCTCCAGTCAAGGAGGACAAATGTTTTGTAGTGCAAATGCCTCACCAGATGCTGTTTCTCAAATATTGAGAAGTTATGAAACATAACCTTTTTCCAAAAGCATAGAAATAATGCATATTATCTTACAGGAGAAAAAAAAATAAAGTACAACTGTCATGTAACTAAAGATAAATAGGTGGTGGAGGGGCAGCCCGCCTGGCAAGGCAGAGCCCCTGAAGTCTGGCTTGCAAAAGAAGGGGGGGCAGACTCTGTGAGGTCTGACAGCCAGCGGGACTTAACATATGGAATGTTAAAAGTCAATAGCTCTGCTCTCACAGAGCAGGGAGGGCTAGATGACACCTGGAGGGAGAGGTGTTGACCCCACAAGACAGATCTCAGCTCGGCAGGAGAACAAAGGCGTTGGCAAGCACCATCTCTCTCTCCCATCCCCCAGCCAAAATTCCAAAGGGACCCAGTTCCCCTCACCAAACTTGCTTGCACCACGCAAACATCCAATGCTGTGCTTCCGTGGTCCATCCCTCTAACAGGTCTACCTCCCTCCTTTTACTACAGGGTCCCTCCCACAGGGGGCCCTTGACAGCAAAGGGAGCTAAGCCTACACCTCCCACCCCTGTGCACCTTGTAGATCCACCCCAGCTAAAATCCCAGATCCCATCGAAGCAGTACCATAAGCCTGGCAGTGTGCATGTAGCCCAGACAGAGACCACACCACTTACAGTGAGTACTGCCCCTGGGAGAGGGGAAGATAAGGTACACACCAGTCTGACTGTGGCCCCTGTGGTGGGCTGGGAGCAGACATTGGGTTGGACTGCAGTCCCACCCACCAACACAAGTTACTCCCTGCAGCACAGGGGAAGTGCCCTGAAGGTTGGAGCCACCACAGGGACTACCCAAAATGAAGAAACGGAAGAATTTGCCTCAAAAGAAACTTCAGGAAGTAGCGACAGCTAATGAATTGTTCAAAAACGATTTAAGCAATATAACGGAACAAGAATTTAGAATAATAATCATAAAATTAATCGCTGGGCTTGAAAAAAGCATAGAATACTGTACAGAATCTATTGCTACAGAGATCAAGGGACTAAAAATTAGTCATGAGGAGACAAAAAATTCTATAAATAAGGTGCAAGATAAAATGGAGAAGACCATAGCACGGATTGAAGAGGCCAAGGAGAGAATAGGTGAATTAGAAGACAAAGTTATGGAAAAAGAGGAAGATGAGAAAAGTCAGATAAAAAATGCAGGAGTAGAAAGGGAGAATTAGAGAACTAAGCGATGCAATGAAATCCAACAATATCAGTATCATAGGAATTCAGAAGAAGAAGAGAGAGACAAAGGGGCTGAAGATATACTTGAACAAATCATAGCTGAAAACTTTCCGGATCTGGGGAAGGAAAAAGGCATTGAAATCCAAGAGGCACAGAGAACTCCCTTCAGACTTAATTTGAATCGATTTCTGCATGACATATCATACTGAAACTGACAAATACAAAACTAAAGAGAAAATTCTGAAAGCAGCTAGGGATAAATGGGTCCTAACATACAAAGGTAGACACGTAAGGGTAGTCGCAGACCTATCTACTGAAACTTGGCAAGCCAGAAAGGAATGGAAGGAATTCATCAATGTGATGAGCAGAAAAAAACCATGCAGCCAAGAATCCTTTATCCAGCAAGTCTGTCATTCAGAATAGAGGACGGGGAGGGTAAAGGTCTTCCCAAACAAAAACTAAAGGAATTCATCACCACTAAACCAGCCCTACAAGAGATCCTAAGGGGGATTCTGTGAGTGAAATGTTGCAAGGACCAAAAAGTACCAGAGATATCACTCCAAGCATGAAACCTACAGACATCACAATGACTCTAAATACATGTCTATAAATAATAACATTGAATGTAAATGCACTAAATGCTCCAACCAAAAGACATAGGGTGTCAGAATGAATAAAAAATAAGACCCATCTATTTTCTGTCTACAAGAGACTCATTTTAGACCCGAGGACACCTTCAGACTGAAAGTGAGGGGCTGGAGAACTATCTATCATGCTACTGGAAGTCAAAAGAAAGCTGGAGTAGCCATACTTATATCAGAAAAAAACTAAACTTTAAATTAAAGGCTGTAACAAGAGATGAAGAAAGGCATTATATAATAATTATAGGGAGGGTCTATCTATCAGGAAAAGCTAACAAATATAAATGTCTATGTGCCAAATATGGGAGGCTCCAAATATATAAAACAATTAATCACAAACATAAGAAACCATACTGATAAGAATGTGGTAATTGCAGGGGACTTTAATACCCCACTTACAACAATGGATAGATCATCTAGACACAGAATGAACAAAGAAACAAGGGCCCTGCATGATACATTGGATCAGATGGACTTGACAGATGTATTTAAATCTGCATCCCAAAGCAAGAGAATATACTTTCTTCTAGAGTGCATATGGAACATTCTCCAAGATAGATACATACTAGATCAGAACACAGCCCTTCATAAGTATAAAAGAATTGAGATCATACCATGCACACTTTCAGACCACAATAATATGAAAATTGAAATCAACCACAGGAAAAAGTCTGGAAAATTTCCAAAAGCATGGAGGTTAAAGAACACCTCAATAAATAATGAATGGATCAACCAGGCAATTAGAGAAGAAATTTAAAAATATATGGAAACAAATGAAATACAGGAATTCAAACACTTTGGGATGCAGAAAAAGCAGTCCTGAGAGGAAAATACATTGTAATCCAGGCTTATCTCAAGAAACAAGAAAAATCCCAAACACAAAATCTAACAGAACACCTAAAGGAAATAGAAACAGAACAGCAAAGACACACTAAAACCAGCAGGAGAGGAGAATAATAAAGATCAGAGCATAAATAAACAATATATAATCTAAAAAAAACAGTAGAACAGATTAATGAAATCAAGAGTTGTTTTTTTTTTTTTTTTGAAAAAATAAACAAAACTGATAAACCTCCAGCTAGGCTTCTCAAAAAGAAAAGGGAGAGGACCCAAATAGATAAAATAATGAATGAAAATGGAATTATTACAACTAATCCCCCAGAAATACAAGCAATTATCAGGGAAATCTATGAAAAATTATGTGCCAGCAAACTGCACAACCTGGAAGGAATGGACAAATTCCTAAGCACCCACACACTTCCAAAATTCAAACAGGAAGAAATAGATAACTTGAACAGACTCATAACTAGTGAAGAAATGGAATCAGTTATCAAAAATCTCCCAACAGATAAGAGTCCAAGACCTGATGGCCTCCGTGGGGAATTCTACAAGACATTTAAATCAAAGATAATACCTATCTTCTCAAGTTGTTCCAAAACATAGAAAGGGAAGGAAAACTTGCAGACTCATTCTATGAAGCCAGCATTACTTTGGTTCCCAAACCAGACAGAGAACCAGCAAAAAAAAAAAAAAAAAACAAAAAACAAAAAAACAACAGGCCAATATCCCTGATGAATATGAATGCAAAAAATTCTCAACAAGATACTAGCAAATCGAATTCAACAGCTTATAAAAAGAATTATTCACCATGATCAAGTGGGATTCATTCCTGGGATGCAGGGCTGGTTCAATACTTACAAATCAATCAACATGATACATCACATTAATAAAAGAAAAGATAAGAACCATATGATCCTGTCAATCGATGCAGAAAAAAACATTTGACAAAATTCAGCACCCTTTCTTAAAAAACCCTCAAGAAAGTAGGGATAGAAGGAACATACTTAAACATCATAAAAGCCACTTATGAAAAGTCCACAGCTAATATCATCCTCAATGGAGAAAAACTGAGAGCTTTCCCCCTGAGATCAGGAACATGTCAGGGATGTCCACTGTCACTGCTGTTGTTTAACCTAGTGTTGGAAGTTCTAGCATCAGGAATCAGACCACAAAAGGAAATCAAATGCATCAAAATTGGTAAAGATGAAGTCAAGCTTTCAATTTTTGCAAATGACATGATATTATACATGGAAAACCCAATAAACTCCATCAAAAGTCTGCAGAATTGATAAATGAATTCAGCAAAGTCGCAGGATACAAAATTAATGTACAGGAATCAGTTGCTTTCTTATACACTAATAATGAAGCAATAAAAAGACAAATAAAAAACTGATCCCATTCACAACTGCACCAAGAATCATAAAATACCTAGGAATAAACCTAACCAAAGATGTAAAAGATCTGTATGCTGAAAACTATAGAAAGCTCATGAAGGAAATTGAAGAAGAGACAGAGATATGGAAAATCATTCCATGCTCATGGATTGGAAGAATAAATCTTGCAAAAATGTAAACACTACCCAAAGCAATCTACACATTCAATGCAATCCCGATCAAGATTGCACCAGCTTTCTTCTCAAACTAGAACAAGCAATCCTAAAATTTGTATGGAATAACAAAAGAACCCAAATAGCCAAAGTAATATTGAAAAAGAAGACCAAAGCAGGAGGCATCACAATACCAAACTTTAGCCTCTACTACAAAGCTGTAATCATCAAGACAGCATGGTATTGGCACAAAAACAGACACATAGACCAATGGAATAGAATAGAGACTCCACAATTGGGCTCACAAAAATATGGCCAACTAATCTTTGTCAAAGCAGGAAAGAATATCCAATGGAAAAAAAGACAGTCTCTTTAACAAATGGTGCTGTGAGAACTGGACAGCAACATGCAGAAGGATGAAACTAGACCACTTTCTTACACCATTCACAAAAATAAACTCAAAATGGATGAAGGATCTGAATGTGCGACAGAAAACCATAAAACCCTAGAGGAGAAAACAGGAAAACACCTCTCCAACGTCAGCTGCAGCAATTTCTTACTTGGCATATCTCCAAAGGAAAGGGAATTAAAAGCAAAAATGTACTATTGGGACCTCATGAAGATAAAAAGCTTCTGCACTACAAAGGAAACAATCAACAAAACTAAAGGCAACCAACGGAATGGGAAAAGGTATTTGCAAATGACATATCGGACAAAGGGCTAGTATCCAAAATCTATAAAGAGCTCACCAAACTCCACACCTGAAAAACAAATAATCCAGTGAAGAAATGGGCAGAAAACATGAATAGACACTTTTCTGAAGAAGATATGCAGATGGCCAACTGGCACATGAAAAGATGCTCAACGTCCCTCCTCATCAGGGAAATACCAATCAAAACCACACTGAGATTCTACCTCATGTCAGTTAGAGTGGCTAAAATGAACAAATCAGGAGACTATAGATGCTGGCAAGGATGTGGAGAAACAGGAACCCTCTTGCACTGTTGGTGGGAATGCAAACTGGTGCAGCCACTCTGGAAAGCAGTGTGGAGATTCCTCTAAAAATTAAAAATAGATCTACACTAGAACCCAGCAATAGCACTGCTAGGAATTTACCCAAGGGTTACAGGAGTGCTAATACATAGGGGCACTTGTACCCTAATGTTTATAGCAGTACTTTCAAAAATAGCCAAATTATGGAAAGAGCCTAAATGTCCATCAACTGATGAGTGGATAAAGAAATTGTGGTTTATATACACAATGGAATACTACTTGGCAATGAGAAAGAATGAAATATGGCCTTTTGTAGCAACATGGATGGAAATGGAGAGTGTTATGCTAAGTGAAATAAGTCATACAGAGAAAGACAGATACCGTATGTTTTCACTTTTATGTGGATCCTGAGAAACTTAACAGAAGACCATGGGGAAGGGGAAATGGGAACAAAAAGTTAGGGAAGGAGGGAGGCAGACCATAATAGACTTGAAAACTGAGAATAAACTGAGGGTTGATGGGGGGATGGGAAGGAGGGGAAAGTGGGCGATAGGCATTGAGGAGGCCATCTGTTGGGATGAGCACTGGGAGTTGTATGGAAACCAATTTGACAATAAATTTCATATTAAAAAAATCACAAAATTTGATACCCAAATAAAAGAAAAAGGAAAACTTTTGGAATTAATGTCAGATTTAGCAATATCAAAGGATACAAGATAAAAATATAAGAGTACACTGTTGCTGGGAATTCAAAATAGTGCAACCACTCTGGAAAACAATATGGAACCTTCTCAAAAAGTTAAAAATGGAACTACTCTATGATCCATCAGTTGAACTACTAGGTTCAAACAATATAAAAATAGCAATATGAAGGGACACATGCAACCCAATATTAATAACTTCATTACCAACAATAGCCAAATTATTGGAAAGAGATCAAAAGTCCATCCACTGATGAATGGATAAACAAGAATTGGTATAGATATACAATGGAATATTATTAGCCCTAACAAAAAAATGAAATCTTGCTATTTGCAACAATGTGGATGGAGCTAGAGAGTTACATGCTAAATGAAATAAGTCAGCCAGTGAAAGACAAATACCATAAGATTTCACTCACATGTAGAATTTAAGAAATAAAACAAGTGAACATAAGGGGGGGGGGCGGAGAGGCAAACCAAGAAACACTCCTAACTATAGACAAAAACTGAGCTTTCCTGGAGGGAGGGAGGTGGAACATTGGGTTAAATAGGTGTTTGAGATTAAGGAGGGCATTTGTTAGGATAAGCATGGGGTTGTATGCAAGTGATGAATCAGTCTATACCGGAAACTAATATACTGTATGTTAAGTAACTGGAATTTAAATAAAAACCTGGAAAGGAAAAAAAATTAAAACACAATATATTTTTGTGTGGTAGCAATGAAAATTTGGAAGCCAAAATATAAAAGACCAATAAAATTAGCAATAATGCCAAAGAGAAATGCCATAGTAGGTACATATCTAAATATAATATGTATGGAATATGTCTGATGAATACTTCAAAAAGTTGATGAAAATATCAAATGAGTAATTACTATATTCATAAGGTGAAAGAAATACTATAATAAATACATCAATTATCATAATTTTTATCTATACCTTAACAAAATTCCAGTCAAAACATAATTGGTTTCTCATAGATCTAGAACAACTGATTGTAAAATTTATATTGACTTGCCAAATATATTTATAAACCAAAAACATTTTTTAAACAATATTTTTTTTACAAATAAGTCTATCTGATTTCAAGACTTATGAGAATACAATAATTAAGATTTTGTGGTATTAATAAAGGAATAGACAATAGATCAATGGGAAAAAACATAAAGTCCAGAAATAGACCCATACATGTATGGCCATTTGATTTTTTAAAATATACATATAAAAACAATCCAGTGGAGAAAGGATAGTAATTTGAAAATTGGCAAAGGAATATTTCAACATTCGTAGGCAAAGAATGAAACCTGACCAAAATCTCATGCTGCATACAAAAAAAAAATCATAAAATTATAAAACTTTTGAAAAGAACTACAAAGAATATTTTAATAATGTAAAATCAGACAGTGCTTACTCATGACAACCAAGGCATAATCTATGCTGGGGGGGGAACCCTAGATTTTATCAAAATTAAAAAATCAGTTATCTACCAGCACCAAAAGCACAATCTATATTTTTATATTTCTATAATATGTATTTTAAATAATTGACAATCAAGACTTCATTAAAATTAAAAACTTCTGTGAAAGACAATGCCAAAATAATGAGAAAATAAGGCATGGACTGGCCTTTTTTTTTTTTTTTTGGAAATATATTTGGAAAATATATTTCCAAAAGATATATCTAATAAAAGACTATTATCTCAAACTCAAAAACACTTAAAATTCAAAGATAAGAGAACAGTCAATCCCATTAACAAACAGGCCAAACACTTAACAAACAGCATCAAAGAAAATACACAGGTGACAAACAAATGAAAAAAATGCTTCACATAACATGTCACCAGGGAATGCAAATTAAAAGAAAAATGAGGTATCACTACACACCTAGAAGAATGGTCAAAATCCAGAACTCTGACAACATCAAATGCTGACAAGGATGTGGAACTCATTCAGTTTTTTGTGGAAGGCAAAATGGTACAGCCACTTTGGTAATAGTCCTGTGGTTTCTGGTAAGACTAAACACTCTTAATCTGTGGTATAGCGATTTTGTTTCTTGGTACTTACCAAAAGAATTGAAATAATTGCACACAATATTGCACATGGATAATTATAGAAGCTTTATTTATCATTGCCAAAACAAGAAGACAACCAAGATGCCCTTTCCCAAGTGAATGAATAAATAAACTGGTATATCCAACAATGGAATATTAGTGCTGAAAAGAAATCCTCTATAAAGCACTGGAAAACCATGGAAAATCTTAAGTGTACATTAGTAAGTGAAACAAGCCAATTTATGAAGGCTGCATTCTGTATAACTCCCAGTAAAAGTTTCTGGAAAGGGAAAAACTGTGGAGACCAAAAAAGAAAGAAAAAAAATAGTGGTTGCCAGGAACCATTTGGGGATTAAGGAGACACGTGGATTAGACAGATTTTTAGGTCGCTGCAATCACACTATATGGTACTATGATCAAGGATAAAACAGTAACAGTGAACCACATTGTAAAATACAGTGATTGGGTGATTATGGTGTGTCAATGCAAGTTTATCAATATTAAAAAACCTACCAGTCTGGTGGGGGGATGTGGATAATGGTGGGTCTATGAATGTACGGGGTAAGGAGTATATGTGGAAACTTTGAACCTTCCCCCCAATTTTGCTGTGAACCTAAAACCGGGTAAAAAAAGTCAATAAAGAAAAAAATAATACTCTCTGGAAGACAATGATAAGACAACGAAATTACAAAATACAGTGTAATAAACTATTTGAAGACTGTATTCTAACAAGAAACTTGTATTATATAAAATATATATACTCAAGAGGAAGAAAATAAACAAAATAATTTAAATATTGGCAACACTTGAGGCATCTGGGTGGCTTAGTCGGTTAAGCTTCCAATGTCCATTAAGTTAGTTATTACAAATATGATAAACTAATAGCATAAAATAAAAAAAAAATACATGCTTTTTTTGTACATATTATTATCCAAAATAAGAACTCAGAGTATATGTACTCCTTTAAATTGCTAGTTGCTTTCTAAAGGTGTCTGAAATTTAAAATTTCCAGGATTCCTTGGAACCTGAGAGTGGTCAGATAACGCTTTCAAATTTAGAGTAACTAGAATTCTAATAATTGCTTTCAGAAAGGCTTTTCCAAGTGGCTCAACTCAGCTTGCATCCCTTTCCATCTTTCCAGGGGTCAGGACCCTGAGACAATGATTGGGGACCATGTGTATGGATGATTGGAGTCACAGTAATGAAGTGCATGGATGGATGGAGCTGCCATGTTCCTTTGGTTCCTTAAGAGCAATATGAACACAAAGCTTAAGAAAAACCTAAGGGTGATGTTTAAAAGCGGCATTTATCTCTATATTTCTTTAGAGTGGAAAGAAAAATAAAAAGTGTCATTTTGATTAAGCAACATTTTTGAGGGGGACTTTCTTGGATTCAAGTGTATCAAACTTTCCAACAAATACAGTAATCAACCAAAGGGAAGCTGAGGAAAGGAAAGATTTGAGACGATGTGATAGAAAATATAGGGATGATTTCTTATTATTTTATAACATAGTGTACACCTCTGTTGTCCAAAGGTCTAAAAGGTAAAAATAACATAAAACACAGTTGATGATGAAATCTATTCCATAAAGTACATGAGAAAAAATGCAAAGACCTAAAAAGAGATTACAAATATTGCAAGTTATTATTTAAAAATTTTAATTAAAAACTACAAACATAGAAGCCCATGTAGCCAGATAACTCTGGATAATGTCATTTGTCAAAATTTTCCCTGCAACATTTTATTGAAAATATTACAAAGTTATAGAAAAAATTGGAAGGGCATAATGAACATCTATATGCCTTTTATCTACAATCACCGAATGCACAACTTTACGTTAGACAATTAAACACGTCACAAATTTTTACTCTTCTATAATTTAACCTTTTTATCCATTTCCACTAGATTGACTATAAAATTAGTATGTTTATATTATTATTAATAAGTCCCCATTATTAAATTGTTGGTAGTAATTTAGATATATGAAGAAAAGCTGAATATTCTCTCTAGAGTCATTATATATTTTCCTAAGGGAAAAGTGTGCATGATATCAACTATAGAATAAAATGCAATAGACACCCTATATATAAGTGAGAATTTTGCTTTTAATTATTAATGCTTTTTGTGACTAGATCATTTGGCTTTCTTAATGTTGATTATTTTTTAATGTCTATTTTTGAGAGAAAGAGAGTGTGAGCATGCCATCTGGGGAAGGGTAGAGAGAGCGAGAGAGAGAGAATTCCAAGTAGGGTCTATGCTGTCAGCACAGAGCCTCATGTGGGGCTCAATCAATGAACTGTGACATCATGATCTGCGCTGAAATCAAGAATCAGATGCTTAACATACTGAGTCACCCAGCTGTGCCTGTTGAATATTTGTGTTAACAGTGAGTACGCTTAAACTTGAAAAGAAATTTGTATGTTAAAATCTGGACTTCTGAAGCTAAAATAAATAATTGGATGATTGTGAAGATGTTAGTAAGGTGGTAAAACATATACACTTAAGAAACTAGTTAAAACTTATACTGAATGAATAAGATAAAGTGAGGAATTTTGAAAATTATAGATTGTATATTTAAATAAATGCTTAACATAGCTTAATTTCAGCACTAAATATTAAGCATGTCCATAGAAGCGTGTGTCTAAAACCTCTGTAAGTAGAATGCTGATGTACCTAACGAATTTTTCTGACCCGTTGACATGAATGTACACTCCCGAGAAAATTGGATCCATGAGATCCAACAGACAAGAAGGATGCTATAAAGTGGGTAGAAAGATTAAATCTTGGATATTGCTAATTCTTTCCATTTATTAGCTATCAGTCATTGTGTTAAAAAGCCTACAGAACCTCTTTAACAATATGCCTCTAACAAAAATAATCCTCCTATTTTTAAAGGTAAGTTAAATATAATTTTCTTGATGTTGATGTTCAAATAAATTATAAATATTGAATTATTTCAAGACCTAAGATTTTTTGATGATTATTTTCGTTTAACTGAGTGATGTTGTTTTCCTTTATATAGTAGAAATTGGAAGGAACTATTTGCTAAAGAAACCAGCTTTATTTATGGTACATTTGGATTTCACATCATGCATATGGTAAGTCTTATAAATAATAGGATAGATTGACTTGTGGGTAATTTCCAAGAGAAATATATCTTAGCCACGCATCCCTTGTCCCAATTCTAAATATATCTTTGGTTGCCTAAGACACCAAAAAGGAAAAAAAAACTGATTTCATATACATTCATGCTTACAGTTACACCAATCCCACAAAGCAGGTGAGATATTGCATTTCACACAAATTTCTCAGATTCTTTAGTATATGGATTATCCATATTCTGTGATAAAAAGGAATGTTATAGAACTTCCTTCTCAGCTATAAATCATTAATGAAAAGATTGCTCTTATTTTTCTAATTAAAAAGTTAATATATAAATTTAAATAATGACTTCAAGAGGAGGATATTGCTGAGGTAAATAAAGTTCCATCACCAAGTAAACAAATTCTGAATTCTATGGGTGGAGACTGTACACTTGTTTTAAAAAGTTAATAAAGAACAAAGTTCGGAGAATGTGCATTATGTTATGAATGATGCATGTTGATTATGTTATCTGATATAGAACTAGTTTTTATGTTCATTAGAATGTTTTTGACTTATTTCACATTGTTAAAAAAAAGTCAAATCACTAAATGTGGGTAAAAAAAGTCAAATCACTAAATGTGGTTAAACAATTAGTGTTTAACATAGAATTTAATGTTTACTATCTGACACATATGACATTAAATATAGAAAATAGTTTCAAAGTGACAAAACATCAGCGAAGGTGTTGATTTGTGGAAGGTCAGTTACAGTTTTTTTTTTCTAAAACTAAAAAAAATAAATAAGTTATTTTTTTACAAATACTCTTAAACATTAAGATTATGTGGACTATTAAACTACATACCAATGCATTAAAATTAAATGAGTTTGTACAGCCAGAGGATCAGTTCTGTATATAGTCATCCTAATTAACTATTTAAATAAGATATTATCATTTCTGATTATATATATAATTTTAAACTCCATATATCTTCAAACAATTTGACATGTGGTGAAATTTTAAATCTTAAGGGTAAAGACATTGAATATTATGTAAATAGATTTGTTTACAAACACTGTCACCCAGGTTTTATTTATATATATTTTAAGTGTATTTATTTTGAGAGCAGGGGGGAAGGGCAGAGAGAAAGGGAGAGAGAATCTCAAGCAGGCTCTGTGTTTGCTTTGTGGAGCCCGACAGCGGGCTCTATGTCATGAACTGTGATATCATGTCCTGAGCAAAAATCAAGATAGGATGCTTACTGACTGAGCCACCGAGGTGCACCATGATTTTATTTATATTTTACTGGCTATTTTAATGTATTTAATGTATTTTAAGTATGCTTTTTGTGGAAAGATAAATGCTAATGTTCATATTTAAATTATTATAATTTTGAAGTTATAAAAGCATTCCCACATCTATTTCTTACCAGTAGAAACAATTTGTTAAAACAGAAACCACACCATCCACTTTTTGTTAGTGAACAATTATTTAGATAAACATTCTTACATTATATGTCTCCTAGTTGCTAACAGTTATTCAAATTGTATATCATGTAAAATGCATGTTTGCCCTTTCAAGCTACTCAGAATTTAACTAGTGCATAAAATTGTACACATTTAGATAATACGAGGCAAAATAATGTATATACCCAAGTGTTGTGAGAAGCACACCACCAATGTTCACTGAATTGTGAAATCCCAAACACTGAAGAAAGATTCATAACTGCTTTATTGAGAATGCAAATCTTTATTGTCTCTTTAGTTTCTCAGAAGTCTGCTTCTTTATAAAGAAATATGGATGACTATTTCAAGAAACATGAATACAGATATTGTTTTTCAGTTTTTCTAGTAAGTTAAATCTCATAGCAACAGAACTCATCAGCCACACACCAACTTTTTTCCAAGAATTTCTCATCCTTGGCTTTTTACTCTACCTTGTTTGTTTCATTTCTTCCAGAAAAATCCCTTGTGGAGAGAGGAGATGGACATTTACAATCTTACCACCGTGACTCAGTTTATCCTCATAGGGCTCTCTGACCTCCCTGAGGTGCGCTACCCTCTCTTTGTGGTCTTTGCCATCATCTATCAGGTCACTTTGGTAGGAAATGGGGCCATTGTCTTGGCCATTGGGACTGAGAAAAAGCTACATACACCCATGTATTACTTTTTGGTAAATTTGTCCCTCTTAGACATATTCTGCCCATCAGCTACTGTCCCCAAGATGCTGGAGAATCTTTTGACTAAGCACCACAGCATCTCCTTCCTTGGATGTGCTTTACAACTTTATTTCCTGGTGGCCCTGGCAGGGACTGAAGTCTTCCTTCTTGCTGTCATGGCTTATGACCGGTATGTGGCCATCTGTTTCCCCCTCCGTTACATGCTCATCATGACCAAGGTTCGCTGTGTCCAGCTGACAGCTGGGATGTGGGCAGCAGGATTTCTCAATTCCCTTCTCCATACAGTGTCCACATTCCGCCTGTCTTTTTGCAAGTCCAACCGCGTTAACCAGTACTACTGTGACATCCCCCCCGTGGTAGCCCTCTCATGCTCATCCACTTATGTAGCTGAAATGCTTGTTTTGGTGGTAGGAGGCATCCTAGGGATCAGCGCCTTCCTAGCCACCTTTATCTCTTATATCTACATCATATCCACCATTCTAAAGATCCAGTCAGTGGAAGGGAAGCACAAAGCTTTCTCCACATGTGCTTCCCACCTCCTAGTGGTCTGTCTGTTCTATGGCACAGCAATATTTACCTACATTCGCCCTTCATCCAGTCCACACTCTCCCGCCAGAGACAGACTCATCTCCATGGTATACGGGGTTATAACCCCAATGTTAAACCCCATGATCTACAGCCTGAAAAACATGGAGGTCAAAGAAGCACTCAGAAAGCTTCTATGTCCCAGAGCATGTTTACAGTCATTATAATAGAAAGCAAAATGTATCAATACTCACTTTAGAATAAATTCATAGGAATAATTCATCCAAGAATAGTGTTCAGTTGATGCATAGAACACACACTTATGTACTCAGAAATTTATGAACACACTTGTGCATAGAAGTGGTTATACTTATTTGTATATCTCTTTCTCTATCCACTGAGTTCTTAAAACTTAACATCCAAATCCAGACAGTTTCAAGAGTAAGCAGAGAACTTTTAATAATTAACAGTATAACCTGAGCTGGTCTTAAGTTAAGTTGGGTATATGTTCATATCCATACCCATACTCATAAGTGTATCATCTGTATGTCTAAGAATTTTAAAATTAACATCTAACCATCTATTTGTAGACCTTCCTTTTACTAGTTTGCTTATGTGATTACCACTTACTATTATTTCACCCTTTTTCTTTCAATTTTAGCCACCATTTACTCTACATTTCTATTTCTCTCTCTTTTCTTTTGACTCTATCCTTTCTCAGTTCTACTTGTCCCTCCAAAGATATCACTTAATTTACCAAATCCAAGACTTAGATATCTAAATCAGAAATCTAGTTTATTTTACACTACTATTTATTTTAACCTGAACATGATAAAACTGAAAGTATCATCTTCTAATAAACTCAAACACACACACACACACACACACACACACCCCTTATCAGGCAACTTACATGTTGTTATCAACTTTTCCCAGCTATGCAGATTAAATTCCTGAGACCAGACTCCACTTTGCCTTGAAGCCCAGGACTTCCACTCAATGGGACTAGAAAGCAGTTGTTTCTGACCGGGGATGGTTCACCCTTCACAATCCATTCCCCTCTTTCTGTCCCTCTAGATATAGCAATATTTTCTTTCTGTATTACTGGTTATGTAATATACTGCTTTAAGTCTGCAATCATGTGTAATTTTCTCCACAGTTTTCCTTAACTCTGGGCATCCCAATTACCTTCCAAATTTAGTCTCCCCGTTAGGTGGTCACTTTTAATATATACCTACGCTCTGCATTTATAGATCTATTTTTACTTCTACTGTTCAGTGTCTTCTCTCTTTTTTTGTTTGCTTTATGCTATTTATTTTTTTTATTTTTTATTTATTTTATTTTATTTTATTTTATTTTTTAATTTTTTTTTTAATGTTTATTTATTTTTGAGACAGAGAGAGACAGAGCATGAACGAGGGAGGGTCACAGAGAGAAGGAGACACAGAATCTGAAACAGACTCCAGGCTCTGAGCTGTCAGCACAGAGCCTGACGCGGGGCTCGAACCCATGAACCGTGAGATCATGACCTGAGCCGAAGTCGGACGCTTAACCGACTGAGCCACCCAGGCACCCCTTTTTTTTTTTAATGTTTATTTATTTTTGAGAGAGAGAGAGAGAGAGAGAGAGAGAAAGAAGTGGAGGGGCAGAGAGAGATGGAGACATAGAATCTGAAGCAGGCTGCAGGCTCTGAACTCTCAGCACAGAGCCAGATGCAGGGCTTGAACTCACGAACCATGAGATCATGACCTGAGCCAAAGTCAGACACTTTGCCACTGAGCCACCCAGGTGCCCCTGCTTTATGCTATTTTATTATCACTAGTGAAGCTTTCTTCAAAAATATTCAAATATCTTTTTATTTTCTTCTCTGTACTGTTATTGATTCCTAGTCATTTTCAAAACTTTACAAAAAGATAGCTTCATCATATGTACTTGTGCTGCATAAGCTAGACTATAAACATTTTGACATGCCATTTCTATAATAACAACAATTTCCAAAACTCAACACACCAATATGTATCTTATACAGCATTCCAGGGCTATCCATACTAATGGCAGGTCAGCTATCTGTTATCTGATTTTAAGTAGATAGAAAAATCCTTATAGACCTTAAGAAGGAATGAAGTAATGCTACTACTTTACTACTATAAATTTGAGAGGTGTTTTCCTTTTACTCCTCATTTTATTCTCTACTGCAGAATTTGCATGTCATGTAAAAGAATTAAGCCTTCCTTATATGACTTTTGCTAGGTTCAATACTGTGTAAAATTAAATAAATTTTTAAAATTCAATCAATTGCTTACCAGCCACTTTGATATTTTTTAAAGTGTCACCACTTATTTGTATGTAATGTTATTTATCTTAATGGTGTTGTATTTGTGTTACACAAACCACTTTGGAATCTAATTGCACCCTATTCAAAAGAGTGGGAAATCTCACCAAGTTCACAACAAATCAAGCCTTTGCCAACATGGACAATGTTTTCAAAAGAAAATGTTGAAAATGTTTTCAAAAGAAAAAAATATCTACAGTTTTCTATGCTTATATTTTAACATAAAATCATGGTAACTTTGCCTTTTTTCTTCTTAAGTGAAAAAAATATGCCTGAAGATAAGCAAAATAATGGAGTATTTCTGTTTCCACAATGTGAGGTTTGGAGTGAAATACACAAAACTCCAGATGTTAAAGCCACAAAAATTTAAACTGGATAAAATTGGCAGAAAGCATGCTCTCTTGTCTTGGAAAGAAAGAACTGTCTAAATATATGGCTGGTAGTATTTTGATGACAATATATTGTTTCTCTTGAAGATATCACATTGCCTTTGAGGAAACTCAATGATACATTTCTATTTTATTCCTCCGTCTCCTCTTCCTTAAAAGTCACAGTCATGGGGGGAAATCAGGACAAATTACTTGACAATTCCCTGAGAAAATCCTCATGGGATGTAGTTGACACTTTAGCAGCAAGGTGAGTACATAGTGAAGCTTAAAGTAGGCACCCCACTAAATTCAAGATATACTGGAGCAGTGGCTAAATTTGTTAGATATGGTTAACTAGTGTGTCTTTAAATAACTTGACATTTTATGTTGTTTACTTTATTATTAGACTGACAGCAATCATTTATGAAGAAGAACCAAAAGATGGAAAGAAGGTAGAAGGAAATAAAAACTGCTGACAGGGAGGTATAGAGGACTCAGTCACAAAAATAATATGTTAACTCTAATTCAAAGTGTATTATTTATTAAGATACAAGTGTGTGAGAGAAGATGACAGTGGAATGGGAGGAACCTAAACTCCCTTTGTCCCACAAATAAAACTAGTTGACTATCACATCATCCTAAATACCACAGAATTGATCTAAAGAAGGGCAGAACAAATTCCACAACTAAAGGTAGAGAAGAGGTCACATCAAAGAAGTTAGGAAGTTCAGATGAAGTTTGGGAGAGAAATGGTTATAGCTGCTGCAGTGGGGAGGGAGCCATTGTAGTGGAGCAGAGTGAGAGACAAACACACATCAGAATACATGGGGGAAATGAAATGACAGTGCAAATTCGTTGGAAAGTGAGAAGGGCAAAATTTTGTGATTTTTTTACCACCTTCAGGGATTAAAGCCTGGAGTTTTAAAGGTCAGTGGGTTCAGGTGGGATAGAGTACATAAAGCATTGGTGTTCTCTTGGAAGGAAGGTAGGCAAACAACCCACAGACATACAGCATGGAAATAGCACTCTGAAGAAAGCCTGGGGCACCCAATAGAGAAGTTATTTGCTCATTTTGGAGCTTGTCTCAGAGAGACAGCATTTATGCAGAGATCCCTCTTGGAACAAAGGAAATGGCCTGGGCCATTTCCCTCTCTGTCCCCTCAGCATAAGCACAAGGCTGCCTCTTGGAACCAGTTCAGCACTGACTTTTGCTACCTAACATGCTTACACCAACTCCCCCCTGCCCTGGTGGAACTCCCTCTCCAGTCACACTTGCCTCAGTCCCAGCACACAATGCCCCCTCCCAAGAAGCCCAGACCAAATCCTTGCTAAACCACATCACCCCCCCCCTTTTTTTTTCAGAGCCTAGATTAAGGTGTTGGTAGTGATAGGTCTCATTTCACAAAGATAACAAAGCACATCTAGTTAAAATACACCACATTCAGCTCCAGGACCTAAAACTACCTTCACTAAGCAAAGAGGGCCTTTGCAAGTTGACTCTACTGATGGATAAAGCAGCCAGAACAAAATATCAGAGCACATGCAGCACACATTGGAGACACTCTGGGAAGCACCAGGCCCTGGGAAACAGGAGACACCACACCTCAGACCATTGCAAATCTTTACTTCATAAGGACAGTGCCCTCAACAACAGGAGAAATAGCTGACTTCAAAAATGCAGAAAGAGTCCCAGAAATTTAGACAAATTAAGAAAATGGAAACTCATCCCAAGTAAAAAATAGGAAAACACTACAGCTAGAGATCAAAGAGAGACAGATACAAGTAACATGCCTGATAGGAAATGTAAAGTAATGATCATAAGGATACTCACTGGACATGAGTGAAGAATGGAAGACATGAGTGAGGCCCTTACTACAGAGATAAGGAATGACATAGCAGAGATAAAGTCTCAATAAGTGAAACATACTTGGGGGAATAACGAGCAGGATTAAAAAGCAGAAAAATGAATTAGTGACCAAGAACACAGAGTAATGAAAAGTAATCAAGCTGAGCAAAAGAAAGAAAAAAGAAATACACAAAATGAGAATAGGCTTAGAGAAATCAGTGATTCCATCAAATGTAATAATATTCATATTATAGGAGTCCCAGAAGAAGAGAGAGAAAAGGTAGAGAATATTAATTTGAATGTACAATAGCTGAAAAAGTCCCTAATTTGGGGAAGGAAACATGTCTAGACCCAGGAGGCCGATGGAACTCCCATCAAAATCAACAAAAGCCGATCCACACCAAATTATATTGGGAGTAAATGGGCAAAATAAAGTGATTAAAAAACGTAAAAGCAACAAGACAAAAGCAGACAGAAAGGATAAAGAAGACAGAAGGATAAAAGGACCAAAGAAAGACAGGAGAACAAGTGAGAGTTTCCCATACAAACAAAACTAAAGGAGTTCATGACCAAGAAACCAGAAATATTAGTTATTTATTTTATTTAATTAAATAAATAGTAAGAAATACTAAAGGGGGATGTTTGATTTTAAGGGAGATAATAAAAGTAACTATAAAGATAAGAATCACAAAATCAATAACATTACATATTTTTGTAAAAAATCATTCAAAGGACTAAACAAAATATGTATATAAAATATAACAACATAGGGGCACCTGGGTGGCTCAGTTGATTAAGAGTCCAACTTTATTTTAGCTCAGGCCAGGATCTCATGGTTAGTGAGATCACATTAGCAGTGAAGAACCTGTTTGGAATTCTCTCTCTGTTTACCTCTGTCCCTCCACTGTCCTTGCTCTCAAAATAAATAAATGAATAAATTATAACAACATATACCTAAAATGTGGGGAAGAGGAGTAAAATATTGTTTCAAATGTAAACACCACAAATTAATTTAGACTACTATATGCAGAAGATGTTATATACAAATGTAATGGTAACCATATTTCAAAAAACACTAATAAAAATTCAAATAGTGGGGTGCCTGGGTGACTTAGTTGCGCATCCAACTTTGGCTCAGGTCATGATCTCACCATTTGTGAGTTCAAGTCCTGTGTTCGACATCTGTGCTGACAGATCAGAGCCTGGAGCTTGCTTCAGATTCTGTGTCTCCCTCTCTCTCTGCCCCCACCCCACTAGGGTTCTGTCTCTGTCTCTTTCTGAAAAATAAATAAAAGATGTTAAAAATTAAAAAAAAACAAATAGTAAAGAGAAAGAAATCCAATTGTCACTAAAGAAAATCAGCAAAACATGATCCAGAGAAACACAAGAAAAGACAAGAGAAAATAATCAGTAACAACCAAAAACAAAATAATAAAATGATAATAAATACATATATGTCAATAATTACTTTGAATGTAAATGTACTAAATGTTCCAATAAAAAGACATGTTGTGACAGAATGAATACAAGAATTAGACCTATCTGTATGCTGTCTATAAGAGACTCATTTTAGATCTAAAGATGCCTGCAGATTTAAAGTGAGAAACATCTATCAGGAGAATAGACATCAAAAGAAAACTGGAGTAGCAATAATAACTATATTGGACAAAATAGACTAAGATAAAGACTGTAAAGGAGATGAAGAACACTATATAAGAGAAACAACTCATCAAGAAAAGTATTACAATTTTAAATATATATGTAACCATCTCAAGAACACCCAGATATATAAAATGGTTAATAACAATCATAAAATAACTAATAGATAATAATGTAATAATAGTAGAGGACTTTAACACCCCACTACATCAATGGAAAGATTATTTACAAAAGAAAACAACAAGGAAGCAGTGACTTTGAATGACACTCTGGAACAGATGGACTGGAGATATACAGTCAAACCTTTGATTGTGAGTAACTTGTTCTACCAGTGTTCTGCAAGGTAAGCAAATATTTCTAATAAAATTTAACTTGAGAAATGGGCAATTTCTTGCCATATGAGTAGTATGTGACACCAAATGTCACATGATCACAACTGAGTCAATGGTTCTTCTCTCTCTTTCTCACTGTGGAATTGTGGGTGATTATCTCCCATGCTTGGATGCTTTGTCTCAGACTGGGGTGTTTGTCAGAAATCAGTGATTTTTCAGAACATTGGAAGTTGCCCACAACTGGCACTAGTGTATTTTTTGTCACTTCAAAGCACCTATGGACCGTCCTCTGCTTTTCCATATAGGAGTAAGCTTAGGAATGCTTTGTTTCATTTTTAGGGTCAGGCTGCCTGCAAATACAGATGCTTTTTCTGCTGCCTTATTGCCAGTTACATTAAATACAGTATATGACAAGAGTTTATTAATACTGTACTGTAGTTAACATCCGTGCGAGAGTATACAATGGCCCATATGCAGAAAAAGATTCCATTGAGCCAATAGATAGCAGTGATTCCGTTAGTGATAGGGAAAGTCATCCTATGCAATAACCCTTCTCTCTCTTGTCTCCCTCACACTAGTCATGAAGGTTTTCAAAGACAAGTGCAGGTTAACTTATTTTTCTTTATATTTTGCATTTTTCTTTATTATTTTTTATTATATTACAGTATTATAATAATTTATATGAATATTTTTGATTGAAATCCAAATCAGGAACTGTTACTTTGAAAAAATTAATAAAGTTTATAAGCCCTTGGCCAGATTTATCAAATATAAACGAGAAAGTACACAAATGAATACAATAAAAAGTGGGAAGGAAGAAATAACAGCCAACACCAGAGAAATATAAACAATTATAAGAGTTTACTATGAAAAGTATATGTCAACAAATTGAACAATCTGGAAGAAATGAGTAAATTCCTAGAAATATATAAACTACCAAAACTGCAATAGGAAAAAAATAGAAAAATTGATCAGATCAATAACAAAGAAATTGAATGAGTAGTAGAAAATCTTCCAATAAACAAAAGTACAGGGCAAGATGGCTTCACAGGTGAATTTTATCAAAATTTAAAGGATAGTTAATATCTATTTTTCTCAAACTTTTCCAAAAAATAGAAAAGGAAGGGAAACTTTCAAATTCATTCTATGAAGCCAACATTCACCTGATACCAAAACCAGATTACTACTCCACTAAAAAAGATAACTACAGGACAAAATCCCTGATGAACATGGTGCAAACATTCCTAATAAAACACTAGCAAACAGGTTTCAATAGTACCCAAAAAAAAAAATCATTCACCATGATCAAGTGGAATTTTTTCGAGGGTTGCAGTGGTGGTTCAATATTCACAAATCAATCAACATGATAGACTACATCAATTGATGAATGGATAAAGAAGATGTGATATATATATATATATATATATATATATATACATACACACATACCACGGAATATAACTTAAGAGTAAGATTACAGAATAGTGAGATCTTCTCTTTTGCAGAAATTAGGATAGAGCTTGAGAGTATTATGCTAAGCAAAAGTCAGCTAGAGAAAGACAAATACCATATGATTTCATTCATACATGAAATTTAAAAAAACTAGGTGAAGATAGAGGAAAAAAAGAGAGAGAGAGACAAACCCTAATATAGACTGCTAACTATAGAGAACAAACTGAGGGTGGGCAGGGGACAGGCTGAATTCAAAGGTTATGTGTATTAAGGAGGCACTTGTGATGAACACTGGGTGTTATATGGAAGTGATGAGTCACTAAATTTTACTCTGGAAACTAATATTATACAATATGTTAATTAACTGGAATTGAGAAAAAAATGGAAAAAGTAATATAAAAATAAACTACACTGTGTCTGAATAAAACAAAAACAAAAAACAAAATAAAAAAATACATAGTGTGACTAAATAGATTTTAAAAATGTCCCATCTATATGCTGCCTACAAGAGATTCACTTCAGATTGAAAGACACCCACAAACTGAAAATGAGGGAATTAAAAAAGATATTTCATCAAAAAGGACACTAAAAATAAAATTTGAATAGCAATACTAATACCAAAGAAAACAGACTTTAGAACAAAGATACTAACAAGAGACAAAGGTATTACATAATGATAAAGGGAACGATTCAACAAGATAATGTAACACTTGTAAATATTTATGCATCCAACAAAGGGACACTTCAATACATTAAGCAAATATTAATGGACTTAAATGAAGAAAACTTGATAAAAACAAAATAATAGTAGGGGATTTTAACACCCCACTTACATCAATGGATAGCTTATCCAGAGAGAACATCAGTAAGGAAATATTGGCCTTAAATGACACATGAGACCAGATGGACTTAATAGATATATAGAGAGAATACCACCAAAATAACAGCAGAAAATGCATTCTTTTCAAAAGCATATGGAACATTCGCCAAGATAGAGTGAAACTATATAAAGCATCTATTCTGACCACAACAGTATAAAACTAGAGATCAAGTGAAGAAGGGAAACTGGAAAGAACACAAAAAATGTGCAGGCCTAACAGCATGTTACAAAACAACCAAAGGCTAAATGAAGGAATAAAGGAGAAAATAAAATATTAATCTTGACACAAATTAAAAGGGAAACATAAAAGACCAAAATTTATGAGGGAGCAGCAAAGCAGTTCTAAGGAAGAAGTTTCTAACAATACAGGCCCACCTCACAAACAAAGTCTCAAATAAACATTGTAAACAGTCCTAAAGGAACTAAAAACTGAACAAACAAACAATATTAGAAGGAAGAAATCAATAAATATCAGAGTGGAACTAAATGCAATAGCAACTAAAAATGGAAAGATCAATGAAACTAAAAGCTGGATATTGGAGAAGATAAACAAAACCCATAAACCTTTAGCTAGAGTGATAGAATAAATAACATAGAAGGCCCAAATAAAATGAGAAATGAAAGAGAAGTTGCAACCGATACCACAGAAATACAATCATGAGAGATTATTGCTATTATATGCTAAACAAATGGGACAACCAAGAATTCAATAAATTCTTTTTTTTAATGTTTTATTTATTTTGAGAGAGAGAGAGAGAGAGAGAGAGCAGAGGAGGGGGAGATCGAGAGGGAGGATCAGAATTTAAAGCAGGCTCCAGGCTCTGAGCTGTCAGCACAGGGCCAACGCGGGGCTAGAACTCACAGACCAGCAGATCATGACCTGAGCTGAAGTCAGATGCTTAACTGACCGAGCCACCCAGGCACCCCAAGAATTGGATAAATTCTTAAAAACACAATCTTCCAAGACTGAAAAAGAAGGAGTAGAAAATCTTAACAGACCAATTACTATTAATTAATTTTAATCAGAAATAAAAAAAATCAAACAAACAAAAGCCTAGGAGCAGAGAGCTTCACAGGTAAATTCTAACAATATTCAAAGAGTCCATTCTTAGAGTTCTCAAACTATTTAAAAAATTGGGAGAGTAGGGAATGTTTCTAAACTCATTCTATGAGACCAAAACTACCTTATCATTAGAACTAGAGACACCACAAAACAACAACAGCAACAAAACAAAACAAAAAAAACAATGAAACAAAACAGGTCAATATCCCTGATGAATACACATGCAAAGATTCTCAAAATATTAAGGAACCAAATTCAACAATACAAGTATTACACACATTTTATTATGGAATATACACCTGATAAAGTAAAATTTATTGCAGGATGCAAGGATCGTTCAATATACAAAATTCAATCAATGTGATACAACACACTAACAAAAACAATAATAAAATTATATGATAATCTTAATAGATGAAGAAAAAAGCACTTGATTTGGGCGACTGGGTGGCTCAGTTGGTTAAGCATCTGACTTTGGCTTCGGCCATGATCTCATGGTTTGTGAGTTCAAGCCCTGTGTTGGAATCTGTGCTGACAGTTCAGAGCCTGGAGCCTACTTCAGGTTCTGTGTCTCACTCTCTCTCCCAACCCATCTCTCAAAAACAAATAAATATTAAAAATAGAAAAAAAAGAAAAAAAAATGGTCAAACTCAACATCTATTGATAATAAAAATTTCAACAAAATGGGTATAGAGAAAAATATCTCAAGGTAATAAAAGTCATATATGAAAAACCTACAACTAACATCATACTCAATGGTGAAAAGGTGAAAGATTTTCTTCTAATGAAACAATACAACAATGCAATAATGAACATTCTTGCCACATTTATTCAATAGAGTATTGGATTTTATAGCTATGGCAAAAGGCAAGAAAAAAACATGCAAATTAGTAAGAAAGAAGTAAATTAATAAGAAACACATAAATTAGTAAGAAAGCTGTCACTGTTTGAAGATAAAATATTATTATACATATAAAATGCTTAAAATCCCACCAAAAACTATAAGAACTAAGAAATGAATTCAGTAAAGTTGCAGGATACAAAATTAATATAGAGAAATCTATAGCATTTCCATAAAGTAAAAGCAAATGATCAGAATTTAAGAAAACAATACCATTCACAAGTGCAAAAAATAATAAAATTCCTAGAAATAAAGTTAACCAAGGAGGTGAAAAACTTGTATTCTCAAAACTATAAAAAAAGAAAAAAAATGAAGAAGACAGAAATAAATGAAAAGATATAAAATGTGCATGAATTGGAAGGATTACTATTGTTAAAATATACATACTATGCATAGTAATCTTCAAATTCAGTGCAGTCTTCATCAAAATATGAACAGCATTTTTCAAAGAACTAGAGAAAATAATCATATATTCAACCAAATAAAAATTTTTGTTGTTTTAGTATGCAACAGAAAATCAAAAGAAATATTGAGAAAAAGTAACAAAACTTGAGAATCATGCATCCTGATCAAACTATGATACAAACTTATGTCAAGAAAAATGTATGGTACTGATACAAAAACAGACACATAGGTCAGTGAAATGGAATAAAAAAAACAGAAATATACTCATACTTATAAATTCAATTAATATTTTATTTATTTTATTTATTTATTTTTAATTTTTTAACGTTTATTCATTTTTGAGAGACAGAGACAGAGTGCAAGTGGGAGAGGGGCAGAGAGAGAGGGAGACACAGAATCCAAAGCAGGCTCCAGGCTCTGAGCTGTCTGCACAGAGACCGACGCAGGGCTCGAAGTCATGGACTGCGAGATCCATCTATATGCTGTTTACAAGAGACCCATTTTAGACCTAAAGACACCTTCAGATTGAAAATAAGGGGACAGAGATGGGAGCCTGGGTGGCTCAGTTGGCTTAGCATCCAATAATATATGCATAATTGGTATTCCGGAGGAGGAAGAGAGAGGGAAAGGTACTGAAAGTGTACTTAAAGAAATAATAGCTGAGACTTCCCTGATCTGGGGAAGGAAAAAGGCATTGAAATCCAAGAGGCACAGAGAACTCCCTTCAGACGTAACTTGAATCAACCTTCTGCACGACATATCATAGTGAAACTGACAAAATAAAGGATAAAGAGAAAATTCTGAAAGCAGCTAGGGATAAACGTGCTCTAACATATAAAGAGAGACCGATAAGACTCGGACGGCTCACTCAACTGAAATTTGGCAGGCCAGAAAGGAATGGCAGGCAATCTACAATGTAATGAACAGAAAAAATATGCAGCTGAGAATCCTTTATCCAGCAAATCTGTCATTTAGAATAGAAGGAGAAATAAAGGTCTTCCCACACAAACAAAAACTGAAGGAATTCATCACCATGAAACCAGCCCTACAAGAGATCCTAAGGGGATCCTGTGAGACAAAGTACCAGAGACATCACTACAAGCATGAAACCTACAGACATCACAATGACTCTAACCTCATATCTTTCTATAATAACACTAAATGTAAATGGACTAAATGTGCCAACCAAAAGACATAGGGTATCAGAATGGATAAAAAAACAAGACCCATCTATTTGCTGTCTACATGAGACTCAACTTTAGACCTGAGGACACCTTCAGACTGAAAGTTAGGAGCTGGAGAACTATCTATCATGCTACTGGAAGCCAAAGAAAGCTGGAGTAGCCATACTTATATCAGACAAACTAGACTTTAAATTAAAGTCTGTAACAAGAGATGAAGAAGGGCATTATGTAATAATTACAGGCTGTATCCATCAGGAAGAGTGAACAATTATAAATGTCTATGCCCCAAATACAGTAGCCCACAAATATATAAAACAATTACTCATAAACATAAGCAACCTTATTGATAAGAATGTGGTAATTGCAGGGGACTTTAATACTCCACTTACAGAAATTGATAGATCATGTAGACACATGGTCAATAAAGAAACAAGGGCCCTGAATGATACATTGGATCAGATGGACTTGACAGATATATTTAGAACTCTGCATCCCAAAGCAACAGAATATACTTTCTTCTTGAGTGTGCATGGAATATTCTCCAAGATAGATCATATACAGGGTCACAAAACATCCCTTCATAAGTATACAAGAATTGAAA
The DNA here is from genome assembly GCF_018350195.1 of Panthera tigris. Lineage (NCBI taxonomy): Eukaryota > Metazoa > Chordata > Mammalia > Carnivora > Felidae > Panthera > Panthera tigris. Next base: position 86,206,001 of record NC_056660.1, on the reverse strand, counting down.
TTATACCATGCATACTTTCAGACCACAATGCTATGAAGCTTGAAATCAACCACAGGAAAAAGTCTGGAAAACCTCCAAAAGCATGGAGGTTAAAGAACACCCTACTAAAAAATGAATGGGTCAACCGGGCAATTAAAGAAGAAATTTAAAAATATATGGAAATAAACGAAAATGAAAATACAACAATCCAAATGGTTTGGGATGCAGCGAAAGCAGTCCTGAGAGGAAAATACATTGCAATCCAGGCCAATCTCAAGAAACAAGAAAAATCCCAAATAAAAAATCTAACAGCACACTAAAGGAAATAGAAGCAGAACAGCAAAGACAGCCTAAACCTAGCAGAAGAAGAGAAATAATAAATTTTAGAGCATAAATAAACAATATAGAATCTAAAACACTGTAGGGAGGACCAATGAAACCAAGAGTTGGTTTTTTGAAAAAATAAACAAAATTGATAACCCTCTAGCCAGGCTTCTCAAAAAGAAAAGGGAGATGACCCAAATAGATAAAATCATGAATGAAAATGGAATTATTACAACCAATCCCTCAGAAATACAAGCAATTATCAGGGAATACTATGAAAATTATATGCCAACAAACTGGACAACCTGGAAGAAATGGACAAATTCCTAAACACCCACACACTTCCAAAACTCAATCAGGAGGAAATAGAAAGCTTGAACAGACCCATAACCAGCGAAGAAATTGAATAGGTTATCAAAAATCTCCCAACAAATAAGAGACCAGGACCAGATGGCTTCCCAGGGGAGTTCTACCTGACGTTTAAAGCAGAGATAATACCTCTCCTTCTCAAGCTATTCCAAGAAATAGAAAGGGAAGGAAAACTTCCAGACTCATTCTATGACACCAATATTACTTTGATTCCTAAACCAGACAGAGACCCAGTAAAAAAAGAGAACTACAGGCCAATATCCCTGATGAATATGGATGCAAAAAAATCTCCATAACATACTAGCAAATCAAATTCAACAGCATATACAAAGAATTATTCACCATGATCAAGTGGGATTCATTCCTGGGCTGCAGGGCTGGTTCAACATTCAGAAATCAATCAATGGGATACATCACATTAATAAAAGAAAAGATAAGAACCATATGATCCTGTCAATCGATGCAGAAAAGGCCTTTGACAAAATTCAGCATCCTTTCTTAATAAAAACCCTTGAGAAATTTGGGATAGAAGGAACATACTTAAAGATCATAAAAGCCATTTATAAAAAGCCCACAGCTAACATCATCCTCAATGGGGACAAACTGAGAGCTTTTTCCCCTGAGATCAGGAACACGACAGGGATGCCCACTCTCACCGCTGTTGTTTAACATAGTGTTGGAAGTTCTAGCATCAGCAATCAGACAAGAAAAGAATTTAAAGGCATCAAAATTGGCAAAGATGAAGTCAAGCTTTCACTTTTTGCAGAGGACATGATACTATACATGGAAAATCCGATAGACTCCACCAGAAGTCTGCTAGAACTGGTACATGAATTCAGCAAAGTTGCATGATACAAAATCAACGTACAGAAATCAGTTGCATTCTTATACACTAACAATGACGCAACAGAAAGACAAAAAAAGAAACTGATCCCATTCACAATTGCACCAAGAAGCATAAAATACCTAGGAATAAACCTAACCAAAGATGTAAAAGATCTGTATGCTGAAAACTATAGAAAGCTTATGAAGGTAATTAAAGAAGATATAAAGAAATGGAAAGACATTCCCTGCTCATGGATTGGAAGAATAAATATTGTCAAAGTGTCAATACTACCCAAAGCTATCTACACATTCAATGCAGTATCAATGAAAATTGCACCAGCATTCTTCTCTTTTTTTTTTTTTTTTATTTTTATTTTTTTTTAATTTTTTTTTTCAACGTTTTTTATTTATTTTTGGGACAGAGAGAGACAGAGCATGAACGGAGGAGGGGCAGAGAGAGAGGGAGACACAGAATCGGAAACAGGCTCCAGGCTCCGAGCCATCAGCCCAGAGCCTGACGCGGGGCTCGAACTCACGGACCGCGAGATCGTGACCTGGCTGAAGTCGGACGCTTAACCGACTGCGCCACCCAGGCGCCCCACCAGCATTCTTCTCAAAACTAGAACAAGCAATCCTAAAATTCAAATGGAACCACAAAAGGCCCCGAATAGCCAAAGTAATTTTGAAGAAGACCAAAGCAGGAGGCATCACAATCCCAGACTTTAGCCTCTACTACAAAGCTGTCATCATCAAGACAGCATGGTATTGGCACAAAAACAGACACATAGACCAATGGAATAGAATAGAAACCCCAGAACTAGACCCACAAACGTATGGCCAACTTATCTTTGACAAAGCGGGAAAGAATATCCAATGGCAAAAAGACAGTCTCTTTAACAAATGGTGCTGGGAGAACTGGACAGCAACATGCAGAAGGTTGAAACTAGACCACTTTCTCACACCATTCACAAAAATAAACTCAAAGTGGATAAAGGACCTGAATGTGTGACATGAAACCATCAAAACCCTAGAGGAGAAAGCAGGAAAAGACCTCTCTGGCCTCAGCCGTAGCAATTTCTTACTTGACACATCCTCAAAGGCAAGGGAATTAAAAGCAAAAATGTACTATTGGGACCTCTTGAAGATAAAAAGCTTCTGCACTACAAAGGAAACAATCAACAAAACTAAAGGCAACCAACGGAATGGGAAAAGATATTTGCAAATGACATATCAGACAAAGGGCTAGTATCCAAAATCTACAAAGAGCTCACCAAACTCCACACCTGAAAAACAAATAACCCAGTGAAGAAATGGGCAGAAAACATGAATAGACACTTCTCTAAAGAAGACATCCGGATGGCCAACAGGCACATGAAAAGATGATCAACGTCGCTCCTTATCAGGGAAATACAACTCAAAACCACACTCAGATATCACCTCACCAGAGTGGCCAAAATGAACAAATCAGGAGACTATAGATGCTGGAGAGGATGTGGAGAAACGGGAACCCTCTTGCACTGTTGCTGGGAATGCAAATGGGTGCAACTGCTCTGGAAAACAGTTTGGAGGTTCCTCAAAAAATTAAAAGTAGACCTTCCTTATCACCCAGCAGTAGCACTGCTGGAATTTACCCAAGGAATACAGGAGTAGTGATGCATAGGGTCACTTGTTTCCCAATGTTTATAGCAGCACTCTCAACAATAGCCAAGTTATGGAAAGAGCCTAAATGTCCTTCAACTGACAAATGGATAAAGAAATTTTGGTTTATATACACAATGGAGTACTACGTGGCAATGAGAAAGAATGAAATATGGCCCTTTGTAGTAACGTGGATGGAACTGGAGAGTGTTATGCTAAGTGAAATAAGCCATACAGAGAAAGACAGATACCATGTGTTCACTCTCATGTGGATCCTGAGAAACTTAACATGGGGGAGGGGAAAGAAAAAAAAAAAGAAGAGTGGGAGAGAGCCAAAGCATAAGAGACTCTTAAAAACTGAGAACAAACTGAGGGTTGGTGGGGGTGGGAGGGATGGGAGGATGGGTGGTGGGTATTGAGGAGGGCACCTGTTGGGATGAGCACTGGGTGTTGTATGGAAACCAATTTGACAATAAATTTCATATATTTAAAAAAATAAAAAAGTTGCTTCTATATATATAAAAAAAGAACACACACACACACACACACACACACACACACACAAAGAAGGCAGTGTGGAACTTTCTCTAATAATTAAAAAATAAATGCGATACACTCAATAATTCCATTTCTGGATATATCTCTGAATAAAAATAAAACACTAAAATCAGTGTGCAGATATTTGTTTCATTTTTTATATGCCAATAAAGAAACAGCAGAAAAATAAATCAAGTTATCAATCCCATTTGCAATTGCACTAAAAGCAATAAGATACCTAGGAATAAACCTAGCCAAAGAGATAAAAGATCTGTCTCCTGAGGTTTATAGAAAACTTATAAAAGAAATCGAAGAGGACAAAAAGAAATGGAAAAACATTCCATAATCATGGATGAAAGAATAAACATTGTTTAAATGGCTATACTACCCAAAGAAACCTACACGTTTCATGCCAACCCTAATAAAATAACACCAGCATTTTTCACAAAACTACAATAAGCAATTCCAAAAATTGTGTGCAACAACAATCCTGAAAAATAAAACAAAACTGGAGACATCACAATTCTGGATTACACGCTTTGTTACAAAGTTGTAGTCATCAAGACAGCATGGTACTGGCATAAAAACAGACACAGATCAATGGAACAGAATAGAGATCCAGAAATGGACCCACAACTACGTTGTAAACTTATCGTGACAAGGAAGGAAATTATATCCAATGGAAAAAAGACAGTCTCTTCAACAAATGGTGTTGGGAAAACTGGATGGCAACATGTAGAAGAATGAAACTAAACCACTTTCTTATACTATATACAGAAATAACTATACACAGAAATATACACAAAATGGATGAAAGACCTAAATATGAGATGGGAAACAATTAAAATCCTAGAGTAGATCACAAGAAGAAACCTCTCTGATCTTGGCTGTAGCCACTTCTTATTACACACGTCACCAGAGGCAAGGGAAACAAAAACAAAAATGAACTATTTGGACCTCATCAAGATAAAACGTCTGCACAGTGAAGTAACCTGTCAACCAAACTAAAAGGCAGTCTATGCAACGGGAGAAGATATTTGCAAATGACATATCTGATAAAGGGTTAGTAACCAAAGTCTATAATGAACATATCAAACTCAACACTCAAAAACCAAACAACCCAGTTAAGAAATGAGTGGAATACATGAACAGACACTTTTCCAAAGACATCCAGATGGCTAACAGACACATGAAAAGGTGCTCAACTTCACTCATCATCAGGAAAATACAAATCAAAACCACAATTAGATACCATCTCATACCTGTCAGAATGGCTGAAGGCAACAATATATGAAACAACAGGTATTGGTGTGGATGTGGAGAAAGGGGAAGCCTCTTGTACTGTTGGTGGAAATGCAAGCTGGTTCAGGCACTCTGAAGAATAGTTTGGAGGTTCCTCAAAAAGTTAAATATGGAGTGCCTGGGTGGCAATCAGTTAAGTGTCCATTTTTTTTTTTTAATTTCAGCTCAGGTCATGATCTTACTTTTCGTGATATTGAGCCCCACATCATGCTCTATACTGATTGCATGAAGCCTTCCTGGGATTCTCTCTCTCCATCTCCATGCCCCTCTCCCACTCAAAATAACTAAATAAACTTTTTTTAAGTTAAATATAGAACTACCCTCTGATCCTGTTATTGCACTACTAGGCATTTACCCAAATGATACAAAAATACAAATTCAAAGGGTACATGTATCCCAAAGTTTATAGCAGCATTATCAATAATAATCAAACTATGGAAAGAGCCCAAATGTCCATCAACTGATGAATGTATAAAGGCAATGTGATATAAATATACAATGGAATATTACTTACCCATAGAAAAAAAACCTTCAATCTTGTCATTTGCAACACATGGATGGAACTATAATACTTATATACAACACCTGGTGCTTATCACAACTGGTGCACTCCTTAATACCCATCACTTATTTAACCCATACCCCTACCCATGTCCCCTCTGGTAGCCATAAGTTTGTTTTCTATAATTAAGTGTCTGTATCTTGGTTTGCCTCTCTCTCTTTTTTTTTCTTTATGCTCATTTTATATTTCTTAAATTCCACATGTGAGTGAAATCATATGGTATTTTTCTTTCTTTGACTGACTTATTTTGCTTAGCATTATACTGTTTAGTTCCATCTGTGTTGATGCAAATGGAAAGATTTCATTCATTTTACAGCTGAGTAATATTTCATTATGTGTGTGTGTGTGTGTGTGTGTGTATATATATATATATATATATATCACATCTTTTTTATCCATTCATCAGTTGATGGACATTGGGCTATTTCCATTAATTGAGCTATTGTAGTTAATGCTGCTATAAACAGCAGGGTGCATGTATCCCTTTGAATTAGTAGTTTTGTATTCTTTGGGTAAATACCTAGTAGAGCAATTGCTGAATTGTATGGTAGTTCCATTTTTTAATGTTTTGAGGAAACTCTACACTGTTTTCCACAGTAGCTGTGTCAGTTTGTCTTCCCAGCAACAGAGCAGGAGGGTATCCCTTTCTTCACATCCTCACAAACACCTGTTGTTTCTTGTATTGTTAATTTTAGCCATTCTGACACTTGTGATATTTTATTGTAGTTTTGATTTGTATTTACCTGATGATCAGTGATATGGAACATCTTTTCACATGTCTGTTACACACCTGGATGTCTTATTTGGAAAAATTTCTATTTATATCTCCTGCCCATTTTTTAACTGGATTGTTTTTCTTTTTCTCTGTTGACTTTGGTAAGTTATTTATAGATTTGGACACTAACCCTTTATCAGATATATCATTTGCAAATATATTCTACCATTCTGTAGGTTGCCTTTTAGTTTTTTTGATTTTTTTCTTTGCTGTGCAGATTTTATTTTGATGAACTCCTCATAGTTTATTTTTGCTTTGCTTCCCTTGCCTCAGAAGACATATCTCATAAGAAGTTGCTACAGCCTATTTCAAAGAGGTTCCTTTTTGAATTCTCCTTTAGGATTTTAATGTTTTCTTATTTCACATTTAGGTCTTCATTCATTTTAAATTTATTTTTGGGTATAGTGTAAGAAAATGGATTAGTTTCTTTTCTTTTATTGTTGATTTATACTTTTTCCAATGCCATTTATTGAAGAGACATTTTCCCAATGGATAGTTTCTCCTACTTTGTTGAAGACTGATTGACCATAAAGTTGTGGGTCATTTCTTGGTTTTCTATACTGTTCCATTGATATATGTGTCCATTTTTGTGCCAGTGCCATATTGTTTTGATCACACAGCTTTGTAATATAACTTAAAACCCAGAATTGTGATGCCTACAGCTTTGCTTTTCTTTTTCAAGATTTCTTTGGCTATTTGGGGTGTTTTGTGGTTTCATACAAATTTTAGGATTTTTTTTTCTATCTCTGTGAAAAATGTTTGTATTTTAATAGGGATTGCATTGGGGCGCCAGGGTGGCTCAGTCGGTTAAGCGTCCGACTTCGGCTCAGGTCATGATCTCGTGGTCCGTGAGTTTGAGCCCCGCGTCGGGCTCTGTGCTGACCGCTCAGAGCCTGGAGCCTGTTTCAGATTCTGTGTCTCCCTCTCTCTCTGACCCTCCCCCATTCATGCTCTGTCTCTCTCTGTCTCAAAAATAAATAAACATTTAAAAAATTTAATAGGGATTGCATTAAATGTGTAGATTGTTGTGGGTGGTGTAAACATTTTAACAGTATTTGTTCTTCCAATCCATAAGCATGGAATGTCTTTCCATTTTGTGTGTGTGTCCTCTTCAATTCCTTTCAACACTGTTTTATAGTTTTCAGAGCATAGATGCTTTACGTCTCTAGTTTGTTTTATTCCTAGGTATCTTATAGTTTTGAGTGCAATTGTTAGTGGGCTCAATTCTTTGCTTTCTCTTTCTACTGCTTCAATATCAGTGCATAGAAATGCAACTGATTTGTATATATTCATTTTGTATTTTACTACTTTACTGAATTAATGTGTCTGTTCTAGCAATTTTTTGTAGAGTCTTCTGGGTTTTCTATATAGAGTATCATTTCATCTGCAAAGAGTGAAAGTTTGCCTTCTTCATTGATGATTTGCATGTCTTTTATTTCTTTTTGTTGTCTAATTGCTTATTCTAGGACTTCTCCAGTGCTATGTTAAATAACAATGGTGAGAGTGGAAACCTCTGCCTTATTCCTGACCACAGAGGGAAAGCTCTCAGTTTTTTCCCCTTTGAGGATGATATTAACTGTGGGTTTTTCATATGTGGTATTTATTATGTTGAGGTTTGTTTCCTCTAAACATACTTTGTTAAGGGTTTTATTCTTGTGAATCATGAATGGACATTATGCTTTGTCAAATGCTTGTCTGCATCTATTGGAATGAGCTTGTAAGGTTCTTATCCTTTATTTTATTAATGTGGCTTATCACATCAATTGATTTGGGAATATTTAACCACATTTACATCCCCAGAATAAATCCCACTTGAAGGTATTGAATGATTCTTTTAATATTCTGCTGGATTCAATTTTGCTAATATTTTATTGAGAAGTTTTGCATCCATGTTCATCAGTGATATTGGCCTGTAGTTCACTTTTTAATGGAGTCTTTATCTGGTTTTGGTATCTGTGTAATCCTGGACTCATAGAATGAATTTAAAAGTCTCCTACTTTTTCCATTGTTTGGACCAGTTTGAGGAAAATAGTTATTAACTCTTCTTTTAATGTTTGTCAAAATTTTCCTGTGAAGCGATTTGGCCCTGGACTTTTGTGTTTTTTGAGATTGTTTCTTATTGATTCAACTTATTTTCCCATTATCAGTCATTCAAATTTTTTACTACTTATTTCAGTTTTGGTAGTTCATATGTTTTGAGGAATTTATCCATTTTTTTTCCATGTTGTCCCATTTGTTGGCATATAATTTTTCATAGTATTCTCTTATAATTGTTTGTGTTTCTGTGACGTTGCTTGTTATTTCTTCTCTCTCATTTGTGATTTTATTTATTTGGGTCCTTTATCTTTTCTTTTTGATAAGTCTGGATAGGGGCTACAATTTTATTAGTTTTTTCAAAGCACCATCTCTTGGTTTAGTTGCTATATTTTATTACTTATTTTTAGTTTTATATCATTTATTTCTGCTCTAATATTTAAGATTTCCTTCTTTCTCCTGGCTTTATGATCATTTGCTGTTATTTTTCTAGCTCCATTAGATATAAGTTTCGGTTGATTATTTGAGACGTTTTTTGCTTCTTAAGGTAGACCTGTATTGCTACATACTTCCATCTTATTGTATTTTCATTTTAATTTGTTTCCATGTATTTTTTGTTTGTTTGTTTCTTTTTTATTTCCTAGTTGACTCATTCATTGTTTAGTAGTCTCTTGTTTAACCTCCATGTATTTGTGGTCTTTTCAATTTTTTTCTTATGGTTGACTTCAAGTTTAATAACATTGTGTTTAGAAAATATACATGGTATGATCTCAATATTTTTACAATTGTTGAGGCCTGATTTGTAGCCTAGTATGTGACCTATTCTGGAGAATGTCTCATGTGTACTTGAGAAGAATGCATATTTTGCTCTTTTAGGATAGAATGTTCTGACTATATTTATTAAGTCCCTTTGGTCCAGTGTGTAATTCAAAACCATTGTTTCCTTGATTTCATCCTTAGATAACTTATCTAATCTTAAAATCCTCTACTACTTTTTTAAACGTTAATTTATTTTTGAGAGAGAGAAAGAGAACAGGGGCAGAGGAGGGGCAGAGAGAGGGAGACACAGAACTCGAGGAGGGCTCCGGGCTCTGCACTGTCAGCACAGATCCTGACGCAGGGCTCGAACTCAGGAATTGCAAGATCATGATCCAAGCTGAAGTCAGACACTTAACCGACTGAGCCACCCAGGTGCCCTAATCCTCTACTATTTTTGTATTATTATCAATTAGTTCCCTTATGTTTTTTTTTAATTGTTTTATATATTTGGGTATTTCCAATTTGGGCACACAAATATTTACAATTGTTAGATCTTCATTTTGGATTGTTCTCTTTATTATAATATATTAAAGTCATACTAACTTTAAAAGAATGGTAATAGTATCAAAATTTAAAATCAGGAAAATAATACAGATAGCCAAACTTTAACTCATGAGAGTTTTATTAATATTTCAAATGAAACATATTTTCTCAATAAAGAATATATGTTCATTTAGCAGTATATGCATGTATAAAATCATTATACTATATACTTTAAACTTACACAATGTCATATATCCTTTATATCTCAAATAACCTGGAAAAATATAAGAAAAGTTTGTTTTTTAAATCCTATATGTGCTTCCACTTTCCTTTTCCTATTGAACTTCAAATTACCTTGGGATCCCAAGTGAAGTTCTCATGAAATGATTGGCATTGTAAGAAGAAACACATTTTCCATGACACTCATAATATCTGAGGAAGAACACACCAGAACCTGTATTTCACTCATCATTCCATAATTTACATTAAATAAAATATTTAAATGTAGAAATTGGTATCATAAAAGACTAAAATAAAAAGTGATATTATTTATCAAATATTTGGGGTAGAACACCTTTCTACATATGGTCATTTTTTTATATTAAAATTTGAACTCTGTGCCATTTCCAACTTAATTAATAAAGCAGCCATTTAAAATGAATGTATGTATAAAGTGGGGTTCCTTTTCAGATACCTCTAGATAGAATCTCATGGTGTCCTGAGGACTACTAAGGCAATATCAATTGATTTTGTATAGCTTTATTTTTAACAACGTTTATACACTGATTACATCATTTTGAAAGTAAAAAGTGAGCAAACCATATTAATCATATTCAGTGTTTTCAGTTTGTCCTTTGCTAATAAATTAGAGACATTAATTTTCTCCTTATTAAAAAGTCCTACCTGAATATATTCCTGTTGGTGATACTATACTTTTGAATAGTGACATCTAAATAGTATTTTTTTTTTTTTAGATTTTATTTAAATTCAAGTTAGTTGACATATAGTGTATTATTAGTTTCAGGGATAGAATTTAGTGATTCATCAGTTGTATGTAACACTCAGTGCTCATTACAACAAGTGTCCTCCTCCTTATTGCTAAAATATTGAAAGAGTCCAGCTGTCCGTTGAGTGATGAATGGATAAAGAATATACACACACACACACACACACACACATATATATATATATATATATATATATATATATATATATACACTTAGCCATCAAAATGAACGGAATCCTGCCATTTGCAGTGATGTGGATGGAACTAGATTGTATTATGCTAAGTGAAATAAATCAGTCAGAAGAAGACAAATACCACATGATTTCACAAAACAGATAAACATAGGCGAAGGGAAGAAAAAATGTATCTTTTTTTATTTGGGACTTTTTTTATGTTTAGCCTACTGCATCTTCACTAAAATGCTTGAGAATATATTTTTATGAACATTATCTTTTTCTGAGTTCATACACAAATATAATCCCTTCACTCATTTAGGAGTGAAGGCAATTCTGCTTGAGAACATTGAGTATTATGGCTATGTAGCTACCTGATGTCACATGACTTATTAAATAATCCAGAATTCATTAATGTACTTCCTTTCATCAGTTTCCACTGATTCTTCTCCATTTCTATTCTCACATGCACTCACTTGGGGCTCACATGAAACTTCTGGGGTTCCAGTTTGATTAATTTTCCATAGGATTAGGCTTATAGCAATGTACACACATTTATCATCAAATCCCATCTTGTTTCGAATGACCATAATATGAATATAAGTTTATAAACAGTATATAAACTACAATATATTAATATATAATAAAAATGTATATACAGAGTTATATATAAATTGTGTTCTATGTGCATGTGTAAATAAGTATAAAATAATATAAGCCTTCTTCCTGCATATCTAAACCCAAATAATTTCAAATTATGTGAGGTGATGAAGGCCCCTACTGCCTTTGTGTCTCCCTTCATAATGGCTGTTTTAAAATATGTGATCTGTACCTCTGGTGAACTAAAATCTTATGTAAGATCTACTTTATGGAATGTCTTAGACCAGATGGAGATAAGCAAGTAGCATGGTTGGGGTGGCAAAATCACATTTATTAAATGACAAATAAATGGAATATTCTGTTGGAATTAAATATCAGAACTGTGCCTGCTTCTTATGTACCTGAAATAAAGGGAGAAATGTAACATATAATCTCAGTTAAAAATATAAAGCTATACTGAAGCTATCCAAATAAAGAATAGTTTTATTTGATTTTATTTTTAAATTTCAAAAAATTAAGATTGCTAAGTACATGTAAGTTTTTATTTTCCCCTCCAAACAAACATGTAAAGGACAAAATGAAAATAGTAGATATTATGAAGAATAGAAACTTACAACATTTACATGAGAATTTTTCAATATCCACAAGAAAACAATTTCTGTGGTAACTGTTACAAAGTTACATATATAACTCCTCATGTGCACTGATGGGTCAGTTGTTGAAGCCTAGTTGTATTTATGATATGGCAAGTAATCAATTAAGTACTTTAATCTGTGTTTTGAGAGACTGAGAGAAAGAGGAAGTAAAAGGGGAGTGGAATATGAGTAGATTATCACATCAAAGTTGTTTTTTTAGTGATGGTTGGGTTGATAAGTGTTAGTATCTTTCCTCCTGAAGCTTGTCTAATAAGGAGGGCTCAGAATATATATTTTCCGTCTGTTTTTCAAAGTTGGGTTAGAATGTATATGAATAAGAACAATGACAACAATAAAAACAAAGAACTGTTTGAGGGAAAAAAAAAGTGTTTGTATTGCAAATAGTTTGAGTTCAAAGTGTGGTGGCTTTGTTCCAATGGAAGAAATGTTCACCAATGCTCCCTTGAGGTGGATTCATTTCTCTAACTTCATAATAACCTGGCCTCCCAATGAGACTATTAAAATAGAGTCAAGTTAAAATCATAGGGACTGAGTAAAGATTTGAAATGTCCCTCACAGAACATGGAGAGAAAAGGCTTGAAAGCAACTTTGTTTTCTTTATTTAGCAACTTCCTAGAGCTGGGAGCCTTGCCAGTTAAAACCCTGGTCTGGCTGTGCCAAGGGACTTGTTAGAGAGCTACCTTACAACAATTAAAAAGTTATAATTGAACAGAGAAAATTATAAGCACTGCATGTGTAGTTTGTATCCCAGAAGAAAAGCTTGTTAAAATATCCCTTGGGTTTCTAAATCAGCACCCCCTGGTATTCTGATGGTAATGAAGATCCATGTTCACTTAAGGTACAATTGGTCACAGTGAAAACAAGGAGAAACTTTGAGAAAATGTTTTAGGTTTCTCCTGGGATCAGATGCACTTCTCAAACATGATGCACACATCATTTGCTTATCATGAAACACATTGTGTCTATGATTACAAGTGTACTGGGAATGGGAGGACAATGGTGTACTCATTAATCTGAGGTAGTAGGAATGGAAAATGAGCTCTCCTTGGTGGCTGTGGGCTCATTTAACATGTATGTGCATGTTTCATGAGGCTTTTCTGCATAAAGTGAGTGACAGCTAGATAAATTGGTCATTTCAAGGATGGACTGTTTTCCCTGATAACACCACATATTTCAGTACTTTGAAGACACACTCCAGATTCAGAATTTACCTTATTTTAATATTTTGACTATGTTATAGCATTTCTGGTAAAACTCTCACTGCACTAAAAATGTAATTGCATATTTTATGAGGTGTGGAAACATATGCTATTCAATTCTCTTACTTTAAAGAAGCTATCCAATAGTTCAAAGTTCACACACCAATTTCACTTATTCATAAGGCCCAAGAACTGGGGATATAATATTCAAAACAGCTAATAATTGTATAAATTTCATAAAACATTCAGTCAAGCCAGTGAAAAATACAAAAATCATACAATAGTCTGAAGTCACTTATTCCAAAGTACTTAAATTTCAGCCCTTATTAAAAGAAAAAATAGTATCTTGGAAAACTTCCAGGATAAGACACACTCCATCAGTTTTTTCTCTTTCTTGCTACTTTGATATATATGTTATAGCTCAAAATTATTTTTTTATTATTTTCTACTTGGTATTCCACCTCCCCAACTCCTTGAAGTTTTTTTTTTTAAATGCATATTTATTTTTGAGAGAGCGAGAGAGCATAAGCAGGGGAGGGACAGAGAGAGAGGGTGACCGAAGATCAGAAGCGGGTTCTGGGCTGACACCAGAGCCCAATGCAGGGCTCTTAGTCATGAATCGTGAGATCATGACCTGAGCTGAAGTCAGACGCTTATCCGACTGAGACACCCAAGGCATCCTGTCCTTAGAAATATGTCTTAGGTCTTCCACCATCTTCCCATCCTCGCTTTTTCCCTTATGCATATTTAAAAGAGGGTATTTCAATCCCATGCATGTTTAAGATAACAACAATATGAATATCATTGCAATATCATAATATAGCATGTTAATAATACTTCAAATATTTAATTAATTATAATTTGGAAAATTATAAAATATTCCAACATGCTCTATGGTGTCTAATCTTTGGGTATCTTATTTAAGTTTGCAAAATCCATATATTTTTAAATCACCCATTCTTCATAAACTCTCCTTCTCCCATTATTGTAACATATTTTCATAGTCTTTGCCTTCTTCTCTTTGTTACATACTGGTCACATGTCTCCTTGTCTTCTAATTTAATAAATTGTTCTTTAACTATGTTGAATTCGGAATATATTTCATTTATTTTATTTCAGTTAATATATTTTATATTTCTAAGACTTCTGGATTTATTTATTTTATCTCTGCTTTATCCTTCCTGATTTGCCTCAAATCCTTGTTCTGTTAAAGTAAAAGTTATTCTTCTATTTCACTGTATGTGTGTGTTTATATATGTGTGTTGCAAGACTGTTCTTATCCACAATATAAATTCTATTTGTAACATGGTGCTACTACTATGGTAGTTTGGGACTTTTTTTTTTTTTTTACATTATACTTAACCATATGAAAATCTCTTTCTCTCTCTCTGTCACACACACACACACACACACACACACACACACACACACACGGACAACAGGGGAGACCATGTCCATGGACAACTAAGGCAAATGACGTCATCTGGGGACAACTTAAGAAGCTCAATCGACATGCACCTAAGTCATGTGCCATACACAAGAACCACCCACCCCAGAAAACAGGTTTTTAGTATATTTAGCTGTGGTTTCCCAAATCTCGGCTAAGGTAATGATTTGCTTAATCTTTTTCTTTGTCCAGACCACTACTGTTTTTTCATCACTGTATTAGGCTCATATCATAGACTCCCCTTTCTTTAAGCCAGTTAAAATAACACTTGACGACCCATATTATGTTTTTGGTGGTTTTTTTTTCAATATATGAAATATATTCTCAAATTAGTTTCCGTACAATACCCAGTGTTCATCCCAAAAAGTGCCCTCCTCAATACCCATCACCCAACCTCCCCTCCCTCCCACCCCCCATCAACCCTCAGTTTGTTCTCAGTTTTTAAGAGTCTCTTATGCTTTGGCTCTCTCCCACTCTAACCTTTTTTTTTTTTTCCCTTCCCCTCCCCCATGGGTTTCTGTTAAGTTTCTCAGGATCCACATAAGAGTGAAAACATATGGTATCTGTCTTTCTCTGTATGGCTTATTTCACTTAGCATCACACTCTCCAGTTCCATCCCCGTGGCTACAAAGGGCCATATTTCATTCTTTCTCATTGCCACGTAGTACTCCATTGTGTATATAAACCACAATTTTTTTATCCGTTCATCAGTTGATGGACATTTAGGCTCTTTCCATAATTTGGCTATTGTTGAGAGTGCTGCTATAAACATTGGGGTACAAGTGCCCCTATGCATCAGTACTCCTGTATCCCTTGGGTAAATTCCTAGCAGTGCTATTGCTGGGTCATAGGGTAGGTTTATGTTTAATTTTCTGAGGAACCTCCACACTGTTTTCCAGAGTGGCTGCACCAGTTTTCATTCCCAGCAACAGTGCAAGAGGGTTCCCGTTTCTCCACATCCTCTCCAGCATCTATAGTCTCCTGATTTGTTCATTTTGGCCACTCTGAGTGGCGTGAGGTGATATCTGAGTGTGGTTTTGAGTTGTATTTCCCTGATAAGGAGCGACGTTGATCATCTTTTCATGTGCCTGTTGGCCATCCGGATGTCTTCTTTAGAGCAGTGTCTATTCATGTTTTCTGCCCATTTCTTCACTGGGTTATTTGTTTTTCGGGTGTGGAGTTTGGTGAGCTCTTTATAGATTTTGGATACTAGCCCTTTGTCCGATATGTCATTTGCAAATACCTTTTCCCATTCCGTTGGTTGCCTTTAGTTTTGTTGATTGTTTCCTTTGTAGTGCAGAAGCTTTTTATCTTCATGAGGTCCCAATAGTACATTTTTGCTTTTAATTCCCTTGCCTTTGAGGATGTGTCAAGTAAGAAATTGCTACGGCTGAGGTCAGAGAGGACTTTTCCTGCTTTCTCCTCTAGGGTTTTGATGGTTTCCTGTCTCCCATTCAGGTCCTTTATCCATTTTGAGTTTATTTTTGTGAATGGTGTGAGAAAGTGGTCTAGTTTCAACCTTCTGCATGTTGCTGTCCAGTTCTCCCAGCACCATTTGTTAAAGAGACTGTCTTTTTTTCCATTGGATGTTCTTTCCTGCTTTGTCAAAGATTAGTTGGCCTACGTTTGTGGGTCTAGTTCTGGGGTTTCTATTCTATTCCATTGGTCTATGTGTCTGTTTTTGTGCCCATACCATGCTGTCTTGATGATGACAACTTTGTAGTAGAGGCTAAAGTCTGGGATTGTGATGCCTCCTGCTTTGGTCTTCTTCTTCAAAATTACTTTGGCTATTCGGGGCCTTTTGTGGTTCCATATGAATTTTAGGATTGTTTGTTCTAGTTTTGAGAAGAATGCTGGTACAATTTTGATTGGGATTGCATTGAATGTGTAGATAGCTTTGGGTAGTATTGACACTTTGACAATATTTATTCTTCCAATCCATGAGCAGGGAATGTCTTTCCATTTCTTTATATCTTCTTCAATTACCTTCATAAGCTTTCTATAGTTTTCAGCATACAGATCTTTTACATCTTTGGTTAGGTTTATTCCTAGGTATTTTATGCTTCTTGGTGCAATTGTGAATGGGATCAGTTTCTTTATTTGTCTTTCTGTTGCTTCATTGTTAGTGTATAAGAATGCAACTGACTTCTGTACATTGATTTTGTATCCTGCAACTTTGCTGAATTCATGTATCAGTTCTAGCAGACTTCTGGTGGAGTTTGTCCCCATTGAGGATGATGTTAGCTGTGGGCTTTTCATAAATGGCTTTTTTGATGTTTAAGTATGTTCCTTGTATCCCGACTTTCTCAAGGGTTTTTATTAAGAAAAGATGCTGAATTTTGTCACAGGCCTTTTCTGCATCGATTGACAGGATCATATGGTTCTTATCTTTTCTTTTATTAATGTGATGTATCCCATTGATTGATTTCTGGATGTTGAACCAGCCCTGCAGCCCAGGAATGAATCCCACTTGATCATAGTAAATAATTCTTTTTATATGCTGTTGAATTCGATTTGCTAGTATCTTATTGAGAATTTTTGCATCCATATTCATCAGGGATATTGGCCTGTAGTTCTCTTTTTTTAATGGGTGCCTGTCTGGTTTAGGAATCAAAGTAATACTGGCTTCATAGAAGAGTCTGGAAGTTTTCCTTCCCTTTCTATTTCTTGGAATAGCTTGAGAAGGATAGGTATTATTTCTGCTTTAAACGTCTGGTAGAACTCCCCTGGGAAGCCATCTGGTCCTGGACTCTTATTTGTTGGGAGATTTTTGATAACCTACTCAATTTCTTCGCTGATTCTGGGTCTGTTCAAGCCTTCTATTTCCTCCTGATTGAGTTTTGGAGGCGTGTGGGTGTTTAGGAATTTGTCCATTTCTTCCAGGTTGTCCAATTTGTTGGCATATAATTTTTCATAGTATTCCCTGATAATTGTTTGTATCTCTGAGGGATTGGTTGTAATAATTCCATTTTCTTTCATGATTTTATCTATTTGGGTCACCTCCCTTTTCTTTTTGAAAAGCCTGGCTAGAGGTTTGTCAATTTTGTTTATTTTTTCAAAGAACCAACTCTTGGTTTCATTGATCTGCTCTACAGTTTTTTTTTAGATTCTATATTGTTTATTTATGTTCTGATCTTTATTATTTCTCTTCTTCTGCTGGGTTTAGGCTGTCTTTGCTGTTCTGCTTCTATTTCCTTTAGGTGTGCTATTAGATTTTGTATTTGGGATTTTTCTTGTTTCTGGAGATAGGCCTGGATTGCAATGTATTTTCCTCTCAGGACTGCCTTCGCTGCATCCCAAAGCGTCTGGATTGTTGTATTTTCATTTTCGTTTGTTTCCATATATTTTTTGATTTCTTCTCTAATTGCCTGGTTGACCCACTCATTCTTTAGTAGGGTGTTCTTTAACCTCCGTGCTTTTGGAGGTTTTCCAGACTTTTTCCTGTGGTTGATTTCAAGCTTCATAGCATTGTGGTCTGAAAGTATGCATGGTATAATTTCAATTCTTGTATACTTATGAAGGGCTGTTTTGTGACCCAGTATATGATCTATCTTGGGGAATATTCCATGTGCACTCGAGAAGAAAGTATATTCTGTTGCTTTTAGATGCACAGTTCTAAATATATCTGTCAAGTCCATCTGATCCAATGTAGCATTCAGGGCCCTTGTTTCTTTATTGACCGTGTGTCTAGATGATCTATCCATTTCTGTAAGTGGAGTGTTAAAGTCCCCCGCAATTACCACATTCTTATCAATAAGGTTGCTTATGTTTATGAGTAATTGTTTTATATATTTGGGGGCTCCGGTATTCGGCGCATAGACATTTATAACTGTCAGCTCTTCCTGTTGGATAGACCCTGTAATTATTACATAATGCCCTTCTTCATCTCTTGTTACAGCCTTTAATTTAAAGTCTAGTTTGTCTGATATAAGTATGGCTACTCCAGCTTTCTTTTGGCTTCCAGTGGCATGATAAATAGTTCTCCATCCCCTCACTCTCAATCTAAAGGTGTCCTCAGGTCTAAAATGAGTCTCTTGTAGACAGCAAATAGATGGGTCTTGTTTTTTTTTATCCATTCTGATACCCTATGTCTTTTGGTTGGCGCATTTATCCATTTACATTCAGTGTTATTATAGAAAGATACGGGTTTAGAGTCATTGTGATGTCTGTATGTTTTATGCTTGTAGCGATGTCTCTGGTACTTTGTCTCACAGAATCCCCCTTAGGATCTCTTGTAGGGCTGGTTTAGTGGTGAAAAATTCTTTCAGTTTTTGTTTGTTTGGGAAGACCTTTATCTCTCCTTCTATTCTAAATGACAGACTTGCTGGATAAACGATTCTCGGCTGCATATTTTTTCTGTTCAACACATTGAAGATCTCCTGCCATGCCTTTCTGGCCTGCCAAGTTTCAAAAGAGAGATCAGTCACGAGTCTTATAGGTCTCCCTTTATATGTTAGGTCATGTTTATCCCTTGCTGCTTTCAGAATTTTCTCTTTATCCTTGTATTTTGCCAGTTTCACTATGATATGTCGTACAGAAGATCGATTCAAGTTACGTCTGAAGGGAGTTCTCTGTGCCTCTTGGATTTCAATGCCTTTTTCCTTCCCCAGTTCAGGGAAGTTCTCAGCTATTATTTCTTCAAGTACACCTTCAGCACCTTTCCCTCTCTCTTCCTCCTCTGGGATACCAATTATGCGTATATTATTTCTTTTTAGTGTATCACTTAGTTCTCTAATTTTCCCCTCATACTCCTGGATTTGTTTTATCTCTCTTTTTCTCAGTTTCCTCTTTTTCCATAATTTTATCCTCTAGTTCACCTATTATCTCCTCTGCCTCTTCAATCCGAGCCGTGGTCGTTTCCATTTTATTTTGCATGTCGCTTAAAGCGTTTTTCAGCTCCTCCTGACTGTTCCTTAGTCCCTTGATCTCTGTAGCAAGAGATTCTCTGCTGTCCTCTATACTGTTTTCAAGCCCAGCGATTAATTTTATGACTATTATTCTAAATTCACTTTCTGTTATATTATTTAAATCCTTTTTGATCAGTTCATTAGCTGTTGTTATTTCCTGGAGATTCTTTTGAGGGGAATTCTTCCGTTTGGTCATTTTGGATAGTCCCTGGAGTGGTGCGGACCTGCAGGGCACTTCCCCTGTGCTGTGATGTATAACTGGAGTTGGTGGGCGGGGCTGCAGTCAGACCCGATGTCTGCCCCCAGCCCACTGCTGGGGCCACAGTCAGACTGGTGTGTGCCTTCTCTTCCCCTCTCCTAGGGGTGGGATTCACTGTGGGGTGGTGTGGCCCATCTGGGCTACTTGCACACTGCCAGGCTTGTGGTGCTGGGGATCTGGCATATTAGCTGGGGTGGGTAGGCAAGGTGCATGGGGGCAGGAGGGGCAGGCTTAGCTCACTTCTCCTTAGGTGATCCACTTCAGGAGGGGCCCTGTGGCAGTGGGAGGGAGTCAGACCCACTGCCAGAGGGGTGGCTCTGCAGAAGCACAGTGTTGGGTGTTTGCGAGGAGCAAGCAAGTTCCCTGGCAGGAACTGGTTCCCTGTGGGATTTTGGCTGGGGGATGGGCGAGGGAGATGGCTCTGGCGAGTGCCTTTTTCCCCGCCAAACTGAGCTCTGTCATCCCGGGGCTCAGCAACTCTCCCTCCCTTTGTCCTCCAGCCTTCCCGCTTTCAGAGAGCAGAGCTGTTAACTTATGACCTCCCAGATGCTAAGTCCCGCTTGCTGTCAGAACCACTCCGTCCGACCCCTCCGCTTTTGCAAGCCGGACTTGGGGCTCTGCTTGGCCCGCGGGCCACCCCTCCGCCCCGGCTCCCTCCCTCCCGCCCATGGAGCATGCACCGCCTCGCAGCCCTTCCTACCCTCTTCAGTTGGCCTCTCGTCTGCGCTTGGCTCCAGAGACTCCGTTCTGCTAGTCTTCTGGCGGTTTTGGGGGTTTGTTAGGCAGGTGTAGGTGGAATGTAAGTGATCAGCAAGACGCGTGGTGAGCCCAGCGTCCTCCTATGCCGATATCTTCCGAGGATCCCTCATTGAGGATTTTTACACCTCTGTTCACCAGGGATATTGACCTGTAGTTCTCTTTGTCAGTGGAGTCTTTGTCTGGTTTTGGTATCAGGGTAATGCTGGCCTCATAGAATGGATTTGAAAGCTTTCTTTCCACCTCTAGTTTTGGACTAGCTTGATAGATGTCCTATAAGTGTTTGGTAGAATTCCCCTTTGAAGCTGTCTGTTTCTGGACTGTTGTGTGTTGGGAGGTTTTTGATTACTGATTAAATTTCTTTGCTGGTAAATGCTATGTTCAAATTTTCTATTTTTTCCTGCATCAGTTTTGGTAGTTCATATTTTTCTAGGAATTTATCCATTTCTTCCAGATTGTCCAATTTGTTGGCATATAATGTTTTTGTAACATTCTTTTAGAACAGTTTGTAATTCTGTGGTGTCAGTTGTAGTTTATCTTCTTTTACTTTTAATTCATTTTTATTTAAGTCCTTTCCCTCCATGCCCCTACTTTGATGAATCTGACTAAAGTTTTATCACTTTTGTTGATCTTTCCAAGAAATACATTCCTGGTTTCATTGATTTGTTCTTTTGTTTTTCTTAGATTCCATATCTCTTATATCAGGAAATAATCTTTATTATTTTCTTCCTTCTGCTGGTTCTGGGTTTTGTTTGATTTTTTTTTTCTACCTAATTTAGGCATAAGGCTAGATTGTTTATTTGGGATTTGTCTTGTTTCTTGAGGTAGGCCTGCATTGCTATAAAACTCCCTCTTAAAGCTGCTTTTGCTATATGCCAAAGAGTTTGGATGATTATGTTTTCATTTTCATTGCCTCAATGTAATTTTTTATCTCTTCTTTGATTTCTTGGTTGTTCAGTAGTATGTTATTTAACCTCCATGCATTTGTGGTCCTTCCAGATTTTTTTTTTTTTTGTGATTGATTTCTAGTTTCATAGCATTGTGTATGGAAAAGATGTATGATACGACTTTGATCATTTTAATTTCTTGAGGCCTATTTTGTGGCCTAGTTTGTGATTTGTTTTGGAGAATGTCCCAGTACACTTGAAAAGAATGTGTATTCTGTTTCTTTAGAAAGAAATGTTCTAAATATATCTGTTAAATCTATCTGTTCCAGTGTGTCATTGTCACTGTTTCCTTGTTGATTTTCTGTTTGGACGGTCTGTCCAGTTTTGTATGTGGTATGTTAAATTCCCTTGGTATTATTATATTACTATTGGTTAGTTCCTTAATGTATGGTATTAACTATTTTATGTACATTGGGTGCAAAAATATTTACAATTGTGATATCTCCTTGTTGGATTGTCCCCTTCATTATTATATAGTGTTTAACTTTGTCTCTTGTTACCATCCTCTTTTCATATTTTGCCCAATATAAATATTACTACCCTGGGGTGCCTGGGTGGCTCAGTCAGTTGAGCGTACGACTTTGGCTCAGGTCATGATCTCATGGTTTATGGGTTCGGACCCTGCGTCAGGCTCTGTGCTGATAGCTCAGAGCCTGGAGCCTGCTTTGGATTCTGTGTCTCCCTCTCTCTCTGCCCCTAACCCACTCGCATTGTGTCTCTGTATCTCTCAAAAATAAATATAATAAATGAATAAATAAATAAATAAATAAATATTGCTACCCTGGCTTTCTTTTGACATTCATTTGCATGATAAATGTTTCTTCATGCCCTTACTTTCAATCTGGATGTGTCTCTAAGTCTGAAATGAGTATCATCTGGGCATCACATAGATGAATCTTGTGTGTGTGTGTGTGTGTGTATGTGTGTTTGTGTATGTGTATATACACATAGATACACACTGTGTAATCCTATGTCTTTTGATTGGAAAATGTGTCCACTTACATCCAATGTAATTTTTGATATGTATATATTTTCTGCAATTTTCAACTTGTTTTGTGGTTGTTTTTGTAGTTTTACTCTGACCCTTTTTTTATTTTCTCTCTGTCATGATTTGCTAGTTTTATTTAATGATATACTTGGATGTTTTTCTCCTCTTTGCATATCTATTATTGTGCCGGTCTGGCTTTTGGCTTTGGCCAAAAGGATTACTTAAAACTCCATGGAAGTCAAGAGAGGTGAGAGGGAGGCTAAGGGAAGTCTCCTCTAGCTGTTCTCAAGGTCCCATATTTATTAAGCATACATTTAGGGAAACAATATGTTATACATTACTGGGCTATGTGCCAGCAAGAATGTATAGAAAAATGTGCAGAAAAACAAGTTAAGACAGGATAAAATATTCTACACAATAACATAGTCTAAGGAATTTATGAGAACATGCAGGACCTACTCCTAGATATACATGAACCAGGTAAGTGAAGTGTAATGTGCCCCCTAGATATATATTAGCTAGGTAAGCAGAGTGAGTGTCTCCAAGATATACATTATTGAGATAAGGGAAGCACAGCCTGCTGTTTTCAGCAAGGCCAGAAAGCAGTGTTCTGTTTTGCAATGTGTTCCCTAAAATCTCCTAACCCAGGATATAGCTATTTGATTTCCCCACATATCCTCCTATTTTGTTTGAAGAATCTTCTCATTCATGGGAGTTGAGGAGGGTGATCAGTTGTTCATGATGTCTCAAAGAGGCCACTACAGTGTAGGTAATTCAGAAGGCTATGAGAAATACAGAAAAGAGTAACAAGCAGAGAGCTCCAAATAATTCAAATTCACAAATTGAGGCCTTGTAACTGGTTGGTTGGATTTAACCATTTCACATTGTCACATATCTCCTGTTCAACTTGTATCTGTGTTTCCTGTTGAATATATAACAGTTGTCAAAGCAGCTGCGAAGACAGAGCTTTAATCTCAGACTGGAAATTGGTGGAAAAACCTCCTTGTAGGTGTTTCTTTACTAAATCCCAGGAGTGTTGAGACATATTATATTGTAAGGGGGTGACACAAGTTTTGTCATGTTGCCAGTCACATTGTATATTTTGACAATAGACAAGTAAGTGCCTGTTGGCAGTCCCCCCTCATTTGTGTGTTTATTTTTTTAAGATAAACATATGTGAGTTAAAAAGTTTGGTAATATTACAGTGGCTGATAACAGGCTGTGTACCAACCACAAGAGGCACTTCAAAAACATAATATGGGAGTTTAGGGCAGAAGATGTCAGCATAGGAGGACGCTGGGCTCACCACGCGTCTTGCTGATCACTTACATTCCACCTACACCTGCCTAACAAACCCCCAAAACCGCCAGAAGACTAGCAGAACGGAGTCTCTGGAGCCAAGCGCAGACGAGAGGCCAACTGAAGAGGGTAGGAAGGGCTGCGAGGCGGTGCATGCTCCATGGGCGGGAGGGAGGGAGCCGGGGCGGAGGGGTGGCCCGCGGGCCAAGCAGAGCCCCAAGTCCGGCTTGCAAAAGCGGAGGGGTCGGACGGAGTGGTTCTGACAGCAAGCGGGACTTAGCATCTGGGAGGTCATAAGTTAACAGCTCTGCTCTCTGAAAGCGGGAAGGCTGGAGGACAAAGGGAGGGAGAGTTGCTGAGCCCCGGGATGACAGAGCTCAGTTTGGCGGGGAAAAAGGCACTCGCCAGAGCCATCTCCCTCGCCCATCCCCCAGCCAAAATCCCACAGGGAACCAGTTCCTGCCAGGGAACTTGCTTGCTCCTCGCAAACACCCAACACTGTGCTTCTGCAGAGCCACCCCTCTGGCAGTGGGTCTGACTCCCTCCCACTGCCACAGGGCCCCTCCTGAAGTGGATCACCTAAGGAGAAGTGAGCTAAGCCTGCCCCTCCTGCCCCCATGCACCTTGCCTACCCACCCCAGCTAATATGCCAGATCCCCAGCACCACAAGCCTGGCAGTGTGCAAGTAGCCCAGATGGGCCACACCACCCCACAGTGAATCCCACCCCTAGGAGAGGGGAAGAGAAGGCACACACCAGTCTGACTGTGGCCCCAGCAGTGGGCTGGGGGCAGACATCGGGTCTGACTGCAGCCCCGCCCACCAACTCCAGTTATACATCACAGCACAGGGGAAGTGCCCTGCAGGTCCGCACCACTCCAGGGACTATCCAAAATGACCAAACGGAAGAATTCCCCTCAAAAGAATCTCCAGGAAATAACAACAGCTAATGAACTGATCAAAAAGGATTTAAATAATATAACAGAAAGTGAATTTAGAATAATAGTCATAAAATTAATCGCTGGGCTTGAAAACAGTATAGAGGACAGCAGAGAATCTCTTGCTACAGAGATCAAGGGACTAAGGAACAGTCAGGAGGAGCTGAAAAACGCTTTAAGCGACATGCAAAATAAAATGGAAACGACCACGGCTCGGATTGAAGAGGCAGAGGAGATAATAGGTGAACTAGAGGATAAAATTATGGAAAAAGAGGAAACTGAGAAAAAGAGAGATAAAACAAATCCAGGAGTATGAGGGGAAAATTAGAGAACTAAGTGATACACTAAAAAGAAATAATATACGCATAATTGGTATCCCAGAGGAGGAAGAGAGAGGGAAAGGTGCTGAAGGTGTACTTGAAGAAATAATAGCTGAGAACTTCCCTGAACTGGGGAAGGAAAAAGGCATTGAAATCCAAGAGGCACAGAGAACTCCCTTCAGACGTAACTTGAATCGATCTTCTGTACGACATATCATAGTGAAACTGGCAAAATACAAGGATAAAGAGAAAATTCTGAAAGCAGCAAGGGATAAACATGACCTAACATATAAAGGGAGACCTATAAGACTCGTGACTGATCTCTCTTTTGAAACTTGGCAGGCCAGAAAGGCATGGCAGGAGATCTTCAATGTGTTGAACAGAAAAAATATGCAGCCGAGAATCGTTTATCCAGCAAGTCTGTCATTTAGAATAGAAGGAGAGATAAAGGTCTTCCCAAACAAACAAAAACTGAAAGAATTTTTCACCACTAAACCAGCCCTACAAGAGATCCTAAGGGGGATTCTGTGAGACAAAGTACCAGAGACATCGCTACAAGCATAAAACATACAGACATCACAATGACTCTAAACCCGTATCTTTCTATAATAACACTGAATGTAAATGGATAAATGCGCCAACCAAAAGACATAGGGTATCAGAATGGATAAAAAAAAACAAGACCCATCTATTTGCTGTCTACAAGAGACTCATTTTAGACCTGAGGACACCTTTAGATTGAGAGTGAGGGGATGGAGAACTATTTATCATGCCACTGGAAGCCAAAAGAAAGCTGGAGTAGCCATACTTATATCAGACAAACTAGACTTTAAATTAAAGGCTGTAACAAGAGATGAAGAAGGGCATTATGTAATAATTACAGGGTCTATCCAACAGGAAGAGCTGACAGTTATAAATGTCTATGCGCCGAATACCGGAGCCCCCAAATATATAAAACAATTACTCATAAACATAAGCAACCTTATTGATAAGAATGTGGTAATTGCGGGGGACTTTAACACTCCACTTACAGAAATGGATAGATCATCTAGACACACGGTCAATAAAGAAACAAGGGCCCTGAATGCTACATTGGATCAGATGGACTTGACAGATATATTTAGAACTGTGCATCTAAAAGCAACAGAATATACTTTCTTCTCGAGTGCACATGGAATATTCCCCAAGATAGATCATATACTGGGTCACAAAACAGCCCTTCATAAGTATACAAGAATTGAAATTATACCATGCATACTTTCAGACCACAATGCTATGAAGCTTGAAATCAACCACAGGAAAAAGTCTGGAAAACCTCCAAAAGCACGGAGGTTAAAGAACACCCTACTAAAGAATGAGTGGGTCAACCAGGCAATTAGAGAAGAAATCAAAAAATATATGGAAACAAACGAAAATGAAAATACAACAATCCAGACGCTTTGGGATGCAGCGAAGGCAGTCCTGAGAGGAAAATACATTGCAATCCAGGCCTATCTCCAGAAACAAGAAAAATCCCAAATACAAAATCTAATAGCACACCTAAAGGAAATAGAAGCAGAACAGCAAAGACAGCCTAAACCCAGCAGAAGAAGAGAAATAATAAAGATCAGAACATAAATAAACAATATAGAATCTAAAAAAAAACTGTAGAGCAGATCAATGAAACCAAGAGTTGGTTCTTTGAAAAAATAAACAAAATTGACAAACCTCTAGCCAGGCTTTTCAAAAAGAAAAGGGAGGTGACCCAAATAGATAAAATCATGAAAGAAAATGGAATTATTACAACCAATCCCTCAGAGATACAAACAATTATCAGGGAATACTATGAAAAATTATATGCCAACAAATTGGACAACCTGGAAGAAATGGACAAATTCCTAAACACCCACACGCCTCCAAAACTCAATCAGGAGGAAATAGAAGGCTTGAACAGACCCAGAATCAGCGAAGAAATTGAGTAGGTTATCAAAAATCTCCCAACAAATAAGAGTCCAGGACCAGATGGCTTCCCAGGGGAGTTCTACCAGACGTTTAAAGCAGAAATAATACCTATCCTTCTCAAGCTATTCCAAGAAATAGAAAGGGAAGGAAAACTTCCAGACTCTTCTATGAAGCCAGTATTACTTTGATTCCTAAACCAGACAGGCACCCATTAAAAAAAGAGAACTACAGGCCAATATCCCTGATGAATATGGATGCAAAAATTCTCAATAAGATACTAGCAAATCGAATTCAACAGCATATAAAAAGAATTATTTACTATGATCAAGTGGGATTCATTCCTGGGCTGCAGGGCTGGTTCAACATCCAGAAATCAATCAATGGGATACATCACATTAATAAAAGAAAAGATAAGAACCATATGATCCTGTCAATCGATGCAGAAAAGGCCTGTGACAAAATTCAGCATCTTTTCTTAATAAAAACCCTTGAGAAAGTCGGGATACAAGGAACATACTTAAACATCAAAAAAGCCATTTATGAAAAGCCCACAGCTAACATCATCCTCAATGGGGACAAACTCCACCAGAAGTCTGCTAGAACTGATACATGAATTCAGCAAAGTTGCAGGATACAAAATCAATGTACAGAAGTCAGTTGCATTCTTATACACTAACAATGAAGCAACAGAAAGACAAATAAAGAAACTGATCCCATTCACAATTGCACCAAGAAGCATAAAATACCTAGGAATAAACCTAACCAAAGATGTAAAAGATCTGTATGCTGAAAACTATAGAAAGCTTATGAAGGTAATTGAAGAAGATATAAAGAAATGGAAAGACATTCCCTGCTCATGGATTGGAAGAATAAATATTGTCAAAGTGTCAATACTACCCAAAGCTATCTACACATTCAATGCAATCCCAATCAAAATTGTACCAGCATTCTTCTCAAAACTAGAACAAACAATCCTAAAATTCATATGGAACCACAAAAGGCCCCGAATAGCCAAAGTAATTTTGAAGAAGAAGACCAAAGCAGGAGGCATCACAATCCCAGACTTTAGCCTCTACTACAAAGTTGTCATCATCAAGACAGCATGGTATGGGCACAAAAACAGACACATAGACCAATGGAATAGAATAGAAACCCCAGAACTAGACCCACAAACGTAGGCCAACTAATCTTTGACAAAGCAGGAAAGAACATCCAATGGAAAAAAAGACAGTCTCTTTAACAAATGGTGCTGGGAGAACTGGACAGCAACATGCAGAAGGTTGAAACTAGACCACTTTCTCACACCATTCACAAAAATAAACTCAAAATGGATAAAGGACCTGAATGGGAGACAGGAAACCATCAAAACCCTAGAGGAGAAAGCAGGAAAAGTCCTCTCTGACCTCAGCCGTAGCAATTTCTTACTTGACACATCCTCAAAGGCAAGGGAATTAAAAGCAAAAATGTACTATTGGGACCTCATGAAGATAAAAAGCTTCTGCACTACAAAGGAAACAATCAACAAAACTAAAGGCAACCAACGGAATGGGAAAAGGTATTTGCAAATGACATATCGGACAAAGGGCTAGTATCCAAAATCTATAAAGAGCTCACCAAACTCCACACCCGAAAAACAAATAACCCAGTGAAGAAATGGGCAGAAAACATGAATAGACACTGCTCTAAAGAAGACATCCGGATGGCCAACAGGCACATGAAAAGATGATCAACGTCGCTCCTTATCAGGGAAATACAACTCAAAACCACACTCAGATATCACCTCACGCCACTCAGAGTGGCCAAAATGAACAAATCAGGAGACTATAGATGCTGGAGAGGATGTGGAGAAACGGGAACCCTCTTGCACTGTTGCTGGGAATGAAAACTGGTGCAGCCACTCTGGAAAACAGTGTGGAGGTTCCTCAGAAAATTAAACATAAACCTACCCTATGACCCAGCAATAGCACTGCTAGGAATTTACCCAAGGGATACAGGAGTACTGATGCATAGGGGCACTTGTACCCCAATGTTTATAGCAGCACTCTCAACAATAGCCAAATTATGGAAAGAGCCTAAATGTCCATCAACTGATGAACGGATAAAAAAATTGTGGTTTATATACACAATGGAGTACTACGTGGCAATGAGAAAGAATGAAATATGGCCCTTTGTAGCCACGGGGATGGAACTGGAGAGTGTGATGCTAAGTGAAATAAGCCATACAGAGAAAGACAGATACCATATGTTTTCACTCTTATGTGGATCCTGAGAAACTTAACAGAAACCCATGGGGGAGGGGAAGGGAAAAAAAAAAAAAGGTTAGAGTGGGAGAGAGCCAAAGCATAAGAGACTCTTAAAAACTGAGAACAAACTGAGGGTTGATGGGGGGTGGGAGGGAGGGGAGGTTGGGTGATGGGTATTGAGGAGGGCACTTTTTGGGATGAACACTGGGTATTGTACGGAAACTAATTTGAGAATATATTTCATATATTGAAAAAAAAACCACCAAAAACATAATATGGGTCGTCAAGTGTTATTTTAACTGGCTTAAAGAAAGGGGAGTCTATGATATGAGCCTAATACAGTGATGAAAAAACAGTAGTGGTCTGGACAAAGAAAAAGATTAAGCAAATCATTACCTTAGCCGAGATTTGGGAAACCACAGCTAAATATACTAAAAACCTGTTTTCTGGGGTGGGTGGTTCTTGTGTATGGCACATGACTTAGGTGCATGTCGATTGAGCTTCTTAAGTTGTCCCCAGATGACGTCATTTGCCTTAGTTGTCCATGGACATGGTCTCCCCTGTTGTCCGTGTGTGTGTGTGTGTGTGTGTGTGTGTGTGTGTGTGTGTTTAATGTTTCCCCTGTTGTCTTTTAAGGAGAAATTGGCCATCTGAGGAAGAAGGTTGAAAGGCTGATCCTTCCAACTCATGGTATGGTTTAATCAGACAGTCAGGAGCCCAGTACAATCTGATGGGACAGGAACACATGCATATCCCCATCACCATGTTATCAGTTCATAAGGTCCTTTCCATGAATGATCACCTTGTATGTGTTTAAGTAGCACTTTGGCTGTGATATTTGAGCCAGGGCATGGCACGAAATGCTAATTGGCATCTATCAGGGTATGAGAATCACAAAATAAACAATTTAGAGTGTATAAGTCTTTAAATAGTGAATTCCAAGGGGAGGCATTATGTAGGTTCCCCCTTTTTTGTTTGCGAAGCATTTGTCTTTTTTTTTTTAATTTTTTTAACGTTTATTTATTTCTGAGACAGAGAGAGACAGAGCATGAATGGGGGAGGGGAAGAGAGAGAGGGAGACACAGAATCGGAAGCAGGCTCCAGGCCCTGAGCCATCAGCCCAGAGCCCGACGCGGGGCTCAAACTCATGGACCAGGAGATAGTGACCTGAGCTGAACTCGGACGCTTAACCGACTGAGCCACCCAGGCGCCCCACGAAGCATTTGTCTTAAAGTGGCATGTGTACATTCTAATAGCTTGTTTGGTAGGGTAATATGGCTGTTAGCAAAACTTAGCTCCTTAAACGTTAAAAAAAAGGTTTAACTATGTAATCAAAGATCTGAAAAAGAGAAAACATAAGCTTTGGTTTTCCCGGCAGAGAAAAGAGAGAAGACCTTTTCATATTATTTTTGTCAAGAGCAGAACAACAGTCCAAGAATATGTTGTCTTTTGAACAGAAAGAAAAGCAGAATTTTAACCTTATACCAGTGTACTTTTTAAAATCCATTCATTTCAATCTTAGTCCATCCTAAACACACATAAAAATTCCTTCCCAAAGATTTCCCTTCATGAACCTTCTACAATTTTCCTTTGCATTCAGATTTTGTCCCAAGCCACTTCTCTCCAAACAACCAGTCTCATTTAGGACAATATTACTTTATTTTACCTTTAGTAAAAGTGTGTTTCCATTCCTTATATCTTCCTTACATATCTCCTACTTTCCTACCTACAGAGTTCCTTTCTCTATTAACATTAGTCTTAATTACATTTAGCAGAATTTTAATTCTTAGAAACCTTAGTCTCCAATGAAAACTAGGTAACCAGCTGAGAACTGTTACACCAGAATCTTTTTAAGATGGAAAATTTATCAATGAAGCACAAAGCATGTTTACCAACAAACCCACATAGCATTAGTTATCTGCAATAAGATGTCAGTAACCAATTTTTTTAGAATTCCGTTCTATTTAGAAAAGACCTAGATGTCCAATGAACTCAATCCCATTTATCATACAAACAAAACTTTAAAATTTTAGGTTACCAAAGAATTTGAAATCTATCTTAATTACTTGTGAAACTTTGAGACAGAATAACTATTAATCTGTCATCTTTTTGCAAATTGCAATAGAAATAACATGAACTTATTTGACCTTTAGCAAACCTAGATAGAATAAAACATATTTTATTTAATGCTGATAAACAGGTAAATCTCAAACTAACAAATTAGCTTAAATATCAAATACATTCTAATGTGTCCACTTAAAAGACTATTTGTTCCCCATTGTCAGTTTTTACCTGAAACAGGGGTGGG
Source organism: Panthera tigris (assembly GCF_018350195.1). Lineage (NCBI taxonomy): Eukaryota > Metazoa > Chordata > Mammalia > Carnivora > Felidae > Panthera > Panthera tigris. The sequence continues at coordinate 86,174,369 of NC_056660.1, read as the reverse complement.
AAAATCTGAAGTAGGTAGTCCAAGGGGGTGCTCTTTGCTCCTTGACATTGAGGGCGAGAGAAGGAGTCAATAGTGCCTGCGGCACTGAGGGGTCAGTTATGAAGGCTGCACCCCAGGTGGTGCAGAAACAGTGCAGGTTGGGGGAAATTGAAGAGGTGAGGTTCTGTCAAGAGACCTGGAAGCAGATAAAAGCCCAGGGTGCAGAGAAAAAGGATTTCTGGTCCTAAACCTTGTCAGCTCAGATAGAGGAGCAGATGCCAGGTGTTTGCTTTGTTTTGTTTCCCAGCTAGTGGAATTAGGCAGTCCATGTCAGGCTGGAGAAGGCAGCGAATTTCTCTGAAACAAATGGAGTTTTAGCAGCTGCTTGGGAATATTCCTTAAAGTCCCTGTCAGAGGTAAAGTAACCACAGTTGGCTCTAATTATCATAGCCATTAACCCGGAAAATGAATGTGGGAGAAGCTCTCACATTTATTAGAAGGAGGAACAGAGAGAAACAGCCAGCATCCCCGTTGTTAGGGATGTCCTGTGTTTCCTCCAGCAACCTGGATTTATTTGGGGGAGGCTTATTTAGACATCCAATATGGGAGTTTACTAGGCAAATACATTTGGGCAAACATATTATGCAAGAGGCCCTTAGGTCTGGGTCCTGATTGGAGCTGTGAAGGCCTGGAACTAGGGTACCTCCATCGATTTGCCCTGTTTCCTGCAGAAGAGCTCTAACTGATAGATCCTACTGAAGCCATTCAGTTTTATAGGGGATTAGTTCTTTCCTAAATTTTGTAATCCAAATTGTTTCCAGTCAGTTAAAAAGGCATCCCAAGGGAGACTCTTTGGGGACTAAAGAGAAGTTCCTATGGTCCTCCTAGAGAGAGACCTTGCTAAAAAGGCAGAGAAGAGGGGTGTCTGGGTGGCTCAGTTGGTTGAGCATCCGACTTCAGCTCAGGTCATGATCTCATGGTTCTTGAGTTTGGGCCCTGCATCGGGCTCTGTGCTGACAGCTCAGAGCCTGGAACCTGCTTCAGATTCTGTGTCTCCCTCTCTCTCTGCCCCTCCCCCACTCACACTCCGTCTCTCTCTGCCTCTCAAAAATAAAGAAAACTAATAAAAAAAAAAGTTAAAAGAAGGCAGAGAAGAAACTACTGACTACTGTTTTTAACCTATGGAAAACACTGGAAAAGTTTTACAAAGGGGTGTTGCCCAATTTTGTAATTTAGGTAGTTGGTAGAGGACATTGTTAGAAAACAGTAAAGCTAGAAATCCATCATGATCTAAGTGACATTCCTACACATGTAGTCTTTACAGCCAACTTCCTAGGTTGGAAAGTTAGGTTGGGTTTTTAATTGAACCAGGTGCTGGTTTCAGCCAGCTTCCAGTGGAGGTCCTGTGGCCAGAAGTGGCCCAACTAGAGATGTGAAAGGGATCATGTTAAACATATGAGGAGGGAAACTTACATGAGAGTCTTAAGATTGGCAGCTGCGCTACTCACTTAGAGTGCTGTCCCATGCCCAAGAAAGACAACTTTGTATAAGGACAGGAATAAAGACAGGGCATCAACTTTCTGGGTCTTATTACCAGGCCAGCCAAGGTACTAACTTCCAGCCAAAAGGCAGGTCTTCTCCTCCAAAAAGACTCACCATGGGCTAGAGGATTGCAGCCTGAACAATTGACATGAAAGTGTTCCAATAAGACCATACTCCTCAAAAGCTCCCTGAAATAAGAGTAAAAGAAGAAAAGAGAAAGTATTCATCAAGTTTATACTGGCTCAGAGTGCAGATGAAAAACAAAAACAAAAACAGAAACAAAAAAACAAAACTGAAATCCCTGTAGTATTTCTACTCCTATCGGAATACCCAAATCTTGATTATGCATTGGCTGTGTTTTGCAACCCTCTTGATTTCTAAAGTCTATACAGCATGCTGAAGAGGGAAAGTATGGTTTTTGTTAATGTCTTTCAATCCCAAGAGTTAATTTCATATCCACATCCTATTGCTTCAATTATGCCCTTAGTAAAGCAGCTTTGGATACTCTTCTCAGCAACATTTCACTTCAATTCCTAAAAGACAGTGAAAGGGAGGGACACATGCCTAGGTTGATGTCCAGCAGTGGAAATGATGGAGAATGTATGAAACTCCCCAGCAGCATATCCTTCTTGTAAACATTTCTGCATAACTGAAGGCTTATGTCCCTCCGATATAGGTATTGGCTTTAAGCGATCAGGAGGAATAGGGACAGGAGGAGGTGACAAAGGGGAGTCATCCTCCACTGTAGGAGGTGCCATAGGAGAGGTGGGTGTTAGGCTTTCTTTCTGAATTTTTTCTTCTCTGCAGTTACATGTAATGGACGTAATGTCATATGGACTAAACTCCAGGTCACTAAAATGGAAGCAGGAACCTTGCTCCTTTTTCATGTTTTTCTTTTAAATTTCTTCTCACTTGTTCCCATAGATCTAAATCAACTGTACCATGTTCGGGGAACCAGGGGCAGATGTTTTGTATTGTTCATAACAATTTACTTAATTTATCTTTTGTAACAGTAAAATTGGCCACCTTAAAAGCTGCTGTAAAATTTTTAAATATAATAACTGTTCCCCTGTCATTTTTGGCCCACGGTAAAGAAAGAGAAAAGCAATAGTCTCACTGAAAACTAGACGGGTTGGTAGCTATCCCCACTGTTTCTTTTAGTACTGGTTCAGTGGTCATGGTCTCCTTTAGTTTTTGATTGTCTGAGAAAGTCTTTACCTCTCTAATTCTGAATGATAGACTTGCGCAATATTTGCATCGTGAGTACTGCTGTCCCTTACCAAGATGAGGTCTGTTTGAAGTCTGGACAGTTTCACTTTCTTCTCCTTGAATGTATGGATTCTGCTGCCTGAAAATCTTCCCCTCAAAGCTATCGCTATCACATTGGGGCCACCAGTTGTGGGTTTGGCTTTTGGCTTTGTCCAGCAAAGCCAAGGATGGTGGAAAAGATTACTCAAGACTCCATGCAAGTCAAGAGGTGAGAGGGAGGCTAAAGAGAATCTCCCCAAGTTGTTCTCAGGGTCCCATATTTATTAAGCATACATTTAGGGAAACAATGTGCAATACATAAGTGGGCTGTGAGCCAGTAAGAATGTGTACAAAATGTGAGAAAAACAAGTTAAAACAGGATAATATTTTATTCTTTCTAAGGCCTTTAGACAGGTCTTAGACCTGTCTATGGTCTAAGGGATTTATGATCACAAGCAGGACGTAACCCCTAGATATACACTAGCCAGGTAAGCAAAGTGAGTGTCTCCTAGATATACATTAACTGGATAAGCGACACATTGCCTGCTGTTTGCAGCAAGGCCAGAAAACAGTGTTCTGTTTTGCATTGTATTCCCTATAATCTCCTAAACCAGGATGTAGCTATTTGATTTCCCACATTATTGTTTTTGATTTGTGGTTACCATTTGGTTCGTATATAACATCTTCTGTAGGTAGCAGCCTATATTAAGTTGATGGTTGCTGAAGCACAAAATCATTCTTTACTTCTCTCCACCCTCTCCCACATTTTAGGTGTATCGCTGCCTCTCTGGTATACACTCTGAAAAGAGTAAATAATTCTCCCTCTCATATGCCCCATAGTTTCTATGCTGTTTCCATGGGCTGTTTTTTGTGCTGTCTCTTTAAGGGTGGAGTTTCAGCTTCCTATTGCTCTCTTTAAGAAGCCAAGTCCACTGATACTTAAAATTCCAGGCTTTAAGCCAAGCTGGTTGTAAGAAGTCAGGAAATTTGGCCCCTCTCACTTTCAAAGCCAAATATTATGGGACTTTGTCTTCTCCCAGTCGGTTCCTTGGTCTTATGGTCTGTTCTTTGCCTTTCTCCATGCCCCTGTCTCCCTCCCCACCACAGATGGACAGGACCCTTTTAATTCCCCTCCATGTCTCCTCCTTTCCTACCCTCTTTAATGTGGTCTCTTCTCCACTGTTAGTTGTGGAGTTTGTTCTGTCAGTCTTCAGATCATTTTCTGCGTTATTTACACTGTAAGTGTTATCTAGTTGTATCTATAGGAGAAGGCAAGAGTAAATTACCCAGAAAATGATCTGAAGTCTCTGCCATCTTCCTAGTGTCAAGTTGATATTTTTATGATTTATTTATATGTTATAAAATGCGTTTGTCTGAATTAGGCTATAAATAAAGAGCTACTTTGCAATTGGTTGATAATTGCTCTAAATATTTTTGTTTTATAGGTTCGCCTCTATCTTTTTATTTATTTATTTTAAAATCTACATTTTATTATTGTTGAAGAAACTGGATACTTTATAGTGAAGAGTTTCCGTCATTCTGGATTTTGCTTGATGTATATTCATGGTGCCATTGTCCTCAAATTGCTGTTATTATCATAAATTTATTCTTAGATGTAAAATGTTATTGTCATTTTTTTTTTTTTTGGTGACGGTGATCTATATATGTGGTTCTCTGTATTTTGAGGTTTTCAGCAAATGTTAAAGATCATTGCCTAGATTTGTGCTGTCAAAAATCTTACAAATTGAAGTCATTGACATTGTATCTTTCTTTATCTATTCACTAATCATGAAGAATTAAATAAGATTTCAAAAACATGGAGACATATTTACTTATATTGCTCTTGTTAAAAATATAATTATTGGGGTGCCTGGGTGGTTCAGTCAGTTAAGCATCCAACTCTTGGTTTTGGCTCAGGTCATGATATCATGGTTTGTGAGATCAAGCCCCACATCAGGTTCTGTGCTGACAATGTGGAACCTGTTTGGAATTCTCTTTCTTCCTCTCTCTTTCCCCTTTCCCCACTTGCACTTTGTCACTGTCTCTTAGGACTTTAAGAGAGAAAACAGATGAACATAAGGTAAGGGAAACAAATATATTATCAAATTAATAAAAAAATATATTAATATGATTTTATGTGTGAATGTGATAAAATATGTGTATCATTAGTAAATTAATTATATTAAAGCATACTAAAATATTATTCACTTTATCTTAACTTATAATGTATTGATATTTAAATATTTTTGTTACATAATATATAAATATAAAATAAATATTAATGGTAGTCAAAATGTTTAAAGGTATAATTTTAAGCCAAATCTTACAACTACACCCAAATGGCATATTGCAACTGGTTTTCCAGTGGTTTCAGTGTTAGTGTCTCCCTCTCTCAATGCAATTTTATACAATCATTTAGTTTGTGATTTCAAATCTGTATTTATATTTGTTGATAGCTACTAGTAGCAATTGGAATCATATAAATACCTCCTTCCCTTCCCCATGTATGATAACTACAAACTTGTTCGGGGATGCCAAGTGCCTCACTTCCAAATTTGCTCCTCCAGTCAGTGCTTACAGTTTAAGATGGCACAGTGATACACTTATGTCCAATGTGATGTAAGTGCTGGTTTTTGAGCAATTCTTATTTTTATATTTTTTATTTTTCTAAATATGAAATTTATTGTCAAATTGGTTTGCATACAACACCCAGTGCTCAACCCAACAGGTGCCCTCCTCAATACCCATCACCCACCCTCCCTCCCACCCCCATCAACCCTCAGTTTGTTCTCAGTTTTTAAGAGTCTCTTATGTTTGAGTTTCCTCAATTCTTATTTTTAGGATGTGAGATACACTTTGAATATCTTACAATTTTATTTATTGATCATATCTCAATAATGCTTAAAAAAGTGTGTAAAATAATAGGTGAAAGCTCACATGCCCTTTGACATCTCCACCTTTAGACACTATTGACTGTTGCACACCAGGCTTCCATTGCATTAGGCATGTCTATTCACTGGTTTCAAAGGACAGACGTAGTAGTTTATGTTATCTGTAGATGAACATACTAGAAATTTAAGAAGGCTTTGCCCTACTTTTGTGTTCAATAGAATAAGATATTTATTTAATGAAATCTAAAATACTCTCTATGAGGTCCAAACCCGGAGTGGCTGCCTCATGAAAACAGTGTTCTAAGTGAACTAGCACAAATCATTGTCGAATACTCATCATATGCAATTAAAATACTAGATACAATGAAAAGAACATCCTTTTTATACCCTATTTCTCCCCATCCCACATTCATCCCACATTCACATATCAACACACAAACGGCACAAAATACTGAAACCACTCTTGGTCTCTTACTCTTAAACTAAAAGTGCTCAATAGACTTATAATTTGAGACTGATTTTTGCAATGCTAAGAGGTATAAGGTACTGTGGAAGAAATATGGAGAAGATATGATTTCAAATTCACACAGTCTCCTGTGGATAACAAACACATAAATATTCTAGACAACGAGCTATACACAGAATTCATTCCTTTTTATGTTGCATGACTTGTATGCAAGTATAATGGATTACTTAGAAAATCACACAAGATAGTCCTAAATATATTGATGTGATATCCCTTCATATACATATTACAAAATACAACATGCAATATAATAATATGCAAAATAATATAGAAGCCACCGCAGAACAAAATCTGAGAGACGGGAATCCAGAATTATATTTCCTTTTAAAATTGTCCACTTAAAATAAAAAATCAGAATGAAAATAAATCTGAATGTTTTAAATGACTGTCTAACATTTTTCAAGCCATGCTTATAACCACGTAATTTTATTTAAAAAAAATCAGGCAATTATTTTATATTTTTCTTTATAAAGGAATTAATCTGTTTTGCTTATTTGACTTCCATGTGGCTCTCTTTAATAAGGAAGAGAGCATAATGAAGACAGTCATCTATGAGCTTAATTTTAAAGAAACGAGATAGAAAAAACAGCCTCCAGCTATTGTCTATTCAGCTTCTCTTGCTAAACAGCTAGGCAATGGTGTTCTGCTGATCATTAAAAAAAAAAAAAAATCACAGAACAACAACATCGGAAAATGTCACTATGATAGAGCAAGATAGAAACTCATCCACTGCATTATTTTTTGCCAATTAAAGCTGAATTGCCTCCTACGTAAATTTCTCTCATTTTCGGACCAATCTAGGGAAAATTCCCCTTGTGTGACTGATTTTTTTTTATTAAAGACCAAAAAAATCCGAAATATGTTCCTTCTAGCACCCTCTTACTGACTCATGATGTCCTATCTCTTCATGAAATAAATCTGACTTGTTCACCAAACATTTGTTCAGGGTGGTCTTCAGCTCTAAGGCATTTAAGGAGTCTTTGTGTTCCTGTCAGGTTTAATTTACTTAGGATTTCTCATTACATGCTATACAAAAGAATGCCAATAGTAGTGTATGGTTATTGTATTCATGAAGTAAAATCCTAAAGTAGGCAACAATGACATGAACGAGATTGTTTCAGGAACATACTAATGTATGACAAAATGCCTGCATTTTAAAAATTGCAGTGAAACCTTAATTATAACTGATTTCAAGGGAAAATTGTACTGTCTGTGTCACAAATAAGTCTCGCAGTAATGCCATATATTTTCTTATATATTGAAATAGACATGATTTTATTCAGACTAGTTAGTTTCATAATATTAGAAGTAATCTTTCTTTGTGAATGTATGTGCATATATATATATATATACACACATTTGCCTGTAGGCACAAACATCATATATATATATATGTATATATATATATATATGTATATATATATATATATATACACACATATATATATGTATGCTATTGTATATATATATGTATATATATATGTGTGTGTATATATATACATATATATATGTGTGTGTGTGTATATATATATACATATATATATATATATATATATATATGATGTTTGTGCCTACAGGCAAATGCTTGTACACAGGCATAAATGAGAATGAGAAGATACATATATATTCTAGAAATATTTTGGGATATATATCATGTCATATATTTGAGATGGTATATATATTACATTTTACACATTGTTAAATCTAAAAATATAAAATTGTGGAGACAATGAGACAGCCCGGAATAGAATAGGAATAAGATAAACACTTTACATTTACTGGGAGTAGTTGTGAAAGTTTTCATGAATGAAAGTAATTTAGAAATATGTGGAGTGAGGAGTATAAATCAGTAGTGAAATGGTAAGAACTAAGTGAATTTTATTTTAATTCTTTTAGAGTTTATTTTACTTTAAGAAAAGCAGAGACAGCATGATGGGAGAGTGGCACAGGAGAAGGAGACAGAGAATCCCAAGCAGGATCCTCACTGTCAGCACAGAGCCCAACACGGGGGCTCACACTCATGAAACTGTGAGATCATGACCTGAGCCAAAACCAAGAGCCAGAGGCTTAGCTAATTGAGTCACCAGATGCTCCAGAAATAAGTGTATTTTAGAAATGAGGAGCAAAGAAAGTGATTTGCCGTGGAATGAATCATTCTCACTCTGAAGAGGGAGTAGGGAAATTTGGGAAGGAAGTACCTATAAATGATCAGTAAAATCTAAGATGTTCTAGGAGATGATTCTAGAATAGAGAGTTGACATTCTCTTGTGAAACCACTAATGTTTCAAAAATGCAAAGACTTTCTGAATCCCTGTCTGCATCTCCTTGTTTCGTAAACTATACACAATTGGGTTTAATGTTGGGGTCACAAGAGTATATAGTGCAGCTATCACCTTGTCCCTTTCAAATGAGTAGCTGGAAGCAGGGCGGATATATGTGTAGATTACAGGACAGTAGTAAAGGGACACAACTATGAGGTGGGATGAACATGTTGAAAAAGCCTTCCTCTTGCCTTCTGCTGTGCGGATGCGGAGAATGGCAGCAATGATAAAACCATAAGACAGGCAGGTGAGGCTGAAGTCACCGATGGCCAGGGAAATATCAGCAACATATACCATCACCTCATTAATTCTCACAGGACTGCAGGACAAAGAGAGCAGTGGGGGTATCTCACAGAAGAAGTGGTCAATGTTATTTGGCCCACAGAAAGTCAGGTTCAGGATGAGACCTGTGTGTACCCAGGAATTGGTTACTGCAATAACCATGGCAATGCTAAGCAAGGCCACACACATATAGTGGTTCATAATAGTGCTGTAGCGAAGAGGAAAACAGATGGCCACATAACGGTCATAGGCCATTGTGGTGAAGAGTACCATCTCAGCCCCCAATGACCATGTGAAGAAGAAGAGCTGGGACATGCAGCTTCCATATGAAATACTCTTTCCTGATGTTAGCATGGTCCCCAGCATCTTTGGTATAATGCTTGTTGTACAGATGATATCCACAATAGCTAGTGCCAGGAGGAACACATACATGGGTGTATGCAAGGTGGTATTATAGATTATAACAATGATAATTAGCCCATTGCCAAAAAAGGCCACAAGGTAGATGCAGAGAAAGACAATGAAGAGAACTCCCTGCAGTTCAGGATTTTGGGTAAGGCCCAGAATCATAAACTCAGTTACAATGCTGTTATTCATTGTTCTTTGATGACACACATTGCAGAGAGTGAACAACTAGGAATTAAAATAATGTAGTTGATTTTATCAGGAGATGTGTGATGTGTGGTGTGTGTGTGTGTGTGTGTGTGTGTGTGTGTGCAGGTGTGTGTGTGTAATTTAGTGATTGTGTGTTGATTTGATACAACTTTATAGCAAGAGTTCCCTTCTGATAGAGCATGATGGAGTTCTGTCTTCCAGGCAATATCTTCTATCCTCCAGATGGATATAATTTTCTGATGTACGTTCTGCAATTAATGACTACACTAAACTGAAGTCAGTGGTTGAGAAGAAAAAGATAAGAAAAATTAATATATTCAAGTATTTCAGTATTACCATTTTGAGTTGAAACATTTGAACATCATTCACATATATATGGAATATAGTACAAATAATTACATATCTCACCAATTGTTAACTATATGCTATCTTTCTTGAAACATACATGAGCAAAAATATCTAGAACAATAGAAGTTGACAGGGCTAAATATAGTGGGAAGACTTCAGCAGCAAAAAGTCCAACAGAATATCCTGAGACTGGATATTTAGAGACCATTGGATAATTTATTGGTGTCTCAGAACTAAATAATTTAATCAAATGCCTGCCTGATATTTTTTCTTCAGTTTCAGAAGTACATTCTTAAAATCTCATGAACTAATTTGTTATGTCATATAAGAGTAAGAAGATTAGATATGAACATAGAAGATCTAGGATTGCATCTTCATTTTATTATAGCTATAAACTGGCCATTGAAACTCCATAGGCTTCATATTTCTTATGAAATCTCTTTTTATTTCTAACAATATTATAAATAGAGAGAAATATTAGGTAGTATACAGACAGTATAAAAGTTTCTTAGGGATACCAGAAGAAAGAAACAGCTAGAAAAAGTTTTCTGGAAAGTATCCAAGAGATTTATGAGGGAAATTCTTGCTCTTTTCATTGCTCTGCAAAACTTCTCTAGCAATTTGTCACCTGCTTTCTTTTTTGCTTATTTATTTGGATAGATCTGTTTTTATGCATAATCAGCATTTTGCATGGACGCATGACTGTTAGGACTGTTATGACCTGTTGCATCTAGGAAAAGTGTTCAAAGTAATTGTGAGTTTAATAATAAATTTATGCTTCATAACTGTTCTTTGTCTTTTCAGAGATCACATTGTATTTCTGTTACCTAAACAGAAGAAATACAAATCACTTTTGAGACCACATCCCATGTGATTTGCTCCCCCAAACCATGAAAGCTGAATTATTGATTTGCTAAATTTTAATGAACTAATGATTTTCTAAATTTACTGACCATGTGTAGCTGTTCAGACATAAAAAAATATTTTGTCAATCTCTAAATCACCTCATGAATCCCTGGACTTATTTCTTGTTTTCTCATTGTGAAAGGATGTAACACCTGTCAATACTTGCATCTATGATACGTGACAGGCTCTGTGTTAGATCTTCTGCAGATATTACATCATTTTGTCACAATCATGGTGGGACTTTAATATTGCCATCTTTATTCAGTTGCTAAAAAAACCCCAGTTCACTGGGCCAGATAAAAGGACAGAAGCCAAATTACATATCTCATAAGTGGAAGAGCCAGAATTGACACCTTTTGGTGCAAAATGAGCAAAACTTTTAGAATTTCTAAATAATAAAAAAAGAATAGTTTTATTCGAGCCCAAGTGAGGACAGTTTCCTGAGATACACAATCTTCACACAGAGTGCTCTGGAGAAGGAATGTTTAATACAGAATTATGTATGTTTTTGTTGTTGTTGAATTATGGAAGATATCTTAGAAAATTATAAACTTTATTTTGTTTCAAGTATGTACAAGTTTGCAGGCTTTGGAGGTATGGGAATGGAACTTAGGGATATTTTTACTCTTATCTTTGGTTTGGATTTTTTTTTAGGTTATTTTCTATTGAAACAAATGACAATATGTGCTCAGGTCAGAAATAGAGCCCATGGTTTGAAGTTTGGTGAAGTCATTCTGACCTTGGTAAAAGTGTAGCTTCCCTGGGAACCCAAAAGCTGTGCCCACAAACATTAAACGTTGAAAATTTCCTTTATCGTATCTAGATTGTCTGACTTTTAACAAATTGATATTAACCTCTCAGCTATATGCTTTCAGGTAAAATACAAAATAGTATGGCAAACATACACAAAACTGAATTATATAAAAAATATTTTAAAGAAAATGAGAGTTTTATTCTGAATGAGATATGACTTGGGACAGGAAAATATAGATAAAATAGTTGATATTTAAAATTAAATTAAAATATTTTAATTTAAAAATATCTGATATTGAAATGAATAATAACTAATCTTTGATCTACTGAGTGTTGATGTATTTTCAAATTAGATTAGGAAGCCTTGGTCTGGTTATTCCATCTGAATCAGAGATCTGTCATAAAAGATTTTGGGATGAATTTATAAGACAACAGTCCTTTTCCTGCCTATGTGATCTTACCCACCAAAGTAGGTACTCAAATATAAACTGAACCTTCCTTAATGATGAAGGAAAAAGCTTCAATTTTCCTTTGGAGAATTGTTACCTATCAATGTAAATAATGCTATTTGTCTATTTAATTGTTAGTCATCAAGTTCTCTGAAGCTGGGCGTGAGAGAGAAATTCAGCCCCAAGATACAAAATGAAATTTCATACAATGTTGAAATTTTGCGAAGATACTGTGTAAATCACCTCTGGTTCACTGTCTCTAAGTGAAGAACAAAAGAGTGAGGGTACCTGGAGATTCCTTTTCTCATCTCTTCTTGGAATGTTCTACCCCCTTCACAATATTAATGGCATTGGTTGGACCTTGTTCTTAGTGCTGGTTGTGAGAATTTGGATATTTACTGTGTGTAGGTAAAGCAAAATCCAAAAGGGGGGCATCATATGGTTCACTGAGAGAAGGTATATATTGACTATAGTAGCTTTGTTCGAATATCCATTATTGATTCAAGGTAGAGATATATACTTTCATCAATCTACAGGTGTCCAATGTGTAGTCAATAGTTTCTATTGAAATTCTACAAGTGAAGCATACCTGGCTTGGATGTTATCTTCAATCCTAAAAGGCCACAGTATATATTAAAAAGAAAAAAAAAAGCCTGCTTACATCAGCAGGGAAACACATTTAGCTAGGTTTTCTAACTTAAAAGCCATTGATTCTTGGCAATGTCCTTTTCTGTCCCTCTCATCTGGAATTATTTACACCTCTTTAGTTATTATATTTAATCCAACTCAGATTTTCTATTGATTTAAATTTGGATGTACAAAATTAGTAAAATTTAGTTAGAATTAGGTTAACACATAGGGCTTAAGTCTTGATTCTGGAAATTTTTGTCCATGACATTGCATTTTTAAGGTGTATTCTCTGAGTCTCAGTCTATCTTCATTGTTTAAATGGAGTATAAAAACAGTGGTAAACTAAGTTGCTCTGAGGATTGAACAATGAATACAAATTCTTAGCCCAATTTTTAGCCCACAGTGAGCTGTCAATTAAATGTAACAATAATCATTATTTAGAATCCAAAGCTAATGATTTTAAGCAGAGTTTTAACATTTGGAATTTTAAATTAATTATGAAGCAATTTTTCATGATTAATGGAAGGAAGAACTTCCAATTTTGCATTTTAAATTATTGAATAATTATTATAATAAAAGAATAAGCAGATTGGGTTATGACAATCAAAGATAATTCAATTAAATATAAATATAATTAAGATGCCTTCATTCAGTAAACATTTAAAGATCACACTTCATACTAGTCATTATGTTATTATATTTAGTTTTAATGATGCAGAAAATGCAATATTTAGTTTTAATGATGCAGAAAATGCAAAATTTTCTCAGGAGTAATGGTAAAACAGTTATTAAACATGTGCTAAAATGATGGGAAAATTATCAGAGATATGGAACAATTTTGTATAGTAATATAGCCCAATTAATTTGGTTTTGGATAGGATTATGGAAAATCTAATAAAATATTGAATGTGTTTTTATTTTGGAAAGGTAAGCAATTTTCAACGAGTGTGAAAGGAAAGAGAAAAGAAGAGGCAAAATAATTCCCAAGCAAAAATAAGGAAGTATGAAATACAAATGAATATGAGAAATGGCTTTCACTAGAGACAATGCATAGAAATACTGTGTAATGTGAAGTATAACAAGATAGGACTTGTTCAGATAATTATAATAAGTTATTGTGTTGTTCTATAGGCATAAAGGAGAATTTGGAAAAATCTGAGAGAGAAAGTAAAATGTGTTTTGCCCCAATTTTTAGAAAGATAGCCCTGAAGACAACATAAAAACTAAAGGGAGGCATTATGTTATCCATTTTGAGCAGAGACAGTTTACAAGAACCAATTGATTTGTAGAACAATATCAGTTTAATTACATTTAACCTAAGGATGTGCTTGTAATAACTAGTTACCAGAATAAATAAAATTTATATCATAAATTAAACTATTTATAGAAAGAATTTAGACAAGTTAATTTGAATTGTTTTTGCAGGATGCAGGCACTTTGACAAATGAGCATCAACTCCTTCCTAGAAGGAGAAAATTGAGGGTACTGTGCGTTTCCTGACTCCTAGAACTCAGAACATTTATTAGAAGTTCATATAGATGTTTTATTTATGTGTCATTTATTCTACTATTTTGTTTAGTCCTGAGAACAAGATTAGTTAATAATTAATAATGTTAATGTCCCTATTTTAAATATGATGTGGTTGGTAAAGTTTGGTACATTTAACAAACTTGCTTACTGTTACACAATCAGACATTGATGACAGGCAGATCTGAATCCAGGGAATGTAATGAAGAAACTCACTCATGTTGTAATTTATAAGATAGTGTTATACTGATGCAAATCCTAGAACACAATTTAGTCTTCCAAATTATCAACTACGTCATCATCATCATAATCTGTTTTCAAATGTCATCATCTTTATTGCTGGCATGAACAACATCAGCCCACTTTTAAATGGCCTGCTGTGTGTAAGGCAAGTTGTTAGGAACTCATCACAGCCACCTCCCTGTTCTATGGGACTAGAGTGAGTGGTACAGTGTACTCTGTGCTCTCACATTCCTAATGACTTCTTTTAGACAATTTCATTTTAGGCAACTTTCTGTTAAGAAAGTTTAAGTCACAGGTGCTTCTGATTCAGGCTTTGTTCAAGTTGAATGTTTTAATTTCACAGCTTAAGTAGTGAAAATGAAAGTGGTCATTTCTCAGTTTTTAAAGACTTTGAAAATATCAAAGAATGGCAGTAGTGAAAGATCAATGTGTTGGGAAGTAGAATGCAATGCAAATTATGCAAAAAGAATGCAGTATAAATTATGGCCCTACCATCATTAGGTAATAAATTATCTAAGTTAGCCTGGGACTGCTCCTGTTTAGCCACTGAAAGTCTCGTCTTAGGAAATCTTGTCTGAAGCAAACTGGGACAGTTGGACACCCTAGAACACCTGAAGCCAGTGAAATGTTTATTCTTGAAAATCTCAGCCATACATTAACTTCCAAAGCATTTCATTTTCTAAATTTGGGAAAATATAATTTTACAAATTCAACTTTAAACTCTTCACTTTTCTTGTTTAAGAGTCTATCACAGAGTCTACAATCCAATTGGCACTTTTTTTCCACGGGTTAGGACGGAAATAATGGGACCCCTGAACTAACTCTTCTGTGAACCTTAAATCAGCTGGATTCCAAGATTTTCTATAGTCATGAGTTGTGTGCTTGAAAACTGTTAATAAATCGTAGGATCTTACAAAAGGTATATTGAAATGAGGCATTGAGAACCACTTCATAACAAAGCCTTCTGAAAAAAAAAAAGGATAACTTATCTGGTAATACATGGATGAAGGAGCCAGGAGGCAGGGGGTTGTTACGCATTATCTTTCTTTTCTTTTCTTTTTTTTTTTAAACATTTATTTATTTTTGAGACAGAGCATGAACGGGGGAGGGTCAGAGAGAGAGGGAGACACAGAATCCGAAACAGGCTTCAGGCTCTGAGCTGTCAGCACAGAGCCTGACACGGGGCTCGAACTCACAGACCGCGAGATCATGACCTGAGCTGAAGTCGCCGCTTAACGACTGAGCCACCCAGGCGCCCACGCATTATCTTTCAAAGCTATTGCCAACTTCTTTTTCAACACTTGCTAAAGGGATCTTCAACACCAAGCTACCTATCTACCTCCTTCTGGAAGAGCTCTAAGATTATTGCAGTTTAACTGCAATCTCTTATACTCACTCTTACCTCAGATCTCTGGTAGTAATTCCATTTTATGGGGATTTATTTGTTTTTGATGTCATATAACTTTATATGTCAGATTTCAACCTCTGTAGTTAGAAATCTGGTTTTTGAAAGTAGAAATATTCTATATTTCTCTTCTATTCCTTGCTCCACACTATCTCCTTATTTACACCATTTATACATATTCCATCATTCAGAATAACTAGAGTTCACTCATTTATGTAACTGAAAGAAACGTCAGTAAAAGGTTTTTAAAAATTAAATTCTATAATTTAGATGTAAATGTAAATACAGACAACCTAAAATTTACTATCTGAATATTTTCTAGTGTACTTAAATTCTATAATTTAAATTTAAATGTAAACACAGACAACCTAGAATTTACTGAATATTGTCAAATGTACAGTTCAGTAGTGTTAAATACATTCACCTTGCTGTGCTACCTCCAGAAATTTTTTTATCTTGTAACACTGAAACTCAATACCCATTAGACAGCTTCCTATTTTTTCCTATTTTTCTCTACTCATAGTCCCTGGCAGCCACCAATGTACTTTCTGATTCTATGAATTTATTCTAGATAACTCCTACAAGTTGAATCATACAGTATTTGTCTTTTTGTAACTGGGTTATATTATTTAGCATAATGCCTTCAAGGTTCACCCATGCTGTAAATGTGCCAGAAAATCTTTCTTCTTAAATGTTGAAAAATATTCCACTATGGATATGCAACACAATTTGTTTGCTCATTTATCAGTTGATGTGCATTTGAGTTGTTTCTGCTTTTTGGCTATTGTGAAAAATGTTAGTATGAACATTGGTGTGCAAATATCTCTTTGAGATCTTGTAAATTCTTTTAGATATATATTGTGAAGTAGAAGTGCTATAAAAATTTTTGGGTATTGAGTAAATGAAGATATTTTCAATACAGTTGAAAAATAAAAGACTCTATCATAGATTCATGTATATGATGCGTAGAATGTGCAAATCCAATAAAGCTACATTTATGAGAAAATTTTAAATCAGTTAGGAAAATTTTGATACATTTAGAGGTTTTGAAAACCCATTTTAAACAACTTTGCTAATTAAACTTTGATGCTACTTAAAGAAGATATTCTTATAAATAAATAACAGATATATTAAGCGTTCCTACCACACCAGTAATGGCATACTAACCTAAGTTCAGCTGACTTTCTTCTTAACTCCAACTTGTGCATATTTGATATAAAATAAAAAATTAAGAAGCAGAGGGACAATATAAATGCACTTAGTATTAATAAGTATCCTCTCTTTTGGACTGAATTATAATCCATGGATGGACTTTTTTCTTTCAGTGTTCCTAAAAAAGAAGTAAAGAAGTTACTTGGTTCAAACATATTTCTACATAGGTCACAATTTCATGGTGACTAGAATAATTAGAATGTCTAAAAATACTTACTTTGGCTCTTTGCAGGGTATCACCATGTTCAAACAGTAACCTGTGTTCAGTTACTAGAAAAAAAAACCTGAAAATAAGGATAATAACTCCTTTTGTTTGCAGTCAACAGACTTCTTTTATGTTTGCTTAAGTATTATTAATATACTTAAGATCAATCGAAATCTTTCCAGACTCAAAAACAAGGGACCACAGGTGACAGCATCTTCAGACCAAGCTTTTCACAGTTGAATTAATATGGCTCTCAGAGGAGGAATTAAAATAACTCCGCACCGATTACTAATTACTTGTGGAATGACTTTTCTGGGCTACTGTTTCTCTATACCAACACAATGTATCCCAAGATAATATCTTCATGGAATAGAAAATCTGAGTAACGAGAGATACTGGGAGTGTCTTATAGAGACAAAAAGATATTCAAAGACAGATGAGTGGACATCGTTACAAAAGCAATTGTATTGTCCTAGATAATGGAAACCTCTTTCCCAGTAAAAGATAAACATAAGTAGTGGCAGGAAATGGATTCAAAGACAAAGGTTCAAAACAAAGATCAGAAAGGTTCAATTTAGCCCTCTACACTGTGAGGCAGAGGGAGTCTACAAACAAGCTATGGGATGGCATTAAATTCTTAGTTAATAAATATAACAAATTCCTCAACTAAATTTATTTCTGAATTGAATTGAATTATTTGAAAATCTTTTCTATTCATTATTTTGGTGTTGTTTATGCATGTCCATACACAAATGCAACTTATGTGTATGATGTACTCACAATGAAACAACATCATCTCTGTCTCTCTACTGTATATCCTCATAGTTTCAAATATCCATTGGAATTCAAACACAAACTTTCATGTTTACCATATAGCCTTCTTTCCTCTATTTTGTTTTATCTCAGAGAAAAAATACACAAGTGATATTATAGATTTTTCTAAATAAATTTTATTTATTTTGAGAGAGATAGAGCATATGCATGAGTGAATGGGGGTGGGGCAGAGAGAGAAGGAGAAATAAAATCCCAAGCAGAGTTTTTGCCGTCAGCATGGAGCCTGATGCGAGGCTCAGTCTCAAGAACCCTGAGATCATGACCTGAATCAAAATCAAGAGTTGATGCTTAACAGACTGTAATACCAAGGTACCCCTGGATCATTTTTAACAGTCTTTTAAGATTGCCAGGCAGTAACTTAAATCTTTATTGAATGTTTGTAATAAATACAGTGTTCCTAAATATTAATTAAGTATATCAGACTGGCAAAAAGAAAGGAAGGAATGGGAAAGTATTATATGTAATTGTAGTCAAATGACTATTAAAAATTAGAGTCTAACTCTAATTGTTAGATTGTAAAAAATGTTTGCTATTGAACCAATGCATATAACTTGTTTTGTTAATATTTTTAAAGCAAGATGGCCTACTTCCTTCTATAACAATGAAGATCATTATCAATATATCATTTTAAATAAATACCTTGAAACAATATATAATAGTTCTAGGTGCTATGAGTGACTGGACAATGGATCAGAATAACCTAATTTTAAAATTTAGGGTGCAAGGGTGGAATGGAGGGTAGCACTCCGCTATGGGATGCTGAGCTAAGTTGGGCCTGCAAACACGTTGTTGGCCAACTAGTACTATTTTACTTTTCTTTTAGGAAGGAGTGGAGAGAGAATGTTAAGACTCTGAGGAGAAAAACAGGATGGGTCTCTGCCAATTTTCTTCCCCTGATCTTTTTCTCTGCTGCAATTTCTATCAGTTTGATTATTTGGACTCTTGATTTAAAATAGCATGCATTGTCACATTCTTTCTTGAAGTCTGTCATGTTAAATCATATATCTAAAATAAAACTATTGCATGCACAAGGAATTTGTTTTATGATATATTTCTGGTGGAAGTACCCCTCTGTCATGATTTTTTTTAATCTAACAAATAAATTATGTTTTATTTCCTATGTATTGCTATAGAGTGACTGCACCAACTGTCTCTTGTTTAGTTTTGCATGGTATATCATTTTCCATCTTTATATTTACATGTTTTCTTTGCCATCATTTGAAAATATGTAAGTGGAAAATAATCTTGTTTTTAATAAAATTTTAACATTTCAATTTTAGTATTTTATTTGCATTTACTTTAACTCTAGATACATTTGTGTTTGTTTTCTTAATATTTGTTTTCCATTTATTTTGTGCTCCTTTCTGTATTTTTGATTAACATTTTTTATTATCCCAATTTTTTTCTTCATTACTTCAAAAGTTTTGCATTCTTTTGTAATGATTTTGGTATATATGCTTGAGGTTATAACATGTATCCTTGCTATATGCAGACTTGTTACAGTCTGCTGGAAATTATTTATTTTAACTTTCCAAGAGATGTTATGCTTTTGGAACACTAAATACTTTAGTCCATTCTAACTTTTCATGAATTTCATCATGTTTTTCACTGGTACACATATCTCTACCACCCATGTTCTATATTGCTTATTTCTCAACAGTTTTGTTGTTCTTCCTCTCTCTTGCACATCTTTTCCTGTTTATGACCATTCCTTTTCCTGAATAACTCTGCTTTTAATTCAGGTTTACAGGTTTGCTGACAACAAATTCTTCAAGTTTGTATATGTGTGAAACATTTTTATGTTGTTTGTAGTTCTGGAAAATATGGTTACTGAGTGTATAATTTTAAGTTGGATATTATATGAATTCCAATTTAAGATGGCAATATAGGAAGACCCTGAACTCACTTTCTCCATAGAACACACCAAATGACATCTATTAATAGAGCTATGCTTCCTGAAGAACTGAGGGCCTACTGAACAGATTCTGCACAATGAAAGATAGAATAGCAAGAGAGAACAATAAGAGGGATGGAGAAGTGGTAACTAACCCCAACGCCTGACAAAGCAAACTGCAATGGGGTAGGATAGAACTCAGGGGCAGGAAACACATTCCTCCGCCTGTGTTAACAGAAAAAAAAACAGTTTAAAATGGCAACTTGTTTATAAGTGTTAAGCTCTAGAACTCCACCAATCATTTGAGAAGCTGCTGGAACTCTCTCTGGGTCAGAGGGACTGGAGAGTGATATGTTTTAGATTTCCCTCCCCCTTGAAAGCATAGACCAGAGCAGAGTGCGGTCACCAGACCCAGTCTGCAGCTTCAGATGAGCTTGAGTCTCCCAGGTTACACCAGTCCTGGTCAAGCTGGGCACAGGGGGAAAAAAGCTACAGTTTAAAAGAATAACTAGCATATAAAAGATCCAGTCCCAGAATTCTGCCAAATGGTGAAGAAGCTGATGGAACACTCTGGAACACTCTTTTGGTGGGAGGGCCTGACTGACATGGTTGGTGCTCCCCTTCCACCTTGAAAGCACAGACCTGTGCACAGTCCAGATGCTTCCTCAGTGAGCCCCAGGCCACTAGCTTATAATACTTCCAGACATCCCATCAAGATGGCCACAGGGTGGTACACACTGAGACACACTTGGGGAGTGCTCACTACAGCTCCAAACTTCATGCCAAGGTGAACTAGTGCAAAGCACTTTGGAACATTCCAGGCTAACACAACTTAGGCTTCAGATAGCTTGCTAGGGCATCTCATGTGTGGATCACTGTGGCGCCTGCTGGCTAATGTCTGCTTTATATTGGGCCATGTTGCCAAGGTGTCCCTGTATGGATTACCCCAAGAAGACCCAGCCCATGACTGTATTAGTTCCAGCCATCCCACTAGGGTTGCCCTCACACAGAGCACCCTGGTAAGCTCCCACCTGCACTGTCTTTAGCTCTAATTGCTGAACCAGGGCACCACCTGCACTGAGGACACCAGTGCAGCCCAGCTTGTACCCATTTCAACTTTAGCTGTCTTGACAAGGCACCCTCAATGTGGAGACCCCACCCCCCCAAGATACCCATATTGCAACCACTTCAGCTTCAGTTTACTGACAGGCACATTTTGCACAGAGAACCCAAGGACCACACTGACCCACATCCACTTTACATTTAGCTATCTTGCCATGGTACCCAAGTACACCCCATCCTGTACTCCGTTTCAACTCCAGCAACCCTTCCACGGCACCATCTGTGTGGAAAGTCCCAGAATACCTCAGTTTACATTGACTTCAGGTTCAGCTATCTTGCCAAAGTGTCCTAAGTGCATAGAAGCTTGGAGACCTCAGATGGCAATCATGTTAATTTCAGCTATACTGCCAGGCCACCCTGTGCACAGAGAGCCAAAGGACTTCCTAGCCTGCACACTGCCTCAACTCCAGCCCATCTACCAGGGCTCCCCTGGCATGGAACACTCCAGGACACCCTGGGTTGCAATCACTTCAGCTTCAGCTATTCTGACAGGGCTCCTTAAATGTATAGAACCCTGGGAAACCTGGTCTGTATCCCTTCAGTTTTGGCTGTCCTGACAGGGTGTCCACTGCATGGAAAGTGCTAAGACCTCCCAGCCTGGACCTTGCTTCAAATACAGCTGAAATGCCAAGGTTCTCTCTTCATGTAGAGCTTTGAGACACATCAGATTGCAACCTTTTTCGCTTTAGTTGTCCTGTCTGGACATTCAATACATGGAGAGCCCAGAAACTCCACTGAGCTGTGTATACTTTGGTGTCCTCTATGTGAAGAACCCTGGACCCCAGCCCACCCATGCCAGCCACAGATCCAGCCAGCCAGCACAAGTCACCAAACACACACATGCTATATAGGGAATAATATTATACAAGACCATTTTTCCAAGTTTAGGACAAGTAGCTGTTCTGCTTTATCCATAGATACAAACATATGCATTTAGTCAAACTAGGGAGACAAGGGAATATGCTCCAAAAGAAATAATAAGAGAAAACCTCAATAAATAAATAAATAAATAAATACAATAAAGATAAGCAATATATCTGATAAACTGTTTGAAGTAATGACTCTACAGAAGCTCATTGGGCTAGAGATTAAAGTGGAAGAACTCAGAGAGATCTTCCTTAGAGATATAGAAAATATTAAAAAGAACCAGTCATTGTTGAATAAGGCAACAATGAGATTTAAAAAAAATCACTAAAGGGAATTAGCAGTAGATTTGCAGATGCAAAAGAATGTGTCAGTAATCTGGAAAAGAGATAAAACAAAACACCCAAGCTGAGGAGCAGAGAAAAGAACTTTAAAAAATGAGAATAGGTTAATGTAATTCTTAGAAAACATCAAGGAAACATTTGGCATTATAAGGGTCCCAGAAGAAAAATAGAGAGAAAGGGGCAGAAAAGCTATTTGAATAAAATAATAACTGAAAATTTCCCTAAGCTAGAGAAGCAAATGGGCATCTACACAATAAAGTTCCAAACAAAATGAACCCAAGCAGGTGCACACCATGACAAATAATAAGTAAAATGTGAATAATTAAAGGTAAAGAATCAGTATTAAAAGCAACAAGAAAGCATTAAGTTATATACAAGGACAACCCAACAGCTGATGTTTTAGCAAAAACTTTGTAGGCCTGGCAACAGTGTCATTATATATTCAAAGTATGGGAAAAAAGAAAAAGAAAAAGTACAACTAAGAATATTCAACATAGCACAGTTACCATTCAGAGTTGAAGAAGAGATAGTCTTCCAGACAAACAAAAGATAAAGAAGTTCGCCACCATCAAATCAGTCTTGCAAAAAATGTTAAAGGGAATATTTTAAGTGGAAAAGTTGGTCATAATTATATGCAAGAAAATTATAAATAAAAAAACCATAAAATTTGACATTATGTACATAAAACATGGAGAAGGGGGTAGGAAAAAAACAAAAACAAAAACTTTTTAAATATGTGTCTGAGCTCAAATGACCATCAACATAATATAGACCATTATATACTTAGGATGTAATATGTGGAAGTTATGGTAACCACAAATCCCAAACTATAATACATATATCAAAAATAAAGAGAGACTAAGGGCATTTGCATGGGTCAGTTGGTTAAGTTTTCAACTTCCACTCAGGTTGTGATCTCATGGCTTGTAGATTCAAGCCCTGAGTCAGGCTCTGCACTGGATAAATAAATAAACTTTTTAAAAAAGAGAGAGAGAAACTCACAACTACACGTAACTAACACATAACTACAGAACTCTAACACATAATGAACATATAAGTACAAATAAATAACACATAACTACACAAGCTAACACATTACTACAGACATTCATCAGTCATGAAGAAAAAGAGCAAGAGGAGAAGAAGAAAGTGTCTGAGAACTACAAAACAACCAGAAAACAAACATACCTATCAATAATTACTTTAAATGTAAATGGCTTAAATGCTCCATTAAACAAACAAACAAACAAACAAACAAAACATTGGGACGCCTGGGTGGCTCAGTCAGTTGAGCATCTGACTTTGGCTCAGGTCATGATCTCATAGTTTGTGAGTTTGAGCCCTGTGTCAGGCTCTGTGCTGACAGCTCAGAGCCTGGAGCCTGCTTCAGATTCTGTGTCTCCTCCTCTCTCTGCCCCTCCCCTGCTCATGCTCTGTCTCTGTCTGTCTCTCAATAATAAATAAACGTTAAAAAATTAAAAAAAAAATAGAGAGTGGCAAAACGGATAAAACACAAGATCCATCTAGATGCTGTCTGCAAGAGACTTACCTCAGATCTAAAGACACATACAGACTGAAAGTGAAGGAATTAAAGAAGACCCTGAAAAAAAAAAGCCAGGTAGTAATATTTGTATCAGACAAAATAGACTACAATAAAGACTGGGGGGTTTGTAATATGGCAGTAGAATAGGGGGACCCAGGGCTAGTCTTATACCATGAATACAACTAGATAACTACCAAATACTCCTAAATACTCCAGAAATTGATAGGAAGACTAGCATAACAATACCACAGCTAAAGGTAAAGAAAGGCTACATCTACAAAGGTAGAAAGTTCAGCGATGCTGCTTGGGAGAAAAATGAATTGTGGCTGCTGAAATGGAGAAGGACTGTAGTCACAGAGAAGGCCAAGGACAGGCTAGCACATACAGGAGCTAATGGAGAAAATGAATCCCAATGGCAACTGGCTTGGGAAGCAAGAGGGGTTTAATTTCATGAATTCCTACAGCCAGCAGGGATTAAAACTTGGAGTTTTAGAAGTCAGCTGGCTTGGCTGGGATAGAGACCGGAAGACATTGTATTGCTTTTGGAGACAATACAGGTAAACACTCCATGGACATAGAGCATGGAAATAGTGTTCTTTTTTTATATATGAAATTTACTGTCAAATTGGTTTCCATACAACACCCAGTGCTCATCCCAACAGGTGCCCTCCTCAATGACCATCACCCATTCTCTCCTCCCTCCCACCCCCGCAACCACACTTTTATCTCAGCATTTAAGAGTCTCTTATAGCTTGCCTCCCTCCATCTCTAACTTTTTTTTTCCTTCCCCTCCCCCATGGTCTTCTGTTAAGTTTCTCAGGATCCACATAAGAGTGAAAACATATGGTAACAGTCTTTCTCTGTATGACTTATTTCACTTAGCATAACACTCTCCAGTTCCATCCATGTTGCTATAAAAGGCCATATTTCATTCTTTCTCATTGCCACATAGTACTCCATTGTGTATATAAACCACAATTTCTTTATCCAGTCATCAAATGATGGACATTTAGGCTCTTTCCATAATTTGGCTATTGTTGAGAGTGCTGCTATAAACATTGGGGTACAAGTGCCCCTATCCATTAGCACTCCTGTAACCCTTGGGCAAATTCCTAGCAGTGCTACTGTTGGGTTCTAGTGTAGATATATTTTTAATTTTTAGAGGAATCTCCACACTGCTTTCCAGAGTGGCTGCACCAGTTTGCATTCCCACCAACACTGCAAGTGGGTTCCCGTTTCTCCATATCCTCGCCAGCATCTATAGTCTCCTGATTTGATCATTTTAGCCACTCCACTGGCATGGGGTAGAATCTCAGTGTGGTTTTGATTGGTATTTCCCTGATGAGGAGTGACGTTGAGCATCTTTTCATGTGCCTGTTGGCCATCTGGTTGTCTTCTTTAGAGAAGTGTCTATTCATGTTTTCTGCCCATTTCTTCACTGGATTATTTGTTTTTTGGGTGTGTAATTTGGTAAATTATTTATAGATTTTGGATACTAGCCCTTTATCCAATATGTCATTTGCAAATATCTTTTCTCATCCCATTGCTTGCCTTTTAGTTTTTTTGAATTGTTTCCTTCGCAGTACAGAAGATTTTTATCTTCATGAGGTGTCAATAGTTCATTTTTGCTTTTAATTCCCTTGCCTTTGGAGATGTGTCAAGTAAGAAATTGCTGCGGCTGAGAATGCAGAGGTGTTTTTCTGCTTTCTCCTCTAAGGTTTTGATGGTTTTGTGTCTCACATTAAGGAGCCTTCATCCATTTTGAGTTTATTTTTGTGAATGGTGTAAGAAAGTGGTCTAGTTTCATCCTTCTGCATGTTGCTGTCCAGTTCTCCCAGCACTATTTGTTAAGCAGACTGTCTTTTTTCCATTGAATATTCTTTCCTGCTTTGTCAAAGATTAGTTGGCCATCCTTTTCTGAGTCCAATTCTAGAGTCTCTATTCTATTCCATTGGCCTATGTGTCTGTCTTTGTGCCAATACCATGAGGTCTTGATGATTACAGCTTTGTAGTAGAGGCTAATAGCTGGGATTGTGATGTCTCCCGCTTTGGTCTTCTTCTTCAATATTACTTTGGCTATTCGGGGTCTCTTGTAGTTCCATACAAATTTTAGGATTGCTTGCTCTAGCTTTGAGAAGAAAGCTGGTGCAATTTTGATTGGGATTTCATTGAATGTGTAGATCACTTCGAGTAGCATTAACATGTTAACAATATTTATTCTTCCAATCCATGAGCATGGCACGTTTTTACATTTCTTTGTATCTTCTTCAATTTCCTTCATAAGCTTTCTATAGTTTTAAGCATACAGATCTTTTAACATCTTTGGTTAGGGTTTATTTCTAGGTATTGTATGATTTTTGGTGCCATTATGAATGGGATCAGTTTCCTTATTTGTCTTTCTGTTGCTTTATTATTAGTGTATAAGAATGCAACTGATTTCTGTACATTGATTTTGTATTCTGTGACTTTGCTGAATTCACGTACCAGTTCTAGAAGACTTTTGGTGGAGTCTATCGGGTTTTCCATGTACAGTATCATGTCATTTGCGAAAAGTGAAAGCTTGACTTCATCTTTGCCAATTTTGATGCCTTTGATTTCTTTTGTTGTCTGATTGCTATTGCTAGAACTTCCAACACTATGTTAAACAATGGTGAGAGTGGGCATCCCTGTCGCGTTCCTGATCTCGGGGGAAAGCTCTTAGTTTTAACCCAATGAGGATGATATTAGCTGTGAGCTTTTCATAAATGCTTTTCATATGATGCTTATGTATGTTGCTTCTATCCTGACTTTCTCGAGCGTTTTTACTAACAAAGCATGCTGAATTTTGTCAAATGTTTTTTTTTTCTGCATCGATTGACAGGATCCTATGGTTCTTTTCTTTTCTTTTATTTATGTGATGTATCACGTTGATTGATTTGTGAATGTTGAACCAGCACTGCAGCCCAGGAATGAATCACACTTGATCATGGTGAATAATTCTTTATATATGCTGTTGAATTTGATTTCTTAGTATCTTATTGAGAATTTTTGCATCCATATTCATCAGGGATATTGGCCTGTAGTTCTATTTTTTTGCTGGGTCTCTGTCTGGTTTGGGAATCAAAGTAATGCTGGCATCATAGAATGAGTCTGGAAGTTTTCCTTCCAATTCTATTTTTTGGAACAGCTTGAGAAGGATAGATATTATCTCTGCTTTCAGTGTCTGCTAGAATTCCCCAGGGAAGCCATCTGGTCCTGGACTCTTATTTGCTGGGAGATTTTTGATTACTGATTCAACTTCGTCGCTGGTTATGGGTCTGTTCAAGTTTTCTATTTCTTCCTGTTTGAGTTTCGGAAGTGTATGGTGCTTAGGAATTTGTCCCATTTCTTCCAGGTTGTCCAGTTTGTTGGCATATAATTTTTCATAGTACTGCCCAATAATTGTTTGTATATTTGAAGGATTGGTTGTAAAAATTCCATTTTCACTCATGATTTTATCTATTTGGGTCCTCTCCCTTTTCTTTTTGAGAAGCCTAGCTAGAGGTTTATCAATTTTGTTTATTTTTTCAAAAAAAAAAAACTATTGGTTTCATTGATCTGCTCTACAGTTTTTCAGATTCTATATTGTTTATTTATGCTCTGATCTTTATTATATCTCTTCTGCTGGGTTTGGCGTGTCTTTGCTGTTCTGCTTCTATTTCTTTTAGGTTTGCTGTTAAATTTTGTATTTGGGATTTTTCTTGTTTCTTGAGATAGGCCTCGATTGCAATGTATTTTCCTCTCAGGACTGGCTTCGCTGCATCCCAAAGCATTTGGACTGTTGTATTTTCATTTTCATTTGTTTCCATATATTTTTTAGTTTCTTCTCTAATTGCCTGCTTGACCCATTCATTCTTCAGTAGGGTACTCTTTAACCTCCATGTTTTTGGAGGTTTTCCAAACTTTTTCCTGTGTTTGATTTCAAGTTTCATAGCATTGTGGTCTGAAAGTGTGCATGGTGTGATCTTAATTCTTGTATACTTATGAAGGGCTGTTTTGTGACCCAGTATGTGATCTATCTTGCAGAATGTTTCATTTGCACTGGAGAAGAAAGTCCATTCTGTTCCTTTGGGATGCAGAGTTCTAAGTATATCTGTCAAGTCCATCTGATCCAATGTGTCATTCAGGGCGTTCTTTATTGATCCTGTGTCTAGATGATCTATCCATTGTTGTAAGTGGAATATTAAAGTCCCCTGCAGTTACCACATTCTTATCAATAAGGTTGGTTTGTTTGTGATTGTTTTATGTATTTGGGGGCTCCCATATTCGGTGCAAAGACATTTATAATTGTTCACTCTTCCTGATGGATAGAGCCTGTAATTATTATATAATGCCCTTCTTCATCTCTTGTTACAGCCTTTAATTTAAAGTCTAGTTTGTCTGCTGTAAGTATGGCTACTCCAGCTTTCTTTTGACTTCCAGTAGCATGATAGATAGTTCTTCAGCCCCTAACTTTCAGTCTGAAGGTGTCCTCAGGTCTAAAATGAGTCTCTTGTAGAAAGCAAATAGATGGGTCTTCTGTTTTTTTTTTTTTTTTTTTTTTAATCCATTCTGATACCCTATGTCTTTTGGTTGGAGCATTTAGTCCATTTACATTCAGTGTTATTATTGAAAGATACGGGTTCAGAGTGATTGTGATGTCTGTAAGTGTCATGCTTCTAGTGATGTCTCTGGTACTTTGTGGTCCTTGCAACATTTCACTCACAGAGTCCCCCTTAGAATCCCTTGTAGGGCATGTTTAGTGGTGATGAATTCCTTCAGTTTTTGTTTGTTTGGGAAAACCTTTATCTCTCCTTGTATTCTGAATGACAGACCTGCTGGATAAAGTTTTCTCAGCTGCATATTTTTTCTGTTCATCACATTGAGGATTTCCTGACATTCCTTTCTGGCCTGCCAAGTTTCAGTAGATATGTCTGCTACTACCCTTAGGTGTCTACCTATGTAAGTTAGAGGTTGTTTAGCCCTAGCTGCTTTCAAAATTTTCTCTTTATCCTTGTATTTTGCCAGTTTCACTATGATGTGTCGTGCAGAAGGTTGATTCACATTATATCTGAAGCGAGTTCTCTGTGCCTCTTGGATTTCTGTGCCTGTTTCCTTCTCCAGGTCAGGAAAGTTCTCAGGTATGATTTGTTCAAGTATACCTTCAGCCCCTTTCTCTCTCTCTTCTTCTGTAATTCCTATGATATGAATATTGTTCTGTTTGATTGCATCACTTAGTTCTCTGTTTCTCCCCTCATACTCCTGAATTTTTTAATCTCTCTTTTTCTCAGCTTCCTCCTTTTCCATAATTTTATCTTCTAATTCACTTATTCTCTCCTCTGCCTCTTCATTCCGTGATATGGCCGCCTCCATTTTATATTGCACCTCATTTATAGCAATTTTTTAGTTCATCGTGACTAATTTTTAGTCCCATGATCTCTGTCCCAATAGATTCTCTGCTGTCCTCTATGCCTTTTTCAAGCCCAGCCATTAATTTTATGACTATTATTCTAAATTCTTGTTCTTTTATATTGCTTAAATTGGTTTGACTACTTCATTACCTGTGACCACTTCCTGGGGTTTCTTTTGGGGAGAATTCTTCCGTTTCATCATTTTGGCCAATCTCTGTGGTAGCTCCAAACTGCAGGACACTTTCCCTGTGGTTTCTAGAGAAATATGTGTTGGTGGGCAGGGCCACAGTCAGTCCCAATGTCTTCCCCCAGCCCACTGCTGTGGCAACAGTCAGACTGGTGTGTAACTTATCTTCACCTCTCTCAGGGTAGGACTCACTATGGAGTTGTGTGGCCCCTGTCTGGGCTGCTTGCACACTACCAGGCTTGTGGTGCTGTTTTGATGGGATGTGGCCAAGGACTTATTAGCCAGGGTGGATCCCCAAGGTGCACAGGGGTGGGAGGGGCAGCCTTAGCTCGCTTGGGTGTTGGTGGTCCCCTTTGGGAGTGGCTCTGCAGCACCTGGAGGGAGGCAGTCCGGTAGGAAGGATGGATCCACAGAAGCACGGCATTGAGTGTTTGCACAGTGGAAGCAAGTTCAGTGACAAGAACTAGTGCCCTTTGGAAATTAAGCTGGCAGATGGGAAAGGGAGATTTTGCTTCCCAGCACTGTTGTTCCCCAGTGTAGCTCTGTCCTTCTGGGGCTCAACAACTCTCCCTCCCAGTGTCATCTCACCCTCCCAACTTTCCGAGAGTAGAGCTGTTGACTTTTAACATTCCAGATGTTATGTCTCACTGTCAGAACTCACAGAATCTATCTCCTCCACTTTTGCAAGCCAGACTTGGGGGAATCTGCCTTTCCCAGAGGGCTGTCCCTCCAGGGCCCAGCTCCCTCCTGCCAGTTCGTGTAGCACACTCTGCCTCTCCTCCCTTCCTACCCTCTTCTGTGGGCCTTTTGTCTAAGTTTGTCTCTGGAGAGTCCATTTTGCTAGTCTTCTGGTGGATTTCTGGGTTATTTAGGCAGATGTGGGTGGAATCTAAGTGTCCAGTAGGACGAAGTGGACCCAATTAACCTCCTACACCACCATATTCTGACACACCACCAAAACACTGTTCTTAAGAGCGACTGGCACATGGAATGTGAAGGTTATTCATCCATCTTGGAACACATTCCAGAGAGACTGTGTTCATAGAAATAACCCCTGGGAACAATGGAACTGGCCAGAACCATTACCCTCCCCTGCCCCTCAACATAAGCACAGAGTCATCTGCAGACACCAGAGCAGTGCATACACTTGTTCTCTCCTACCTTACCTGGTTTCGTCAAATCCAGTCCTCCCCGACACTCCAGTGGAATCAAACCTCCAGGTCATGTTTGCTTGAGTCCTAGGGGAAGTATCCATCTCCCAGAAGTCCAGCCCAAATCTCTTCCCATACCTAGTCTCCTGATGCCTGAGTTTTCTGGTGACTTGGATCTAGCAGTAGTGATGACAGATCTCATTCCATAAACATACCAGATCACACTTACTTACAACTCACAACATTCAGGCCAGGGACCAAACACTGCTCCAAATAGGAAAAGAGAGTCTCTGCAGATGACTGGCCTGAATGATAAAGCAGCCAGAACACAACAGCAGTGCATATGCAACACATTGGAGACATTTCCAGAAGCAACAAAACATGTGTGAAGAGGGGTCACTACATGGAAGAGCACTACAGGACTCTTCTTCATAAAATTATTACCCTCAATTACATAGGAAACATGGCTGCCTTTTGTGACACAGGAAAAGAAGCACAGAGACTTAGGCAAAATGAGGAGACAGAGAAATGTATCATAAATGAAAGATAGGAAAACATCGTGAGACCAGAACCTAAGTGAAACAGATATAAGTAACATGCCTGATGGTATATTTAAAGCAATTATCGTAAGTATACTCATTGGACTTGAGAAAAGACCCCTAACACAGAAGTAAGGAATAACAAGGCAGAGATAAAGGGCTAAACAAAATGAGAAAGATGCTTGGTAATGAACTACAGGCTGGAAGAAGCAGAGGAAAATTGACTTAGAAGACAGAGTAATAATCTAACAAAAAATAATCAAGCTGAACAAAAGTAAGAAAAAATATTACACAAAATAAGAACGGACTTAGGAAACTCAGTGACTCCATGAAACATAAAAACATTCATTTAAAAAAAATAACAACATTCATATATAGGAGAACCAGAAGAATAAAAGAGAAAAGGGCAGAAAATTTATCTGAAGAAATATAACTGAAAACATCACGAATATGGGAAAGGAACAACAATCCAGATTCAGGAGGCACACAGAATTCCCATTAAATTAATAAAAGCATGTCCAGATCAAGACATGTTTTTATTAAATTGGAAAAACACAGTGATAAGGAAAAAAATAAGTATCAACACAAAATAAGACACTAATTTCCAAGGTAAAACCCATAAGGCTAGAAGGACAATTTTCAATGAAAATGGCCAGCCAGAAGGGAGTAGCATGATATATTCAAAGTGCTGAATGGGAAAATTTGGAGCCAATGATAGTCTATCCACCAAGTCTATCATTCAGAAAAGGAGAGATAAAAAGTTTTCCAGACAAACAGAAACTAAAGGAGTCCACAGCCATTAAACAAGTCTTTCAAGAATAATTAAAGGGGACTCTTTGAGTAGAATTGAGACCAAAAATGACAATATAAAGTTAGGAAATGGAAAAGCAGTAGAAATGAATATCTCTGTAAAAATCAGTCAGGGAACTCACAAAATAAAAGAATGTAAAATACAAAAACAGACACCTGAAATGTGAGAAGAGTAAAGATGGGTTCAAATTTAAACCACTATCCACTTAGTATAGAATGAAATATGCAGAATAGATTACATACAAACCTAATAGTAACCATGTATCAAAATCCGCTAATAAAAATGTAGAAGGTAAAGATAATGAAATCCAAATATGTCACTAAAGAAATAAGCAAACCATGAAAGAGAAAGACAAGACAGGAAAGAAGTAGAGACAATATTCAGACACAACAACAAAATAAATAATAAAATGACAATAAACACATATATATCAACAATTATTTTGTAAATGAATGAAATTTTTATGTCAAAAGACATATGGTGACAGAAGCATCTGGGTGGCTCAGTCAGTTAAACATTAACTCTTGATTTTGGCTAAGGTCATGATTTTACAATTTGTGTTTGATCCCCTCATTGGTCTTTTTGCTGGCAGCCTGGAACCTGCTTGAGATTCTCTCTCTCTCTCTCTCTCTCTCTCTCTCTCCCTCTCCTTCTGCCCCTCCCCTGCTCATGCTCTCTTTCTCTCTCCCTCTCTCAAAATAAATAAACATTTAAAAAAATTAAAGACTTAGGGTGACATGATAGATAAAAAACAAGACCCAGCTATCTGTTGTGTAGGAAACTCATTTTAGACCTAAAAACACCTTCAAATTGAAGTGAGAAGATGGGGGCTCCTGGGTGGCTCAGTCAGTTAAGCATCTGACTTTTGATTTCATCTCAGGTCATGGTCTTGCAGTTATGAGTTCAAGACTTGTGTCTGCACTGGTGGTGAAGAGCCTGCTTAGGATTCTCTCTCTCTCCCCCTTTGCCCCTGCCCTGCTTACGTATGTGCACATTCTCTCTCTCTCTCTCTCTCAAAAATAAACATTTAAAAAATTAAATTAAAAGGAAAGTGAGAAGATGGAGAAATATCTGTAACGCAAATGATGTCCGAAGACAGCCAGAGGAGCAATACTTCAACAAAGCAGACTCTAAGCAAAGACTGTAATAAAAGATAAAGAAGGAGACTATATAATAATAAAGGGGGCAATATAACAAGATGATATAACAATTATACATAGTTATGCACCTAATATTGGAGCACCCAAATACACAAAACTTTTAATAACAAACATAAGGGAACTAGTCAACAATAATGCAATTACGGTAGGAAACATTAACATCCCAGTTACATCAATGGCAGATCATGTAAACAGAAAACATACA
Source organism: Panthera tigris (assembly GCF_018350195.1). Lineage (NCBI taxonomy): Eukaryota > Metazoa > Chordata > Mammalia > Carnivora > Felidae > Panthera > Panthera tigris. The sequence goes on along the minus strand of NC_056660.1, from coordinate 86,141,225 downwards.
AGGAAAAAAATGGTTTTGAATCCACACTGGCCCAGTTGGATTTAATAGATTTATTCAAAAGATTCCATCCTAAAATTGTACAATACACCTTCTTTTCAAGTGCATATGGGATAGTCTCCAAAATAAATCACATATCAGGCCACAAAACCAGCCTCAAAAGATTCAAGAAGATTGAAATCATACCATACATTATTTTCTAACCACAGCACTATGAAAGTAGAAAGGAAACACAGAAAAAATCCGGAGAGACCACAAGTACATTGAGGTTGTATAATATGCTACTAAACAATGGATGAGCCAATCAGGAAAAAAAAAAAAGAAATAAAAAAGTATATAGAAACAATTAAAATAAATGTTGGGAAAAGCAAAACCAGTTCTAAGAGGAACAAATATAGCAATACTGGCTTACCTCAAGAGGCAAGAAAAATTTGAAATAAACCTTATATAAAGGAGGAATAAAAAGAAAAAAATAAAACTTAAAACTCGCATAAGAAGGGAAAATAAAAAAAATAGAGCATAAATAAGTGATATAGAAACTAAAAATTATAGAACAGATCCATGAAACCAAGAGCAGTTTCTTTGAAAAAATTAATAAAATTGATAAACATCTCACCAGAGTTCTCAAGAAAAAAAGACACTAATAAATAAAATCACAAGTACAGCAGGGGAAGTAACAAAAAACACCACAGAAATACAAACAATTATAAGAGAATATTATGAAAAACTATATGCCAGCAACCTAGACACTGAAGAAGAAAAAGATAAATTCCTAGAAATATATAAACTACTAACATTTAAACAGGCAGAAATACAAAATCTGAAAAGACCAATAACCAGCAAAGAAACTTAATCAGTAATAAAAAAAATCCCCCCTCCAAAAAAACACAACTAATTTAAGGACAAGAATAATTCACAGGCGATTTCTACCAAACATTAAAGAAGACTTAATAGAGTGGCGAACATGGTGGAGAAGTAGGGGAATCCCAAGTTCCCTCGTCTCACAAATAAAGAAGTGTTGAAGCTAAAGGACTTTGAACTCCGAGAGTCTGGGAGGAAAAGAGACAGTCTCCCTTCCAGAGATCCACCAGGACAACCTGAGGGGGTCATAGGTGTGGAACTGTGAACTGGGAGAGGTAAAATGAATGGAGGGGAGGGAGGGATCCCCTCTGCAGAGAGACAAAAGGAAGAGAAAGAGCAGCTGGGAAGCATAACACTGTATCTGGACAAGAGAAAAAACATGGACTGGGAAGGAGAAAGATCCAATCTCTAACTGAGGGGCTTTCTCTGGATTGGGGACAGCTGCTCTGATTGCTCACCTGTGGAGGACAGGAGCCAGCCCCAAGCTCCGTGGCTATGTCAGGGGTACAGTCCACAGTAGAAGAAAGTGATCTCCTCCCTGGAGCTCTGTGGGACAGGACAAAGCATGCCTGTGCCCACAAGCTGGGGACAACAGGGACCACATATTGGTCAGCATGGAGCCCCAGTACTGGGGTTCATGGAGTGGGAATTTGAATTCCAGCCAAGTGCCAGGGCAATGGAGCCAGCGGAGTGGGACAAACTGCCTCATTTGTGTCCATGATACAGTAAGGATGGCTCAAACAAAGTGGTTTGGACACCTGGTCCAAGGAGGAGAGACTGGGGTGTCACCATTTTCTCCCCATCACCAACAAAAGGGAGACTTCAGTGAATGGACAGCAGGGCCCACAGTGGAGGTGGGACCTGTCTACAACAAACAATGCCCCTCTGCACCTGGTAACTGCACATCTACTGGAGCGGGATTGATGCTGATGAATCAGACAGCCCCTCCTCCAGACCAGCACTGTTGCATTGCCTGATTTAATTTTTGGACAGTTATTATATAGATATATTCTTCCTTCCTTTTCTCCTTCTTATCTCTTCCCTCCTCTAGTCTGATTACTCTGGTTGTTGGTTTGTTTAAGCAGACATATTTAATCCATTCTCTTGATACATGTTCCACACCTCCTTCTTTATTCTCTTTTCTCTCTCTCTCTGGATTAAGCCTTATAGTTTCTCTGTTTGGATAACTCTATTTTTTTTTTTTTTAATTTTCCTCGCTTCCTTCTTTATTTTCCTTTTTCTCTCTCTGGATTAAGCCATATGGTTGTTCTGCTCAATTTTTATTCTTCCTTTTCCTTGCCCCTGTCATGTCTTTCTTTGTATGGGATAAGGCCTCTTCCATCAGCACTGTCTCCACCCTGTTGTTTACTTGTAGCTGGTGTTTCCGTTTTTGTTATTATTTTATTTGTTTATGTTTATTTGTGTTGGAGCGTTTTTGTTTTCTGTTTCTGTTTTGTTTGTTTTCTTCTTGTTTTCCTTTCTGTGACTACTTCAAGGAACAAATCAAGGAGCACCTAGCAGAGGGTTCAAAACATCACTATGAGTAGGGAGATAAAGTAACCAAAGTCACAACAGAGAGCGAGTAACACTTTCCAAAAAAACACCTCCTAAAGGGCCAGGACCTGATGGTGTATGACCCCTTTTTACTATAGTAGTGCTCGCAGGTGCAGGACACATAAAAAGCTTTTAAAACACATAAGGGACAGAAAACTAGCCAAAATGATGAAATGGAAGAATTCCCCTCAAAATAAATTCCAGGAAGAAATGACAGCTAAAGAATTGCTCAAAACAGATATAAACGATATAACTGAACAAGAATTTAGTATAATACTCATAATATTAATTGCTGGACTTGAAAAAAGATAGAAGATAACAGAGAATCTATTGGCACAGAGATCAAGGAACTAAAACATAGTCATGATGAATTTAAAAATGTTGTAAATAAGGTACAAAATAAACTAGAGGTGGTGACAGCCAGAATGAAGAGGCAGAGGGGAGAATAGGTGAAATAGAACATAAAATTATGGGAAAAAAATGAAACAGAAAAAGAAAGATTAAAAAAAAATTCTGGGTCAGGAGGGGAGAATTAGAGAACTAAGTGACTCAATGAAATGGAACCATATCCTTATCACAGGAATTTAAGAAGTAGCAGAAGAGAGAGAAAGGGACCAAAAGTGTGCTTGAACAAACCATATCTGAGAACGTCCCCAATATGGAGAAGGAAACAGACATTGAAATCAAGGAGGCACAGAGAACTCCCTTCAGAAGAATTTGAATCGATCTTCTGCATGATATATAATCGTGGAACTGGCAAAATACAAAGATAAAGAGAGAATTCTGAAAGCAGCCAGGGATAAACTGACCTTAACGTACAAGTATAGACACATAAGGGTAGTAGAAGACCTATCTACTGAAATTTGGCAGGCCAGAAATGAGTGGCAGGAGATTTTCAATGTGCTGAATATGAAAAATATGCAGCTATGAATCCTTTATCCAGAAAGCCTGTCATTCAGAATAGAAAGAGAGATAAAGGTTTAAAAAAAAAAAACCTGAAGGAACTCATCACCACTAAACCAGCCCTACAAGAGATTCTAAGGGGGGACTCTGTAAGTATTGCAAAGACCACAAAGGACCAGAGACACCAGTACAGGTATTAAACCTACATATAACAAAATTACTCTAAACCTATATCTTTCAATAATAACACTGAGTGTAAATGGACTAAATGCTCCAACCAAGAGACAGAGGGTATCAGAATGAATTAAAACAAACAAACAAAAACAAACAAACAAAAAAAAGCAAAAAACAAAAAACAAAAAAAACAAGACCCATCTTTTGCTTTATACAAAAGACCCATTTTACACCTAAGGATGCTTTCAGATTGAAAGTGAGGGGATAGAGAACCATCGATCATGATACTGGAAGTCAGAAGAAAGCTGGAGTAGCCATACTTATATCAGACAAACTAGATTTTAAACTAAAGGTTGTAACAGGAGATGAAGAAGGGTGTTATATAATAATTACGTGTCTATCCATCAAGAAGAGCTGACAATTATAAAATGTTTACGCACCAAATTCAGAGGCACCCAAATATGTAAAACAATTAATCACAAACCTGGAAAATCTTATGGATAGGAATATGGTAATTGTTGGGGACTTTAATACTCCACTTACAACAATGGACAGATCATCTAGACAGAAAATCAGTAAAGAAACAATGGTCCTGAATGATACACTGCACCTGATGGACTTGATAGATATATTTAGAACTTTTCATCCTGAAGCAACCAATATACATTCTTCTCAAGTGCACATGGAACATTCTCCGAGATAGATCACATACTGGGTCGCAAAACAGTCCTCAATAAATATAAAAGAATTGAGATAATACCATGCACACTTTCAGATCACAATGCTATGAAGCTTGAAATCAACCACAGGAAAAAGTTTGGAAAAACTCCAAATGCATGGAGGTTAAAGAACATCTTATTAAAAAATGAATGGATCAACCAGGTAATTAAAGAAGAAATTTAAAAATATATGGAAACAAATGAAAATAATAACAACAATCCAAACCCTTTGGGATGCAGCAAAGGCAGTCTTAAGAGGAAAATACATTGCAACCAGGCCTATCTCAAGAAATAAGAAAAATCCCTAATACAAAATCTAATATCATACATAAAGTAAATAGAAGCTGAACAGCAAAGACACCCAAAACCCAGAAGAAGAGAAATAATAAATATCAGAGCAGAAATAAAGAATATAGAATCCATAAAAACAGTAGAACAGATCAGTGAAACTAAGAGTTTGTTTTTAAAAAAAAATAAACAAAAGTGATAAACTCCTAGCCAGAGTTTTCAAAAGGAAAAAAGAGAAAACCCAAATAAATAAAAATCACAAATTAAAATGGATTTATCACAACCAATCCCTCAGAAATATAAGCAATTAACGGAGAATAGTATGAAAAATTATATGCCAACAAACAGGAAAACCTGGAAAAATCGATAAATTTCTAGACACCCAGACACTACCAAAACTCAAATGGGAAGAAATGGAAAATTTGAACAGAGCCATAACTAGTAAAGAAATTGAAACAATTATCAAAAATCTCCCAACAAATAAGAGTCTTGGACCAGATGGCTTCCCTGGGAAATTCTACCAGACATTTAAAGCAGACTTAATACCTATTCTTCTCAAGCTGTTTCAAAAAATAGAATTGGAAGGAAAACTTCCAGACTCATGCTATGTAGCGAGCATTACCTTGATTCCCAAACCAGACAGAGACTCCACAAAAAAAGGAAAACTACAGGCCAATATCCCTGATGAACATAGATGAAAAAATTCTCAACAAGATACTAGTAAATCGAATTCAACAGCATAAAAAGAATTATTCACCATGATCAAGTGGGATTCATTCCTGGGCTGCAGGCCTGGTTCACTGTTCACAAATCAATCAGTGTAATATCGTAAATCAATCAGTGTAATACATCACACTAATAAAAGAAAGGATAAGAACTATATGATCCTGTCAATAGATGCAGAAAAAGCATTTGACAAAATTCAGCATCCTTTCTTAATAAAAACCCTCAGTAAAGTCGGGATAGAAGGAACATACTTAAACATCATAAAAGCCATAATGAAAAGTCCACAGCTAATATCATCCTTAATGGGGAAAACTGAGAGCTTTCCCCCCTGAGATCAGGAACATGGCAGGGATGTCCACTGTCAGCACTGTTGTTTAACATAGTGTTGGATGGCATAGTATCAGCAATTGGACAACAAAATGAAATAAAAGGCATCCAAACTGGCAAAGGTGAAGTCAAGCTTTCACTTTTTGCAGATGACATGATATTATACATGGAAAACTCGATAGACTCCACCAAAAGTCTGCTAGAACTGATACATGAATTCAGCAAAGTTGCAGGATACAAAATTAGTGTACAGAAATCAGTTACATTCCTATACACTAATAATGAAGCAACAGAAAGACAAATAAAGAAACTAATCCCATTCACAATTGCACCAAGAATCATAAAATACCTAGGAATAAACCTAACCAAAGATGTAAAAGATCTGTATGCTGAAAACTATAGAAAGCTAATGAAGGAAACTGAAGAAGATATAAAGAAATGGAAAAAAAAAAACATTCCGTGCTCATGCATGGGAAGAATAAATACTGTTAAAATGTCAATACTACCAAAAGCAATCTACACATTCAATGCAATCCCAATCAAAATTGCACCATCATTCTTCTCGAAGCTAGAACAAGCAATCCTAAAATTTGTATGGAACCACAAAAGACCCCGAATAGCCAAAGTAGTCCATCTATTTTTTTTTTAATTTAGGTAGTTAGCATATAGTGCATCAATGATTTCAGTAGTAGATTCCTTAATGCCCTTTACCCATTTAGCCCATACCCCCTCCCACAACCCCTCCAGTTACCCTTTATTTGTTCTCCATATTTAAGAGTCTTTTATGTTTTTGTCCACCTCCCTGTTTTTTTTATATTATTTTTGCTTCCCTTCCCTTTTGTTCATCTGTTCTGTGTCTTAAAGTCCTCAAATGAGTGAAGTTATATCATATTTCTTTATCTGTGACTAATTAATTTCACTTAGCATAATACCCTCTAGTTCCATCCACGTAGTTGCAAATGGCAAGATTTCATTCTTTTTGATTGATGAGTAATACTCCATTGTATACATATACCACATCTTCTTTATCCATTCATCCATTGATGGACATTTGGACTCTTTCTATACTTTGGCTATTGTTGACAGTGCTGCTATAAACATTGGGGTGCATGTGTCCCTTCTAAACAGCACACCTGTATCACTTGGATAAATACCTAGTAATGCAATTTCTGGGTTGTAGGGTAGTTCTATTTTTAATTTTTTGAGGAACCTCCATACTGTTTTCCAGAGTGGCTGCACCAGTTTGCATTCCCACCAACAGTGCAAAAGAGATCCTGTCTCTCTACATCCTCACCAACATCTGTTGTAGCCTGAGTTGTTAATGTTAGCCATTCTGACAAGTGTGAGGAGGTTTCTCATTATGGTTTTGATATGCATTTTTTTTTGTTTTGGACAAATTTCTTTGTTTTCTCATTTTGTCTAAGTGTCAAGATTAACCAAGTCAGCCAAGTTTCCTGTTTTTGAAGGTAATTGCTCTATGAAGCAAAGGTCCTGTAGTGCTCTGCAGTGTAGTATGCCTTATTCCCAAGAGCCTGGGGCTTCAGGAAGAGTCTCCTCTTCGTCCACTTTCTGTTTTGTGCTATCTGCTTTATCCTTTAGGCCAGTCATTTACACTGGCTCTCTTTTTGTATTGTGGGTAGTGTTTTGTCTCTGTGCTGAATATTGTGAGTTTTAGATAGGCGTGCTCTGCTCAGCTTGTGAAATGAGATCTGTTGCTACCATTGCAGGATTGAGCCCCTGCAAAACTGCTGGGTCAGGAGACAGTGTGGACAAGAGTTTGAGCTTGTCTTCTGTAAGAGGGGATCTGCTGAGTTGGGACTGAGGCAAACATGACTGAGAATGAGGTTCCACCAGAGAACAGGGGTGCAGGGCTTTTAGTAAGCAAATTAGGTAGAGAGTGTTATTGGCTGCATTGGTTTCTACAGTTTGCCTTGTGTTTATGTTGAGGAGTGGGAAAGAGAAATGGTGCCTGCTGGTTCCTCTGTTCTTAGAGTGTTTTCTCCATGAATGCTACCTCTCTGCAACAGGCTCTGACATGAGTAATTAATCTCCCCACTGTGTGTCCGGACACTCTTCAGATCACTGTTTCCCTGTGGTGTGTCCTTGGGTTGTTTGCCTTACCTTCTCTGCCTGAGCAGCCCCAATGCCTCCAGGCTCTACCCAAGCCAAGCAGACTGATATTTAGAACTAGAAGCTTTAAGCCTGCTGGCTTCAAAACCACAAAATTCAGTGAATATTGCTCTGCAAGCCAATTGCTATAGGAATTTATTTTCTCCTTGCAACTCTCCTGTGTGTTAGTCTGTTTCTGACCTGTCTCAGAGACTGGGGTTCCCTCCCCAACACAGCAGCCAAGATCTGTATCTTTCCCAAACCACATGTCTGCCTTCAGTGTAACCTGTTCTCTACCTTTAGTTATGGAATTTTT